>NC_088789.1:7762403-8063696 GCF_949628265.1 Cloeon dipterum | reverse complement strand
TGAACATATTACCTTTTGTGGTAACATTTGATAACATGTTATTCCCATTTTATTAAATCACGCGATTCAAAATTATAATAACGGCAAATACTGAAAAGTCAACAAGAATAACGCAAACTAAATGAATGATTTGCTCTTATTAATATTATTATTTATATATTACTGTTGCACCTCAAAGCGTAAGTCTCATGGTTGGGGTGGGAGAGACGACATTCTCTCCCAGCACATTTAGTATTGCGACTCAGTGTTAATTTGACTTAGGGAAGATGGCTCATCCCTATTTAAAATTAGGTCAGCGATTTAAGTCTCACTCAGACTTTCAAAAGGCTTTGGACAACGAACAGAAAGCTACGTTCACTATATATTCTGTGGTGTCAGCAACGACTGTTGCTTCAAGGAAAACTTTGAAGAGTTCTGAAAAATACAAGGAAATAAAGTATTTGAACGCCCACTATGCATGCAAACTTAGTGGGCAACCGAGACAGAAGCCCCCAAAATCTGGGGTGAAACCAAAGCTGAACACAAGGTTTGATCATATTCACACCAAATATACTCATCTCTCTGCGTAAAATTTGCTATTCTTGGTCACATTATGAAAACTGCGCGTTTTGCAGATCTTACAAGCAAGGCTGCCCCGTGTACTTTAAAACTGGCATTACAAGTGACGACAATGGAGTCAAATACATTTACATCAAAGAAGGAAGATTGGATCCAAGCCTTCATAACCACAAATGTGATGAACATACTTTTGCGAATTTGCCAGAAAACAGACGGCTGGATGATGAAGAAAAATCCAACTACAAAATGATGATTGTTGGACCTGTGAATAGAACCATCAGCAGAAACATCATTCAGAAGGAAACAGGGAAAATGTTTTTGGCGAGAGACTTGGCTAACTTGAAGTTCGCAGAGAAAAATGGTCATATTCATTATTTTTATAATAAATTTGTATCAGGCAAAAATTCAAAGTGGAACGGCTACAAAAATACCAAGAAGTCCCAGAGGCAAACAGGGAGCTGGCAGAGGTAATGGAGGTACTATCGGAGCACGACAAAGCAGATCCGGATGGTACATATAATTCTATTAATTTGTACAAATATTGTAAAGCTTTCGGGAAACATTATGCAGATAAGATTTTCTCACTTAGTTTGTATCGTTTTTATGCATATTCTGGCCAGTCGCAAATGAATACATTGAAAATTAGAAATACAAAAGGTTTTGTTGTCATAAGCGTTTACCGCGGATAAATTAATTCAATGCTTTAAGTGGAAGTAATCTCAAATTGGTTAAACTATCAAGAAGTGAAATAACGCAAAAATAAAAAAGATTGTTCAGAAATATGTGTACGGCACTTTTGCCCTTACATTTCGGGAAACACGTTTTGAAACAAAATTAGAAACATAGCCAAATTTTGGAATGCAGTTTCAAATTTAGGAAGATGAGCAATTTTGCGGTTTTAACTATTAACAGTCTCATATATAAACAATCTCACATAAAAAAATCGTCAGTCGAGAATTTTCGTTTCAAATATCATAAAAATGCGCACAAAAGAGCTTGCAGTAATCTATTTTTTACTTAAAATTTTCGAAAGTACAGAATTATATATTTTTTAGGATTTTATGGCGTCATGTGCAATGACACAGAAGAGATCATCGGGTTCATGATCGTAACAAGCAGCATGGTCAACAATTTTGACAAATTTCCTGAAGTTCTTCAGTTTGACTCAACATACAAGAAGAACAGACTTGACATGCCAATAGTGTGCTATTTGGTTGTGGATGGCCATGGAAAAGGAAGAGTAGTTGGATACGCAGTGCTGCGTGACGAGAAGCTTGCATCAGTTGAAGCAGCCCTTGAGTGCATTAAAAGAGTGCACAAAAAAGCTGAAAGAGAAATTAAAACTATCCTGATCGACAAAGCCATGGTTGAATTGGTTGCTGTGGAGCACATATTTCCTGAGGTGGCCATCCATATCTGCCTCTTCCACTCGGCCAAACTGCTTCTTGAGCACGTTCGATATGCTCCAGCCGACGTCCGAGAAGAAGTGCAGCAAACCATAGAACAACTGATGTACAAGTCCCACACTAGGGCTGACTACGAAAAATATTATGAACAGTTGAAGAACCTTCTTCCAGATGAATCGAATGAAATGAGAAGGTAAATAAATAAATTCTTATTAATGCGTCTCCCAGATCAAATTTATTTTATTCTTGTGTAATAAAACCTATTTTCAATTTTTTAAGATTTCATGTGATTATGTGAATAGTTTCAAGAAACTTATAGTTTAAATTTCTCAATGTTTCAGTTACAAGATAAATTATTTGCAATTGAATTATGTCACCTCGCTAAAAATTTCTTTGTTATTTTAATATATCATCGGCATTAAAAAAGTGTGATAAAAATCCAGACAGAATTTGATGGAGATCTTGAAAACGTTAATATCACCTTCTTAAAACATAACACGCATGCATAAATTAGTATTACATTGACAATTAATAGGAATTGAAATATCCTTTCAATTTTAGGTACTATGATGAAAATTGGAATAAGATTGCTGACCAGTGGACTTCGTATGGTCGAGCTAGGACCCTGAACTTTGGAACAAGAACCACAAACATGGCAGAAAGCCACAATGCTGTAATCGGAAGAGTTCTGAAGAAGACTTCAACTCTTCTAGAGCTGATAAGTAACTTGTTAGCCATCTCTAATGTGAGTACCAATGAACAGGAGCACTTGAAACATGTGCTCAGCTGCAAGGTTCCCTTGTACAAGGGAAACGACAAATCCCTTGCGAGGAAGCTCCTGCAGGGAAAGGGAACAGATTTTGTTATTCACTTACTTGGCAAGCAAGAGACATATGCTTCTAAGCTGAAAGACGAGCAATTGATGAAATACTCGAGCACTGTCAACGAATGCAGGTGTCCATTCAGAGGAAATACTGGACTGCCTTGCAAGCACATTATGAAGTTAAGAAGTGACACAAATATGCCGCAATTTGGCATCGAGGACATCGCACCCCGTTGGTTACTCAAGTACAACTGCGACACTTCGTCAGCAGTGGGCAAAGTAAAGGATAGCCTTGTGATCAAGACGCGAAATCCGAGGAACAGAACGGAGGCAGAAAAATATAACAGCACCATGCGCATTGTGAAGCAAATTGCAACTTGCTGCTCTACCCTCCCAGAGAAAGTGGCTGTGGAAGTGCAGAGAAAGATGGAGCTGATTCTCTCCTGCCTGCAAAATGGAAAAGATTTTCAAGTAGCAGTGACTGCAGGTTGATAGTTTTACTGTGATTTCATTTTCCTAGTATTTATAACCCTCAGGGACAATATTAATCTTTCAAGTGTATATATTTACACTTAAAATAATTATACATGATAATTCAGGAGAAACTGAAAGGCAAGAAATTGAACAAAGCAACCAGAGCGGGGAAAGCGAAAGAGATCAATTTGAAGATCAAATAGAAGATGTCGATCGGCTCACTACCCACGACGAGTTGGAGGCCTCCGACGAATTAGTTGCATCTCCAATGGGTAATAGTAAATCCCGAACTTAATAACCACTGACTAATACCAAGAATTCAAACAGTGACTTCCACGCCGACGAAGAGATGTACTGTCATCATATCTCCTTCTGAATTAGCAGCAGAACATTTAGATGACTTGATTGAGCCAAGTGCTCCAACTACATCACAAGGGTGTGATGCGCAGATCAGTGGTCAGGAGATACAAAAGCATATCACTGAACGCCATCATGCACTTCTGCAAAATTTAGAAGGTCAGTACAACATGAAATCCAGATGGAGTAATATTGAATCAATTTAAATATTAAATAAATTAGATAGCAATGACATATATTGAATAAAAATGATAAATTTTACTTGCGATAAAATATTAATTTTTAATATGCCTATTGGAATATAAGGATGACGATTCCAACTTTAAGATTAAGAGAATTGTGTCGCTTCCATAGTTAAAAATTATTGAAATTTTGAAAGAAATTAAAAGATGCCAAATATCAAAGTGACGCAATCACATAAAAAGCTTACTTTCCAATTATCAAAATTCAAACACATCTTGGATATTTAATTATAAAAAAACACGGCAAATTTAACCTTAAAATCATGCACAAAGAGGTCAAATTTGGATTTGTATCATGTCTTATTAAAGATAATAATGCTCGTTTTATAAATACATTTTACAGATGATGATGATTGGAGTGATGATTTTTTGAGACAGCTGGACGAAATAGAGTCTACACAAGGGAGTATATCAGCAAAAGTGGAAGAAGAGAGATGCCAAAGTCGTGAAAAAGCTGACACCAGACATAAGACTGTCAAAGTGACAAAAGGTAAGGTTTTAGAATATGAATTAGAGCAATTAGAGCAAATAAAAATTTTCTCAGTTGGGGGATTCCCGGTCGTACAGTTGGCCAAAGAGAAACCACTATTAAGGCCAGCAACAACAGCAGTTGGAAGGCCCAAGTCTGACACCAGATGGAAAGCTTTGACAAAGTATAAAAAAGGATATGCTCCAGCTGAGTCTGACCCAGGTATGGCGCTAATGGACTTTCATAAGTTTAAATGTGAATCACATTAAATATTTTGCAGATGAGCTACACATCAAACTGCTGCGGCAAGAGGTACTACCTGCGCAAGCAATAGAAGACCTTCTTGACGAAGAGTCCATGATCTCAGATGAGGTGATCGCAGTTTACCTTTCGATATTAAAAAATGCCTACGGTCAGCATGTGCAAGGATTACACACCCCTGCAGTAATGAAAGTTGAAGACTCGTCATTGACATTCAATTACTCTGATGAGAAGCCGTATGTTCAAATCCTCCACAGCGAGAAAAGAGAGCACTACGTGACAGTAGTGTTTGATGGAATGTCATTTGATTATTTTGATAGCATGAAAACAACAAGAGACCAAATCCCAGAAGATATCCTCATTCAAATGGGATACATTGCAAGGGAAGCGCGTGACAAAAGCGTCATCATCAGCAAGAAGAATATTGAGTACCAAAAAGGCTCAAATAATTGTGCCATGTACGCTATGGCCATAGCAACTGAATTCTGTGCAACAGGAGCTGTAGACATCCAAAAGTGCTTTGCGATGCCGAAACTTCGAAAGCACACCGCGAATGTGATTGCTGAAGGAAAAGCTTCAATCTATCCGAAAAGTACACAACCACGTAACATCAAGAACACAGAAAAGAAGCAGGTTCTGGATCTACTTTGCATTTGTAGTTTGCCACAAGAGTATGATACATGCACTATGCAGTGCCAAGGATGCGAGACTTGGTACCATCCTAAGTGCATCAATCACCCATTAGCAGACCAAGATCAAATGAAAGACTTGACCTTCACCGACATTCCGAACTGGACGTGCCAAAAATGCAAGGAAAAAAACGCCATGTCTACAACACCAGTCAGAAAGACCGCTCAGTAAATATAAAATGTAACCAACAGTATGATTACTACCCATCAATAAAATAATTCATCGCCAGAGAAAATTTCTGTTATTATCTATCCTTGCAAGAGTTATGTATTGAAATTGGTTGGCAAAGAAGCAATTAGTACGCAACAAACGCGACCAAAAGGAGTGGCAATGCATTAAAAAGTCACCCACAGTTGGTCGGATGAGTGGCATACCAAGTTTGCAGACATGGCCAATGCCAAGGAAAGAAATATACCAAGGGGAAAAATGGGAAGGTAGCAATAAAAAGGATCAACGCAAGCCATATGCACCAGCATTAGGTTAGTCTGAATACCTTCCGATAATTTAGGTCGCAGAAGAACTGCCCATCACGCTCTGCTTTTTGCTCTGCTCGCTGGAATCTGCTTTGCCAGCCAGAACATCACTCACGGTGTCGCTCTGCTCTCACAGTACAGCGCAATCATTGCTCTCCATTAGGGAATCTGCATTTAAGCGCGAGCCGATGATTCAAGTTGAAATTAGCAAGGGACCTGAAATTTTTAATAAATTAATATGTTGCTACAAAACGAGTCACTGATGAAGAAAAATATTCATAAATGTATCAATGCATGTCTGCCCTTGGAGCCAGGGTAGATTTTGTCACAGATATTTGCATTGCAGAATCTGCCCAACATCGACTGCAGCATCAGCAAATGGCTAACCTTAAAGAAGACAGTAAAATTGAGGAAAATTCGGTAAAACAGCACACTTGCCCCCCCCCCCTTTAGAGTAGGAGTTGAGAGAGAAGTTGAGGTGGTAAGGATTTGAAAAGGGGTTGTAGTTGTTAGATTGGCCATTTGGGTCGCTAAATTCACGACTCCAGTATTGGAGAGGGGGTCAAGTGTGGTTTTGAGTGTAACAACGGTTAATTTTGCATACGCAGAGGGGTATTGGAAGTGTTTTCGATAGGGTACGTTTAAATGGCACTGCAGACGCTAAAAATTTGCACCTCCAGTAGTAGAGGGGGACCATGAGTGATTCAACAAGAAATTTAACACTTTTTGTCTAGTTATAGGAGCTTTAGTTGAAATAAAAAACAACTCCAGTGGAATAGGGAGACCATAGGTGGTTAAAAACGAAAATTGACATTTCTATTCAATTGGCGCAGCAGTCGTAGAAAAATATGGCGACTCCAGTGACCGAGAGGGGGCCAAAAGTGTTCTCAGTTCACAGGCGGCTTGGTAATAGAAAAACAACAGGCAAATATTTTCCTCTTTGAATTTCGTGCCCATCCCCGTTTTGTATTTAGCCGCAGATATATTCATGATGCCAAGATATTTTCTCTGAGCACAAATATCTTCAGCTCTAATTAATTAATTTAATAATAAATATTTTCAAAATTATTTTAATTCAATTTTTGCCCGCGAAGCCTGGTTTGCATTCCTCACAGAAATTAGTATGGCAGCACCTGCCGAAGATTCCAAAAATTAAAATCACTAAATAATAGAATAATATACATTTATACCTGCATTACGAAGCTTGGCCATGCTGGCAGCGTCGCTTTTACACAGGAAATCTGTCTGCCACGGCCTGCAAAGCAATCAGGATCGCATCTTCCAAAAGGACACTGAGTGGCTGCGCCTGCCGAAGGTTCCAAAAGTTAAAATCACTAAATAATAGAATAATATACATTTATACCTGCATTACGAAGCTTGGCCATGCTGGCAGCGTCGCTTTTTCACAGGAAATCTGTCTGCCACGGCCTGCAAAGCAATCAGGATCGCATCTTCCGAAAGGACACTGAGTGGCTGCGCCTGCCGAAGGTTCCAAAAGTTAAAATCACTAAAAAACATAATAGAACAGATTTATACCTGCATTACGAAGCTTGGCCATGCTGCCAGCGTCGCTTTCTCACAGGAATGAGGAATCTGCATGGTACACGCCACCCATGAGGCCAGGGATGGTTTTCTCACAAGAGAACTTCATCGCACAGGTTGCTAGTGAAGCCAGGACCGCTTTATCTCGTCACTTTAGGCGTGATTTCTACCCTAAAAAGGCAAAAAATGACCCTAGAAAGCGGAACGCATTACATGGACCCACTGGCTCGTCCGCCATTTTGAAAAATTCACCGCCAAAAGAATGTTATGACGTCACCGTATCATATCCTATAAGCGTCTTTGCAACTAACACATACACGCATTCCCTTGTACACAGATCGTCTTTGCAACTAACAAATACACGCATTCCCTTGTACACAGATCGTCTTTGCAACTAACAAATACACGCATTCCCTTGTACACAGATCGTCTTTGCAACTAACAAATACACGCATTCCTTTGACACAGATCGTCTGTGCAAATAACAAATATGCACAAAATTTTGATAAATACACGGACGATCCGTGTATATATAATTACCCTTTTTGTTTTGGTGAAGAGACATAAATGACGCCCCCTTACAAATTCAGCCGCGCCCACAGAACCGGCTGTGCGTGCATTGACGAAGACACAAACAAATTTCGTGGTGCACAGCAGTGCTCGCAGGGTTTGATCCAGCTTCTAGTGCCTTTGATCAAGGTTTGTGTTGTTCATTAGAAATAAAAACTCGTTTAGAGAACTCTATTAACTTAATTTTACTTCACAGTGAAGTAAATACAGGAAAGACGAGATTGACAGCGGGAAGCAGAAGGCAGCCGCAATCACAATGCGATTGGGTTGCCGAGCGGGGCACTGTGCGAAGGTATGATGTCGGCCTCGACCAGCAGGAATAAACGCAAAAACCAGCCGGTGGAGAAACCTAGTGGACCGCGTCCCAGTGTCTTCGATCGTTTGGGTACCAAAGCCAGCAACAGCCAGCAGACAGTCGACTCGCAAAACAGATCGAATTTTTGCCATCATTGGAGGAATACAGGCAACTGCCCTTTTGGTGCATCTTGCAAGTACGTATTTCGTGTCACTTTTAGTCGTTTTCATCGAGCTGTGTAACACACAAACTTATGTTTATATTTTTCTATGAGCCGTTTAAATTTTAAAATTTCAAAGGAAATTCAAGTGCATAAACTGCTCTTTAGTTAACTTTTATAGTGTTTTCCGATTTTTCTCTCAAACTTTTCAATATTTTTATGCTCTTGAAGTAAATCCCCGTCTACTGTAATTTCGTTATGATTTCTCTTGTAGAAATGCTTCCTTCCACGTACTGATCAGTCCGTCAAAGCGTGCAAAGGGAATAGAAAAAGATAGCAAAGAGTTAAGTAGAAGCCAAAAAGAGCAACTTGCCAGAGGCAAAAAAGGCAAAGGAGATAACTGGGCTGAGCTTGACGAAGGAGAACTCGAGCGGCGCAGACTTCTGCTGCAGAAGGAGCTTGAACTGCAGACCAGGCAGGAGATGAAGAAAAAGCCTATCAAAAAGGTTCTAAAATTTTGCTGCTCCTGTGGCCTGTCAACTCAATAAAATCTAATTTTACAGCAGAAAAGATCCAGTTCATCCAGTAGTAGTTCTACCGCTCAGACTTTCTCTGAATCTAGCAAAGCATCATCGTCTAAAAGTGCTCAGCCTACAAAGAGGAAACCAAGAGCACGCAGGAGAAAAGGAAAAGGAGGAGGCTTAGTAAATAAACAAGTTCCGAAAGAACTCGGTAGGCATTTTTAACGCGGGAACAAGGTTTTGAAAACAATCAACATTTTATTTGTTTGCAGAAACCAAGAGAATGAGGGAAAATACTAAAGACAATAAGAAAAGGTCGAGCTCCTCAGGCCGTCAGGAGCGGAGGTCTAGATCCAAGCATAGGACTGGATCCAGCTCTGGGCCAAAAAGGAGGAAGAACTCTTCCTCTTCGGACAACTCAAGCTCTGAAAGGAAGCGTCAGCAGAGCAAACCGTCTTCCCATCAAAGGTAACAATTCCAATTCGCAATTATGGAGTTTTGTTCAGACATTAAAATTTACAGCAAAATGAAAGGCAGGAGTCCATCGCCAGATAGAAAGAAGAAGCAGCCCCCTGCTGCTTACGACAAAAAGTTGTCTCCGCCTCGCAGGAGGGATGTACCTGAAAGCCGCAGGAACTCTCCTCCAAGGGGAAGGAAGCGCTCCCCCAGCCCTGCCAGGCCTAGGAGGAGGACGCCCAGCCCCAGGGCAAAAAACGTCAAAAAACATGGTATGTTTTCCATAAATTTTGCACCAGTTAAATTGACTACTTCAGCCAATGACTAGCTATTTTTATCTCACAAGCAACATATTTTTAAGAAAAAATCTCAAGACAGTTTGCATCTATCTTGTCTTTGGATTTCAGAATCAAGAAATAGCTCTCCCACGGTTAACCGTCACCGCTCGCCTTCTCCAGAGAGGAAAGAAAGCCGAAGGGGTCAAACACCTCCTTCGCCACATGATCGCCATCCCCAGAGAAGTAGTGGGGGTGGTCGCAGCTCCAGGAGGAACAGTCCTGAACCACACAGAGCCCCTCCAAGGTAAATTAACAAATAACTGTAGAGTTTGAAAGTTTGATATCTAAATTCTAACATACATAAAATAAAAAAAAATTGTTGTTCAGCAGGGACTCACGAGGTCGGCCTCAGGGCGGGAGGAGTCCAGAACGTCGTCCCAGAGCATCTTCTAGAGAGCTGCGGGAATGTGTGGACAAAAGGGACTACCAAAGGCAGGAGTACAGTAGCCCTGCTCCTGCTAGAGTTCACCCCAGGGGATCTCCAGACAACGCTGGACGCCCAAGTAGTCGCGACAGAAGGGATGAGCCGTCCAGCAGTCGCGATAAAGTTCGGCTCAAAGTACTCATTTAAATTTTATTCTTAGAGAGGTGGCTTTAAATATGTTTTGTTTTGAATGTTAGGAGGGTGACAGGGACAGGCGTAGGGACCCACCCTCTGACAAGTCCAGGGACCGAGCGAGGGGGCGTGACGAGGAGCTGCCCTCCTTGATGAATATTATGACCCAGCATCCCCAGCACTCACCTAGAAGAGGAGGCGGAAGGGATGAATCCCAGGACCACAGGAGCTCTGGGAGAGGTGAGTCTTTGGCTTTTTTATTTTGAAACGATCCATGCTTAAAGCTGTTTGATAATTTTTCAAATAGTATGGAAAAATCTTAAATATTGGGCACGTCATATAAATTCATCATTGCCCAAAATTCTTAAATATACATGCTGCTCCTTAATAAAATGAATATATAAAAATGATTGGAAAAGAGGGATAAATATATTTTTTTAATGGGATTGGCTTAATTACCATTTTAGAAAGAGGACGGTACGATCGTTATGACGATCGAGGTGAAGGTTCAAATCACCCCGAAGAGCAACGTGGTGCTAAGCGGTCCTCAAGAAGGTAGACGTCAAAATTTAGTGGTTACTGTTGCTCAGAATCCTTTTCAGGGATAGTCCTTCGCGTCAAAGGTCGCAGAAAGGCGGACGCGACTGGACTGACCATCCTGAGCAGCGGGACAAGGATTGGGAGAGGAGAGGCAAAAGTGGAACGTCAGGTCACCGCGATTGGGAGGAGCCTGCTAAGCAGAATCGAGGAGGCAAGGGGCACAGGAGGGCTCAGAGTCCTCTGGGTTCTGCCAGTCCAATAAAGGAAAATGAGTAAGTAAAAACGGAAAAATGTATTAATTTATTTATCCCCCTATTATTTATTTATTTGTTATTTATTTATTTATTATCCCCCACTATTTTTAAATTCACTAACTCTTCAAGACAATAGCCGGTTTGCAAAACTGTTTTGTTATATAACTCTGCATATCAATTCCTGGAAGCTTTTGTATTAAGGATGTAAAAAATCTTGCAGGAAAGATCTGGATGTCAAGCCTGAAGAGGTGACTGACCAGAGGAGATCTGAAGGCCATCAGATAGGTGATGATGACTCCACAGAGCCTCCAAGCAAGAAGACTTGTCAAGAGGGTGATATCCAAGCTGGTTCTGGGGTAATGGTTGAGTCCGACTTTAGCGATTTCAGCGATGACGATGATGATATTTTGAATGCAGTAAGTTCTCGATTTTATTGTTAAAAATCCCACAGTAGAAAATCCTGTTTAGGATGTTGCGGAAGAAAATAATGAAGCAACAATGGAAGCGGATGAGAAGCTTGACAGCGCTGAAGGGGATAAACTGGAAAAGGAGGAGGATGAGCCTGTGGAGGATATTCTCGAGGACATGGACTTTGAAGAAATTTCTGATGGTGAGCTTGACGCTGAGGAAATCAAAGCAGGTGAGGAATTATCAGGAATCCTATCTATTAGAATTACAACCAACAATTTGGCCGGTATAGTCCCCAATTGAAATTAAATGAGATTACCGCTGCTCCAGAAATCATAATAATTAGGATAAGCCACAATTAATGCCAAAAATTAGTATTATTCCATGGCTCTGGAAAACTAAGTAAGTATGACTTTAAAATAATCTTTCAGGTGCTGATGCTCTGAGTGTGGACTGGGCTGCTCTCTTGACCCAGACGCGTCCTGTAAAGAAAGATGAATCGGAGGCAATCATCAACAGGTGGGACATGACAACAGCGCTGTCTCGAATTGGCGTTCCTCAATCACTGAGAGGGAGCCCTCACCTGAAGGATCTTGGTCTGGAGCCACCTGGTTAGTTCTAGAGAGCTAATAATTTTTTGGGTGTTTTTTTTATAAAAATTGATCTCAGAGACGGAAATTCGCACCAAGATGGAAGACAACAAAGAGCGAATGTCGTTTCTGTTTGACAAGGAGACAAAGCTGCAGGACAAGGTGCCAGGGGTTCATGCTGCCATTGTCATGAAGAAGGAACAGATTGCTAATATCCTCAATCCCAGGCATCAACGAGGCATCGATTTTGCTTATGGAGAGCAGCTTAAGTACTTTGGGAAATAATTTGAATTTTCAAATTTACAAATGTCTTCTTTTTCTCAGGAAAATCTGTCCATTCGTGATTCAGAATGGTGGAGCTAGCAGCAACAGAGACAGAAGTGTTTCCTCAAGTGTGAAACAATTGGTATTGGACATGCTGAAGGGAAGCTGCAAGTTGGAAGAAGTGCAGAGCTGTCTTCAGGGGGAACCTAGAAAGGTCGAGGTGTCATGAACGACTAAATAAAAAAATTGAATTATTTTAAATCCTTCTTTAATTTGGAGCTAAAACAATTTTTTTACTCTTGCTTAAGTATTCTACATAAAATTATCTACGCATGCACACTAAAACATTTGGCAAAAAGTTAAAATAGGTCCACGAAACATAACAGTGCTGCAAATTTCCTCTCTAGGATCATGTGCTCATGGGGCACAAATTAAAATGAGAGGATGCAAAGTATAATATTTAATAAAATGGACTTTTCCAACTTTCAGTAATGAAATAGTTTGATTTACAGCAGACGAAGTAAAATAAATCAACAACATGACTATTAATTTTCTACGCTAAATGCACCAAAATTGTTTTTGTCACTTCTTCTTGCCGAAAATTGAGTCATTTATAAGCCGCACAGCCAAAAGTGGACAAAGTCTAATTATCTTGACCTTAAAAGTTGCTTTAACGAAGCTACCACAATGTACACTTTGACATTGACAAAAGGGCAAACCTAACTAATGGTAACAAAAGAGCCAACCATTTTCATTTGCACAACAGATCTGTTTGTTCGAATAGAAGTGGCGAAAATACCTGGATAACTAAGTTGATTCCTGAATAGATCGATTGTTTTTCCAACAGAAAACGTTCAGGAATTATGCCCATGGATGTAGTTTGACACATACATTAACATGATTGGCCTAAAATTATTATTTGGACAAACGAGCATTGATTGGACATAAAGAGTTCCCTTAGGCATACTTCAAGAGTTCGTCTCTTTTCCAACAATACTTCAGAGTATAAAATCAACAACAGAGGTTCCACAAGGAGCTGTTTTAAAAAGTACTTAACTCATTAATTTGAACCTTGTGTGAATTGTAAGCTGATGGAGAATGAAACAGATTTAAATTAATGAGTGAACTGGCAGAAAATGATATGGCTGATAAATATCATATAAGCGTAATTGGAATGACTCTTGTTGCTGAAATCAGGCGGATACCCAACAAGGCAGTGAGCTACCCCATGTTATCTCATGGCACAAGCTTTCTGAAGAAATTGCATTCCAGTACAATCGCATGAAAATCTGTAAGTGTAATAACGGTGTTCGTGAAGCAATCCACTCGCGCTCGCAAAGCTTTGTACTGTGTAACTAGATATACACACTTTGGTACACAAACAGGAGCTTTTTGATTGTTTTTAATTTTCCTCTGACTCCGAGGGCACCAGCCTTCTCCTCACAGTCTGATCTGCAGTTGTCCCAGATCTATAGTCGCTGTGACTTGAAATATCCTCCTCATCGTCATCCGAAGGGGAAGACAAGTTCTTCACGGGAGACGAGTCGCGGGACTTTTCGCCTTCATTCTGTTCAAATTTCGCATTGATTATTTAACAGCAAACGGGCCAATTTGCGTACATACCTTAAAGTAGAAGTGCCAAAGGACGCAACCTGTGACAACGACTATGGCACAGAACAGCTGGGCAAGCAGCCAAATTATGATGTTTGAGGCCTGCGTTCTGCTGAACAGTTCGCGGCCGTTCTTGATACACAGCACCGCCTCCAGGAACATGATGGCCCCATACACCCAGCACTGGGTGCCTACACGCTTGCACTGCGTGTCTGTCACGTAAATGTAGTACTGCCTGCACAATTGAAGGTGGGCACAAGTAAGTCTCATTGTTGGTCCAAGGTGAGTTTTTAAATAGTTCAAAAGGTTTTTATTTTTAAAGAAAAATTACAAAACCTTTACTTTCTTGAAAATAGAGAGCATTCAATCAATCACACCAACAAGACAAGGGCTACATATAACATATTATCCTACAAAGTCCAGTCATTGAGTTGGCAAAACAATCTGATTTGAAAGCAAAAAACAGAAAACAACCACAAATAGGTTTGGTAAAAGCGGTCTGATTTTAATTATTTTCCTGATATTTGATACTTCTAACTTTTAATGAATGCGAGCGTTTTTAAAATGTCAGGGGAATATTTTTGTCCTTCATAATTTAAAAATTTCAATATTTCACATCGGAGTCAATGAAATTCAACAAGCATGTGGGTAGTTTTAAAGTTATTTTTCAAAAATAGTTTAGTGGCCGCACATATAATTCTAAGGTCTAGAGTCTCATAACTAATAAATTAAGTTGTCTTCTTCTGGAACCTGTACCCTTGCCAAAAAAGTAAAAACGCACTCACCGAACAGAAGGAGCCACAATAACGCCGACGAGCGCAAGTCTGCCAACGACGATGGGGTGAGATGGCGGCATTTCGAAAATATGTTTGAGGAAGAAGGTGTTGAGTTCAGACACCTGCCAGAAAATGACCAGCTGGCAGACGGCAAAGAAGCGCATGTAGGTGCATTTGGGATCGAGCCAGCGCATGTGAGTCCAGTTTTCAGGCGTAAATTGGAGAACGGCTCTCTTTATTTTGCCAGTGGTCGAGTGAATGTCCCTGAAAACAAGCAGAGTTTATTAAAAAAGGTCTCACAAAGGAGGGCATCGCGTACCTGATGGAAACCCATTTGTACTCGCGCATCTCGAGGATCGAGCAGATCTTCAGGCCAAGCCAAATTCCCAGTCCGTTGCAAATGAATACGTCGAGGATCAAAGCATCCCACCAGCATTCCTTGAAGTTTGGCAGCAGGTGAGCGAATTGCACCTGTAGAGCAAGCACAAAAGATTTGAGAATGGCTGACGGTTAAAACGAAAAAGTTGCTGTGTTGCCAAAACCTATACGCCAGTTGAGAACTTTTGTAGCACTTAATGAGGCTGCAGAGCACAGGCCAAATTACTGTTGACGTTAGTTTTACAATTTAGCGAGCACTCACCTCAGTAAACTCCCACATGAAGCTGATGGCCCAGAGGATGCCCCAGTGGCGCACCAAAATTGCTTTGAAAAGCCAGCCAAGAAAGTGAGCAACCGCAAACACGTCCAAATGGTTCCAAATCTTCTCCAAATTGACATCTGAGCAGTTGACTCCATACTCCTATATTTGTTAATTAAAAATTTATAAAAGAGGACCTAACACTCAAACTATTAACTAACCTTTTCCTGATCAATGTGAAAGTTTTTAAGACCTGGGTCTAGCCACCTGAAGATGGCCATGACAGACTCATAGCGCTGGAAGAGAAGGAAAAGCAGAGTGCAGAGGTAAATGACGCTGGCACCGAATACCATGCGCCAAATTGCCGGGTGAGGTCGAGTGAACGGCCCGTTTGGAAAGGCAAGCACCGAGATGATCAGGAAGTAGAAGCCCACGCAGAGTATGCCTGCCCAGATGTTGTCCTGAATGTCGACATCGTTCCTGACAAAGTAATGGATTTATAAAAATTAAAATCTTTCATTTTAAGACATTTTTAAATTGCAATGTAATAATAGGCAGATTTTTATGCCCACACATTATTAAGTAGAATATGAAACCAGGAAATAATGAGTTAAAAAAACATTTCATAGAAGGTAAGAGCGTCAAGTCTTCATTCATATTTTAAATTAGATATACATAAAGCCACTAAAGTTTAATCAGCTGTAGTATATGACATAACACGTCTTAACTTCAAAATTATTTTTATTGTGGTTCAATAAGGCCCCATTCAAGTGTTATGTAGTGAGCTCTTTTAAATGCCCGTCATCCATCCACCAGGTATTCAAGGTGTGTTGAAATTTTTACTTTCCCAACTTCCCTTGAGTAACCTTACTGTTAAGTTTCACAATTATCTTTTTTAGCTGCAGCGTGTGGCGGACATGATTACATACATGGGGTGATCGGAATTTGAAGATAACCCCTCATTGTATTTTCGACGAATCAGTCAAAGGTCTGAAGGGTCAACCGGATCGTTAAGTTTTGGCCAAGGACGAGCAGCTTACATAATCCTATTATAATGCCGGGTGTGACACGCACAGGAGCATAATTGAATTAATAACCATTAGGCCAAAATCGAAAGTGGAAAAGGCGAATTTTCTGCTCACTGCTAGTTTTAATCATATCTACCTGGTGAATGCGATGTACATGATGACGCAAATCGAAACCAAAAGCAGGGTGATGGTGTGTGGTTTGTAGAAAACCTCAAGCGTGATGTCGTCCACTCCACGCTCGTTTACTTCGGAGAAGACAGACTTTTGTTTGCGGGGCCGAGAGGGATGCATTTGGAAAAGGTTATCGGCCTTCATCCTGGCTCTCGCCTCCTCCTGATTCTCTCCACAGCCCGACATGATCTTCAGCTGCCTTCCTTCTTCCTTCTCCTTGGCTGAGTGTGATTTCCTCAAATCTGCACAGAACAGAGCACTCGGTGTGAGTGCAGATTGCAGGGAGCTCGCACGCTACGCTCGGGACCTCCAAATAGCCAACATGAAGAGCGAATAAAATCAATTTTGGATCAGCTGCCAGTGGTGCGGTGGTGCCGGTACAATGCTGCCAACTATAATGTCTCTGTAAAATTCCGAATTGAAAAACAATTTTCAAGATTTTTGTGTTTGTCAGTTTGAAAACTAACGAAAATTTATGCGTATACACAGCAACTAAAATCCGTGTGCTATGAAACATTATTAATTTTTTGTGCTCCTTATATAAATTGAAAATTATTGCTCCATAGCGCTCCAAAATTTTGATTCAATGTTCCTGTTCATTACCAATTATTATTATACCATTCATTACTTGACTTTTAATTTGCGAGATCCCAGCCCAGCTGCGAGTCGTGACAAAATCGTCAAGACGTAATGAGTCTCTGGATTTCTGGATGGTCTGGATGGAACGTCTGGAGCGAAAAGGAATGAATGAATCACGTTGGCTACATTTATCAGCCTTAGTTTTCCTTTCCTCCCACCTCCCACCACTGACAATTTTTGTCGACAGCTTGTTCGACGTGTTATGGCCGTCATCAGCGGTGTCGTGTGTTTTGCTTGACACTTTCGTCCGATTTCAGCCGCCTCCGAGGGATTTTCATCTTTTTCTTTTTTTGCCCATGTGCCTGGTTTGATTTCACCATCAAATTACTTCAAATGGCGCGTCCTTCGATCTTGTTTCTGTTCGTGTTTGCGACTGCGGTTCCAAGTTGGGCGTTTTATCTGCCCGGCTTGGCTCCAGTCAACTTCTGCAAAGAAGGCGAAGGCAATCATGATACCTGCAAGGTGATTATCTATTCATTGTTTTGTCTATCTGTCATTTATTGATTTCAACATTCGATCGAAAATTCGAACCCACGTTGGAACTATTTGTTTGTAAATATTTGTTCTGTGCAATCTCCACGGAACCAACTGGGCAGTAATGACGTGTCGGACATAAATAATAATTATAAAATAGCCACTCGTCCAGAGAACGTCAACATTATTATGATATTGTGCGTTTTGCGAACGCTCAATTGTCAGTTGGCAAGTCGCTTACAACTGATAAAACTACATAATCATAACCATGTGCTTTGGATCTAAATTGTTTAATTAATTATCAGTAATGCTCTGTTGCCTGCTGTTTACAAAGTTAGATTATCGTTTTATGTTATTCATAGATATTAATCGTAATTTTTTTATTTAACGTTCCAGTCTGATGTTGCTTTGTACGTCAACCGACTGAACTCCGAAGATTCCGTTCTACCTTATGAATATCATCAGTGAGTACATATTGTCAGTTAAAAATGTAATGAGCAACTTGTAAACATGTTTATTTATCTTGCAGTTTTGACTTCTGTTTGTCCGACGAGACCAATTCTCCTGTGGAAAACCTTGGCCAGGTTGTGTTCGGTGAAAGGATTCGTCCATCACCTTACAAGGTTAAAATTTTAATAATAAAAAGTGAAGCTTTCATTGAAAGATTTGTATTTTTACAGATTAAATTCTTGGAGGATCAGCAATGCACGGTCCTATGTACCAAGCAATACACAGGCGGAAACCCAGAGTCTCTGCGCAACCTGCAACACCTAAAGAAGGGCATAAGCCTGAATTACCAGCATCACTGGATTGTCGGTATGGTGTTTTTTTTTATATATATTTTCATGCTTATTGTGCTGACTATTCAACTTTTGTAGACAACATGCCCGTCACCTGGTGTTATCACATGACCGACGGCCAGCAACATTGCCTTACAGGCTTTCCTATGGGCTGTTATAATCATGACGCCAACAAAGATAACTGCATGATTGGAGTGAGTCCCCTTTTCCTTTTTTATTTCTCTAGCATACAAGGAACTGAAATATTTAATATCAAATTTTTTTCCTGTAGAGTGCTGCCAAGCAAAGTGTCTACTATATCTACAACCACGTCGACTTAACCGTCACATACCATAGTGGCGACAAGGAGGACTGGGGCAGCAGCTTTGGCCACAATGGCGGCAGAATTATTTGTGAGTTGATTAAAGGTGTGATTTTTATGGCTAACAATGGAAACGCTTTTAGCTGTCAAGGTGGTTCCTCGTAGCATCAACCATGAGGATCCAACAAAGCCAGACTGCAGCAGCAAAAGCCGTCCCATGGAGATCCACGGAAAGGAGCTCAGCTCCGGCGAGAAGCTCTCTATCACTTACACCTACTCTGTCACCTTCAAGGTATGCTGTTTGTTTTTCACCTGAATTTAGTTAAATTATTTTTAAACTAGCTGGTCATCCATTTGTTCTCTATTTACGAACTTTGAAAACAACTATAAAAATTGCTTGTGAAATATTTAGTTACATTTAGGATAATAACGTTTTTTTTTTTAATTTTGACACTTAAATTTACTGTCCTATTTGGAAGCACCGAATGCGGAATAGTTCTAAACTCATCAATTGACCCTTATCAATTGGTGAATGTCAAAAACATTTTAATCAAAGCCTTCAAAATTCCTTCAGGGAACAGAGAAGCGCCTTTGATGAGTAAAACAATTAACAAATTTTTAAAATACGCAGCGCTTTAAATTTAATTCAAATATTTTTCGCGTCATACTAGGCTGACCAACCTTTTCTTCTTTTCCAATCAATAGTCTGTAAAAATATGTATTTCTTTCTGGATGTGGAGATGTTTGAGGCATAGTTTCATATTGAACAGCATTAAGTAATTTTTATTAATTTATTAAATTTAAAAACAAAAATGTTTTCAAAACAAAGCACAGGTTTAAACGTCCAACTATGTGAAACCAATCTAGGCTATGTTTTATCGTCATCTTATTGAACATCACAAAATTTTCTTGAAAATATTTACTTCTTTTGCTTTAGGAAACATCCTATGTCGATAAAAACAAATTTTTATGGGTGTAAACGTGTCAACCATTCCCTAGAGGAACACGGCACTCCTTTATCTTTCCTTTTTCTTTTTATCTCCTTTCCCACCTTTTTCAAATTCAAAGTTGATAATTTCTTCGGAAATGTCTAAAGATACATAAAATTTGTTTTAAACATGATCTCATTTTATTATGCAGGCGCAAAATGACATTAAGTGGTCTTCCCGATGGGATTACATCCTCGAGTCGATGCCTCACTCAAACATCCAATGGTTCTCGATCCTCAACTCTCTGGTGATCGTTCTCTTCCTCTCGGGCATGGTGGCCATGATCCTCCTGCGAACCCTGCACAAGGACATCGCCAGGTACAACCAGATCGACTCTGGCGAGGACGCCCAGGAGGAATTTGGCTGGAAGCTCGTCCACGGTGACGTGTTCCGGCCTCCACGAAAGGGCATGTTGCTGTCGGTGCTGCTTGGCTCTGGTATGCAAGTGCTCTGCATGACCCTGGTGACCCTGGCGTTCGCCTGCCTCGGTTTCCTGTCTCCCGCTAACCGCGGCGCGCTCATGACCTGCGCCATGGTCCTCTATGCCTGCCTAGGAACACCAGCCGGCTACGTTTCGGCTCGTGTCTATAAAAGTTTCGGGGGTGAAAAGTGGAAGCTGAATGTAATGCTGACGTCGATGCTCTCTCCTGGGTGAGTAGCAACCCGTGTTTTTGCCTGATATTTTGTTGTCAGATGAGTCAGACGGTATTTCTTTGTCAGGAAACGTAAAATTTATGAATAGAACGTCACATTGAACACAAAAAAGATGGTATGAACGTGAACAGAAGCAAACAGTAAAAACTATCAATTGCAAAAATTAGTAAAGCTGCTTTGAGCATATCTAATACACGCTTGAGATTTAAAAATAAAATTGATCTTGCCTTTTCTCCTTGTCCCCTCATTAAACATCGTTAACAGTCTCTAATTATGTCATATTGATTTAAATAAATAATAAGAGAAAATACTTGCATCCTAGGCTAATTTAACCTGGATTTTCGTACTTTTTGACTCATGCTTCTTGTTTTGAACTTTTCAGTGTTGTCTTCTCGCTGTTCTTTGTGCTGAACCTGATTTTGTGGGGCGAGGGAAGCTCAGCGGCAGTGCCGTTCACCACCCTGATCGCCATCCTGGCTCTCTGGTTCGGCGTGTCTGTGCCCCTGACCTTCGTTGGAGCCTTCCTCGGCTTCAGAAAGAGGGTGCGTGTCTTCATTGGTTAAGTAATAGGCAGTGCTGATAGACAATTCCCTTTTTGCAGCCTCTGGAGCATCCTGTGAGGACTAACCAGATTCCTCGCCAGATTCCGGAGCAATCTGTGTACACCCAGCCCATCCCTGGAGTGATCATGGGTGGAGTACTGCCATTTGGCTGCATCTTCATCCAGCTCTTCTTCATCCTAAACTCGATTTGGTCCAGCCAGATGTACTATATGTTTGGTTTCCTCTTCCTGGTCTTCGTCATCTTGGTCATCACGTGTTCGGAGACGACTATCCTCCTCTGTTACTTCCATCTCTGCGCAGAGGTCGGTGTCAATCCTTGTCAGTTTTATATTTGATAACTCAAAAATTACGTTTGATTTCAGGACTACCACTGGTGGTGGCGCAGCTTCCTCACCAGCGGCTTCACAGCCTTCTACTTGTTCATTTACTGCGTCCATTATTTCGTAACAAAGCTGAACATCGAGGACACGGCCTCCACCTTCCTCTACTTTGGCTACACCTTGATCATGGTGTTCCTCTTCTTCCTCTTGACAGGTAAATATTTAATTTGCTTGAATTTGTTGTTCCTACACCCTCAAATTGAAAATGCCGTATATTAATAATGCGATTTTTTTTCAGGCACCATTGGCTTCTTTGCCTGCTTCTGGTTTGTGCGCAAAATCTATAGTGTTGTGAAGGTTGATTAAGCGTTCAACCAGCGAGTGGAGAATTGAGTGTTTTGTTGGAGCACAATTCTTTATATGATTTTTGTTGATAAGCCAGTATGGTGGAGTTCACACACTTCTTGTGCTTTCAACTCACTTCTGTTGGACTGACTTTGCGCATCTTGTGAAAGAGGTTGATATGTTTGTCACTGTTTTCTAAGAAGTTCTCTTTCTCCTGGCATTTGATTCCATCTACTATATATTTGTACATAACA
Source organism: Cloeon dipterum (assembly GCF_949628265.1). Lineage (NCBI taxonomy): Eukaryota > Metazoa > Arthropoda > Insecta > Ephemeroptera > Baetidae > Cloeon > Cloeon dipterum. The sequence continues at coordinate 8,041,887 of NC_088789.1, read as the reverse complement.
AGACGAAGAAGAAGAGTAAAAGTGCGTTATCTTGTGATCTGTCTTCATAGAAAATTGAAACAGAATAGTCGTACGTTAAGCAAAAGCAATGCAAGCTAAACAAATTTCAAACTGCTTATATATTGACTCGAACCTGCGGCATTTCTGGTGTTTGTAAACAACCGATGAATCCAAATCTTTTTCGCATTATCCAATTCAGTACATCAGCTCATGCACTTAATTATCATATGGTTCGTTCCCAGCTAAAGATTAGTATTAATTTATTTGATCCAAAAATCTTACAACATTGAAGTTAAGCATGATGCTAAATACATATTTCCTATTACTTTCGATAGCTGTGGGTGATAACTTCTTGATAGGTTAGATGATATTGAAGAAGTATCCTTCGTTATTTTTATTGCAGTGAATTGCTTGAATATAATGTGAATCAAATATTATTTCGTGTGCACTAAAGAGAAGCGTTAGATGCGAAACGTTTTTGTGAAGAGCAAACGACTATAAAAATCGAGTAAATGAGTCATGCTGTAAAAGTAAATCTAAGTTTTAAAATAAAAAATAAACCATTGGTAAATTTAAAAAAAATTTCTTTTAACCACAACTCCCTTTTTAATTGATTTTATCGATTTCCCTGCATGTTAAGCAATGAAAGCAGTGAGTCTTCGCGCGCCAGACAGGGTGCATAGGGGGGGGGGGGCGAGAAAGTTTGTCTTCTGGGTCACTATGGTAACTGACCGTGTGTTTACACTGCCCACTGCCTCTGCTGGAAAAAGTCACCATCCGATTGCTGGTGAAACAAACTGGTCAGATCGTAATCACAGTAATCAACATGTTGGGTAAGATTTTTGTCGTCCACTCAAAACCAATTAAGCCAAGCGTTGGGCTAACTAGCTCACACAAATTTATTGCCTTTTTCACGCTACTTGGTGTTGTTCAAAGGCACTACTTGTTTTTGTTCCTACATGGTGGTACCATGTGAATTATATGTTTTTTGCCCCGTTAAAATTTAAAATAGATAATCCTTAAAATACGAATAAGAATGAAAAATCAAATCTAAATAGTTTTAGTTAATTGAAATGAATAGTCAATTTTAATTTGGTGGTTCTCTGATTTAAAATTTAATAAAATTATTTTTAACAATATTTTCATCAGGATTTCAGCTCTTCTAATGTAGAACCACTACAAAATGGAAATTTCTGTGAAGAACATGAGGCGCTGTGTTCAAACTTCGAAAAAGGGCCAAAATGAAGGACAAAAGTTGCTATCCCGAACACATACGACCATTGCGCTCTTCTTTATTTTGTCATTTTCGGTGTACATCTCTGAAACTGGCATTGCGTGCCTCAGCAACCCCTGCGTTTATGGGCTCTGTGTTGACGACGTAAACAGGTATATATCCTTATATCTACCTCAAATATGTTTCAACATTATAACTATACATAAAAGAAACTGATTAATTATGATGATATTATTTTCCCAGCCATATGACATCCAAAACTGATTCATTTTTCCTGCAATTTTTTTATATTATATAGATTAGATTTTTAATGGCATTTACATTTTATAACTGCAGTTCATACTCATGCTATTGCGCCGATGGCTACACTGGCTCCAATTGCCAGACTGAATGGGATGAATGCTGGTCGCAGCCGTGCCTGAACGGCGGTGATTGCTTTGACTTGGTGGCAAACTTCAACTGCTCCTGTCCCGAGGGATTCTCAGGCAAGCCTGTTCACCGCCGTCATGCTCCGCACGTTACTGTCATTTTGTTTGTGAACAGGTCTATCGTGTGAAATCGACAGGGACGAGTGTCTCTCTGAGCCGTGCCAGAATAACGGCACTTGCGTGGACGGAAGCAATGGATTCGAATGTCACTGCCTTCCCGGATATACCGGTATATTATGTTCTTATGTTTTCCTCGCTTGATTTATTTATGTATTTTATTGACTCCCGAAAATTATCTGAATTTGTTACTATACTTGACGGTATTTATTTTAATTTTTTATGAGGTGTGTTGAGTGATGAAAAATTAATTTGCTAACTTTAAAAAGACCACAGATGACAACGTCGTTTCATTTTTCGTTTGGCGCGTTCATGTCATTTTATCTTACACGGGCCCACTACCTCGAAAATCCGCCCCTGGCTCTTTTATTGCTGGATTAACGTTTTTAGCTCTTAACTCGACCAAAATTTCAGGTTCTGTGTGCGAATGGGATATTTCGGTGTGCAACGAGACCGGAACTGAGCGTTGTCTGAATGGCGGCGCCTGTGTTGAGGGCAAGGGCGAGCGCTTCTGGTGCATTTGCGCGCCAGGCTGGGGTGGAGCGATCTGCGAAGATGCCCTTGACCCCTGCCTCATTCTGCAACCCTGTCAGCACGGTGGACTTTGTCTGCCCCGCGGATCCGAGTTTATTTGCGCCTGTCCGTTTGGTAAAAGAGGCTAACATATTATTTTATATATTTGGTTTTAATTTGTGGAAAAAGGGTTTACTGGTGAGATGTGCGAGTTTGAGCTTGCACTTTGCAAGGAAAACCCTTGCCTCAATGGTGCCATTTGCACGGAAGAGGCAGGCGCCAGCATTTGCTATTGCGTTCCCGACTTCCATGGAGACCTGTGTCAGTTCCAGTATGACGAGTGCCTTTTGCCTCCAACGCCAAGGTAAACTGCTAAAAGCATTTTAAAATATCTCTATTTTTTAAATTTTAGTTGCAAAAACGGTGGTACTTGCATTGATGGCGTGGATGGCTTTTCTTGCTCATGCCCGCCGGATGTGACGGGGAAGTTTTGCGAATGTCCAATCGGACAAGACTGCACCAACCACTCCTACTTCCCTGAACTGTCCTCCTCAACTTATGGAAGTCCGACTACTGCCCTGCATCGTATCACAGGGTCGACAGAAAAATCCTTATTTACGTTATCTCATTGGAAAACACCATCTACAACAACCCAATCTATTTCTGATGAAAGTGATAGTCCTGCGGGAGAAACGATCAAGTTATCCAGCACCCAAAGTTCTATTTCAGACAGCACTGATGTGATTGCTGCAGTCACAGTGGCGTCCATGCCAACTGACCTGAGTCCAATCTTTTCTCAGCCCAGCTCAGTTTCAGAAGATTCTTCTGATTGGATCGAAGTGACAGACTCCCCAAATTTCCTCTCATCGTCCACCGTTTCGGAACTCCAATATATTACGCCCGACAAAGAGTTTCTACTTAATATCACTAAACCAGCAGAAGAGTCTTCACTTACTTCCAACCTAGAATTTATAACAACAACTGGAGTTTTTTCAACAGCTGGTGGTGAAATAAGTGCCAAGTCAGGTCTTTGGACAATGAGTGACAGTTTTTCATCGACATTTTCGCTTCAAGAGTCCAGCCTCTCACATTCAACATACCAGTCTTATATTGGAGTTGAAGGGAGGGAAACTAATCAGCCAGTGTCTGAGTATGATTTGACTACCAGCGGCTCAACAATTTCAACAGTATTTAACCAATACTCAACTTATTCTACTACTGAAATGACAGAGGATCCTTCTGAAACACAAAAATCAGAATCTACAACTGAATCTGGACTTTCTGTAGTTTCAAGTGAAGCAACTGGTGAAATAAGCTCAACAGATATTGTCTATTCAAGCACTCATGCATCAATTACTGACATCGCACAATCAGAAAGTGCACAAATTCCCATTAGCAGTTTACCCTCTTTTGATCACAAAATGAGTTCAGTTCTCAGTTCAAGATCAGAGGCCTCAACAGATGGACTACAAACTACAGCGAGTTTTCAAGAGAGCAAAATTAGTTCTTTAACAAGTCAGGGCGCCACTGAAAAAACTACAACAGACGAAGAAATATATGAGTACACCAAAAGTACAGAGCAACAACCTCAAACGTCACCTGCGTGGGCATCTGCCACCAATTCTACAGAGGGTGGAATTTTGGACGGCCGCGAGACAGCTCCATTCACAACTACAACAGATGAAATTCCTGATTATGGACTCCCAACCTCTGATTATGGAGAGACTACAGCGGAGACGCAGCCCAAAAATTGCAAAGATGAATCTCCTTGTCAGAATGGTGGTGTCTGCTTCTCCCTAGAATCAAATATCGTGGTTTGATAATACATTTTTTTCTTTATTCGTTTCAAATCGAATTATTTAATTTTCAGTGCCGCTGCCCTTTTCAATTCACTGGAGTGTTCTGTGAAGTGCCAACAAATTATTCTGAAGTCTCTCTCTTGCCGACCTCGTGGCTTCTATTCAGAGTAGCATCGCCTATAAAGCGGAACGAAACTTTGGAGTTTACTCACAATTTGGAGGCCACTTTTCGTATCGTGTCTGAAGAAGGCGTTGTGTTCACCCTGGCTGATGCTGACGATGGGTAAGAGACCTCTAATATATATAGAATAATAAAAAATTAAAAAAATCATCCCTTTTTCCGTGCAGACCCACTTCCAGCTATTTTATGCAAATGTCAATTTATCATGGCAGACTACAACTTCAGTTCTCTTGCGGACTGCAGTCAGTCAAGTTCTCAGAATCGAAGCAAAGGGTGGACACGGGAAAACCAACCAGAATATCAGCCAGGTCTGAGCTGTCCCTTGACCTCAGTGGTCTAAAATTAAATTAATTTCTTGGTTTCAGTTTGAAAATGTGGATTTTGCAAAACACGACCAGCATCGGCCGATGTCGCGCTGAGTTAAAACTAAACAACACCCTAGCTGTTTCCGGTGAGCAGACAAAGCCGTTCCTCAACCTGCGGAAAGACGTCGCTCTGGCGCACTTGGTCTTTGGCTCCTGGCCAAGGACTGAAGCGCCCAAGTACCCAGAGCAGGAGGATGATTTCTACAGTGAAAGAATTTCGACGTCGCCAGGAGTTGTCGCTTGCCTTTCACACGTGAAGGTAAAAATTTAAATATCAAGAATTTAAATTCGCTCGATCTCAATTAAAAATTTGATTTTTCTGTAAAGTGTAACACTTACAAATTTTTGCAATAGATAGGATACACGTAAATAATTTCTTAGGTAAACGAAAGATACAGGGTATTACTGGCCGATGTCACAGCTGGCTCGAACGACGTGTCAGAATGCGTCCAATTGGCATGTCTCTCAAATCCCTGTTTTCACGGAGGGACCTGTGAAGAGACGCCTTCCAATAGCTGGAGCTGCAGGTGTCTGAGCGGGTGAGCAATAATTGCAAGCTTTTTATTTGATTTTGTGTGACACAATATGGCCAAGCAGGCGCCTAGGACCGCGCTGTGAGGCGTCTGTGTGTGAAAACAATCCGTGCCATGCAGGTGGAACTTGCTTGGTGCATCCTGGAACCAATTTCGTCTGCCTGTGTCCAATTGGCCGGGGCGGAATCTTCTGCGAAAAAGGTATTTTTTCATACCTGAACTACATTTATTTTTATTTGTAAATCTCTTCCTCAGAGCACATTATCAATGAGCCCTGCTTTTTCCCAACATTCGTGGACATAAGCCCGTACATGGCGGTGCCTCTCCTTCCAAAGCATGAGAGCTTCAAACAGGCCGTGGAGCTGAGCATTCGCTTTGTCCCTGCGCGCACGCATCAGGTGGCTTTGCTGGTTTACATAGGCCACGGCCCCAAGGATCACATAGCTCTCGGATACGTGCATGGAAGGATCATCCTGACTTGGGACCTGGGATCAGGTTAGGCAAATTTAAATTTTGGAATTCAGACTTCTGCAATCCTCTAATTGCAGGACCAAGGCGAATTTTCACAACAACGGATTTCAGCTCTGGAACTGTGCATGAAGTTCGATTTGGTCGGAACGGAAAGGAAGGATGGCTGAAGATCAAAGGTGACAACACCACCTACACTGGACAGTCCATTGGAAGAATGGTCCAGCTCAACACCCGGCCTGTTGCATATTTTGGTAATTATATTTAGTTTTCTTTGGCGCCTGCAAGAAATGAAAGTATGCAACCCGCTTGGTAGACGTTCCCAGCGGGTTGCATAGTTCGGCTTTTATGTTGGTTCCTAACAACTTGAATATTTTTTTAGGAGGGTTTGACGACATCAACGCGTCGATTTTGCCACACGACCTTCCGAAGCATTCTGGTTTTGAGGGCTGCTTGTCTCACCTGGAAGTCAAATCCGCGCAGTCGCAGCCGACCAGGTATTTCCCTCCCGGACCGCCAAATAGTCCAGCAAAGGGCAGGTCCGTCGTTCAGAAAGACTACAACCCTTGCACCAACAATCCTTGTCGTCAGGGTGGCATTTGCTTGCCCCACGGCCCGTCTTTTGCGTAATTTTATCGTACTTTAAACAAAAGAGAGGAAATAATTGTCTGAGTGGCAGGTGCCTTTGCGCGCAGGGTTGGTTCGGTCCTTTGTGTGCCGAGCCGAGGAATCCATGCGACACCCAGAGACACATGTGCGCGGAGGGTAGCACCTGCGTGCCCTTGCAGTTTGGCTACGAGTGCGACTGTCCATTGGGCAAGACCGGACGCTGGTGCAACTCGAGTTGGTCCAAATTCGTCCGCGTCCTGAATTATTTTTTGACATGTAGCCTGTGCTCACAGTGGAGTCGCGGAACTCTGTGGTTTGGCCAGAGCTATACTTCTCAGGCAAACGATCATTTCTGGAGGTTCCGCGCAGTCTTCCCTTGCACTCCGACCTTGGCTTGCTTGAGCATTCCTGCGTCGAGTTTGAGATGAAGCCGCAGACGTGGCCAGGCGCTCCCGCAGCCCAGGTTCTCTTTTTCTCGCAGGACTCGGACACGGGCGACTTCATGGCCCTTTTGCTCACCTCTGACAGGGTGTTGGAGCTGATCTTAGGATCAGGTTTGTTTCTGGAATTCTTTAAATGAACCCTGAGAGACCAGAAAGTGCAGGAGATGGGCCGCCAATGATTTTAAGCAGCCCAAGAGGCGTCTCTGTCAGAGCCGGCGTGTGGATCAAAGTCCGTGCAGGCCGCGTGGGCCGAAGGGTTTTCCTGAGCGTCGCAGGAAGGTCGGTCTCCAGCTGGCTCTTGCCTGGACAGTCTTCCAACTGGAATGGAGGTCAATCGACATTGTACATAGGTCGGTCACCTAAAATTAATTCAAGAGACGTCTTTTTTTTAAATAAGAAAGTTTTTCAGGAGGAGCACCGGACCTGAGCTCAGTGGCCCCTGTAACCTGGCTTTTGCTGAGACCGTTTGGTGGATGCATCAGGAAGCTCCACGTGGATTGGCGGAAAGTGATAGTGCATCTTGGCAGGGCGAGACTGAACAATCGTGGTGTGCGGACGGTCGGAAAACATCCACCAAGGTTCAGGTATGACGTGGCACAGCTCTCTCCAGAGTATATCAAACAGGTAAAATCACAGCTTTCAATAACATATTAAATTTTTAAGATTAAATCATTTCCGGCAGCTGTCAAATAGCAATATCTACCCGAAATTTGGGGACGACATCTTGTCTTTATTGAAAGGAGAAATCAGAGCCTCATACATGGCAGGTTTGAAGCTTTTTTTATTTTTTGAACAAAGATTTAAATCCCTGTATTTAGGAAGCTGGGATTCCTCTATGGAGCCAACCCAAAAGAAAACCTTCCATTCAGACGGTAAAGCCAGCTGGCCAATGAACTTAAGGCGTGTTACAAATCTGAAGATTTACGCTTTGATTTCCAACAATACGAAGAACACTGAAGAGCTAAATGAAGTCGAGTCCTCGACTCCCGAGGTGGAGGCGAGCACACTCCCTACAGGTTTGATGGCCAGAAACCTTCGCACCAGGGACGCGCTTTTCGCCCTGAGCGCCAGAAATGTCAAACCGTGCGAAAAGTCTGCTCTTGCCTTGCTGCAACTGGATCCTTGTGTCGATGGCCAGATTGAGCTTGACTGTTTGAGTTTACCTCTGAAAGGTTGTAAAAAATCTAAAATCATAGTGGATAATATTTTTCCTAACCTAGAACTTCCAGAAAATTATCGCACGCCAGAATTTAGGGGTGACGGCTGGATTTCCTTCCAAGCTCCTCTCTTATTAATGGACAACACAGAAGTGTCTCCAGTGAGATACCTAAATTTGAAGTTTTCGGCCAAAAGCAATGAAGGACTTGTTGTTTGGATCCAAGAGGTATTGAATTTACATAAACTGCGATATTTTCTTGTAAAGAATGGAAATCCTAGGATGCTGACAACAAGGCATATGTGGGATTGGGAATTCAGGAAGGTCGGCTGCGAGTCGTTTGGGGTAATGAGCTCAACACTTCAAACACTGCGGTCATATCTGGGAAGATAAATGATGGCAATTTCCACAGGTATGACAATTATATCTTTATGTGATAGATTAAATGCGATAAGATTATTATGCTCAGGGTTAACATACTGTGGGACTCGGCAGAAAAAGCCATGGTGTGGCTTGACGGAGAAATGGAAGATTTAGAATCCGAATGGAAAAGGCAGAAGAGGCACTTTTCAGATCAAATCAAATCCACATTGAACATTGTGATTGGTAAATACTGAAAATCCAAAAAAACTGACATTATAAATATTGTAATTTTAGGTGGCACCCCAGAGGAAAGTCCAGCTGCACAGAGCGTTTCTCATTTTTTCAGTTCCTCTTACCAAGGATGCGTGGCAGAATTAGGCTGGAATGATGAGACAGCGCAACTTTCAGACTTTCCATCCTACCAACACAAAAATGTTTATTCCTGCAACGCAAAATAGCCATGTAAGTTCAGACTTCCATCTTTTTTAAATTTGTAACAGTCAAAATCATGTCCTGGACAACGATTTGACTTAGTCCATCAGTGAAATCAAAGCTGTAAACTTCCAGCTTTAAACAGAAATAATCATTGTAGTAGCTTAGAATAGTGTATTAATATACAATAAATGTTATAAAGTTAATTTTGTAGGGAAAATTTTATGGAGAGTTGACGTTAAGTTTTTAGTTGATGGTTTTGTTTTTTCTATGTATATAATTTATAATGTTCAGTGTTGTGTTATTAAAACTCTAGGCCTAAATGAAGTTCTAAAAGAACAAAAAATGCAGTTTTCTTCCACCATCATCATACATTTAATGGATATTCTTCTTAACATTAGGTTGTTGCCAACAATAGGTGCCATAATAAATAGCTATATCGTTTAAGCCGCAGGGAAAATACATTTTGTATCATATATATTATATGGAACACTGACGAATGAATTTCATTCGGAAATTAAGCCTCTTGGTTTATTTGGACACATTCCAGATCACATTAAAATCTTAGGATCCTCACAGCACAAAGTGAAGCTTTTAAAATTGTAAAATTTGGCCAACTTAAAAATTCAATATCCAAAGATTGAACTGAAAAGCGGTTGACCAATCAATAAAATTGACTCTCATAGTAGCCGATTAAAAGGTGATCGTTACAAATCCAATTCTTACCCTGACCGGGATATCTGTCGCAGACTGAACCTTTATAGGTCAGTTCTATCAGTTTTTACAACAGCAAGGTTAAAGGTGGGCTGCTCGAGCTCCTCCAGTTCGACCACCTCAAGCTGCGGATCCTGCGCGCTCAGAACGTCATCCCCGATGATGTTAGAGAGTGTGACGAAACATTTCTGCGCCCTAAGCACTAACAAGGGCACGGCTTCCCAGGCAATAATTCGCTCGAACATTGATCCAAGCATGTCATAGTAGAAAGCATGTCCGATGATATTCTTCGTCATGGCGCTAGTGCTTACGGGGATGAGCCAGAAGGGCACGTGCGACAGGATGCTCATAATAAAGAGGCCTATCAGCAAACCGGCCAAGTAAGACGCCAGTTGATTTCTCTTCTTGTTGCTGATATACGCTATCATGAAGCTCAGTGAAAAGGATAACATGATCGGAATCTGGTCGACAAAGAAGAAGCGCAGAAATATGCGGACTTTTGCTTTCTCATCATACACGCAGATGTCCATTTGAGGACCAATGTTCAGAGACTTCGAGGGGAAAACCAACTCGTTTATCAGGGGAATTGTGGCTACAAGAAACACGAAGTACGGTGCGTGTGGGAACCTAAACAGAGAGAAAGAGAGAGAGCTGCTGAGTAACAAATATTTTTTTGACATATGAATGCACAACTAACAAGGATACTGACCAAAATAAAAAGTACTTTTGTTTGCATCAGACGTGTAGAATATCATGATATAAGAAAATGACCAGTGAAAAGTTTATATCTAGCAACATAGAGGGGGGCTATGGAGGTGGAGTATCGTGGAGTCTTGTGGGAATTCCCGTGTTAATTTTTGAAAAATGGGCCATTATTGTCCAAAAATTGTGAAATTTGGTGTTCAGACTCTCTTTGACAAGACGCATCGATCGATGACTATAGTACTTTTGACTATATTTCTCAATTTTTACAGTTTTTATGTCGGCTCAGTAAAAGCCCATGGGTAAAATTGGATTATTAAAATCGATTCAGCACAGGCTTGAATTTTTGTGCGGTTCAGGAGCGCAGTAGTCCTTTCCATTTTTGTTTTGAGCTAAAAACTATCGGCGGAAGGTGATTTTAAAAATAGGAATTCAGTTTTCAACCGTCAGCCACACGATGCTGACGCGTGCTGTTTAATAGTTCAGAACCCGATTCAAAGGGGCAAGTAAAAGCAGTCAGTTTGAGCAAAAGAATTTGTCACTGAATTTGTACATTAATTTCAGATCTGGTATATGATTTGCGTCCGATCGTATTAAAACTGTAAAATCAAACAAAATTCTCTTCATAAAATTTATCAGTCTTTGTTATTTCATTTTAGCTCATTTTCTTCGCTCACCTTTTGTAGGGTGACAATATGATCAAAAAGAAGATAACCATCATCCAGGAATCAATCACGATGTTGAGGGTGCGCACGAAGCTGACAAGTCTGCAGAGGCCGCTGTGGCCCAGGTAGTCTCCGAAAACCAGCGTCAGGGCTGACTGGTCCAGGGTGGCCATCACAATGTTGAGGGAGCTCCAGATGAGAGCCTGCTTATTCGTTTGAGCGCCCGCATTCTTGGCTCTGCTGCTCAGGCCACTCAGCTGGCAAATGCAGTAGAGATTGACCACCAGGCTTACCATGGCGCAGAATGGCTCACCCACCACAAAGATGATGGTCAACGCCGTCAAGATTGATTCATTCATATTACTGCTTTTTCATCACGACCTGTGAAATTGTGTGTCATTAAATGAGCTGGTGGATATATACCTTTGAATCCTAGATTTTAATTGCAAGGCTCACTGCGATCGATAGTGCAGGCTATTTGCAACTGCAGCTAATTTTAGACCCGCCTTCGCACTGAGCCGCCCATGCAGAAAGTGTACAAAAAATCGACCTGTGGCCTACAGGGCTGCCGGCCGTGCGGGCCGCACCCTTGGCACACCACTTCGACGCCGTCGGTATTGCACACCAAGCGCTCACCCTGTAAGCCGAACGTCCTGCAGCACAGGGCTGCAGAATTCCAGGTTGCAGGAAACGTCGTTGTGTGTGCGTTTACATTTTGAGCTCGAGTCGCACTACTTGTTACTCGCTCGCTCCTTGCTGGTGCGGCTACAGCTGAAGGAGTAGGCCTTCTGCGCATGGCTCTCATGGTTCGGAAACCATGGCAACCCCGATGGTTGCTACTCACTCGGCGGGTGTTCCATAGAAACGCAGCAGCGCTCGCTTTTTACCTCAACAATTTTCCCTGCAAAAAGGCATTTTTTTTTTTTAAATTCAGGCTTACAATCAGTTTGAATATAAAAGCCAGAGAGAAATACATACAAGGAATTAACCGTTTATAATGCTCTATTAAATTTTTCAGTCCAATTTCAATTTATAGGCTGCCGCGACACGACACGTCGAATATTAATAATTATTTGAAAAGCGAATGTGACCCAAAACGTTCTCAGCGATGTACTATTTTTTACTTTTCATCCCTGTCCGAGGACCGGGAAGGGCATGCACTGTACTAGCATGAATGCTGAAACCCGCGTTCCAATAACACCGCGAATGGCGCGAATGGATAACATCGGCGCACCTGGCCGCACAGGAACCCAGCTCGCTGAAGAGCTATTTCTGTAACTTCTATACAATATTATGCTGGCGGGCCTTTTTTAAATCTTTTAGCCCTTTTGAAAGTATAACCTCTCAAATTAAAATTATTTGCATCTATATTTCTCAAGGCTATCATGCTGATTTTCCAACTCTTTGAATTAAATACAAAGAAAAATCATTGCCATTAACCAGCCCGTTGGCTCGCATTGTTAAGGCATTCTCAGGAGTGTCAAAGCAATGGGAGGTATTTGAGCAGTTCAGAGATCTAATACTGGCTACCCAATGTCAGAGATGGCAAAAAGTGGTTAGTTTAGTGACTCGAAATGCTCAAATTGCTCAACGGGCTGGGACTCGTTACTTGCTGGTTTGCACCTTTCCAGCATGCGTGATTTGGCTTCACGGGACGAATGTCTAGCGTTTAACAAAAGTCCTCGGTGCGGAGGCAAGTGGCCCTTGAGTGGGCTGGGTCCCTGTGCGGCCTGGTGCGCCCATGTTATCCGTTCGCGGTGTTATTGGGACCCGCCGGGTTTCAGCATTCGTGCTAGTGCAGTGCGCGCCCTTCCCGGTCAGGGATAAAAAAAGAAGATTAACCGAAGAACTGATAAAAAGGGAAATATTTTTTTTTATTTAAAATTAAATAAAATACAACGAAATCTTTATTATATCTTTTAGCACGTATAAAAATTGTTAAAAAATAGGCTATAGCTGCGCTATCGCACAGTCAGAAATAATTTATTTTTTTAATTGTGTTTTTATGCGTTTCCATCGCGGATGGTGATGGCCGCGCGAATTACCAACTGCTCTATAAACAGTGCATAGAAATTAAAGTCTGTTAAAAGTTGAGGGAAACATGCCAAGGTTAGGGATCTTAACTTAATTTTGTCTTATGGATGGTAAAAAAATATTTACTGTGTCCTTAAAATCGCAATCAAAAGTTAGAAAATGTTGCAATTTTATCTGAAATAATTTATTGTCAATGCTAGTTTGGATTGCGCAATTGAAGGCAACCTTCATCACTCAAAGCTTTCGCGCTACTTCTGTAGTCGCTCTTTTGAGCTCCATCCAGCAAGGGGCCACGCCCCCTAATTGGCAATGTTTCTGTTTTGATCGAGAGCAGCGAATGACGACAAACGCAGTTGTCTAGAAACTGGTCCTTTTTGGCAGCTGGCTCGGTGACCCTGCGCCAGCACCTGCTTGATCTCTTTAAGGGCACCATGGTACTGCCGCAGTACACGTTCGCGGCGCTGGCAATCGGAGCCATCGCTGCCATCGCCATCACTTTGTACACCACCCTGAATGGGACTGCACCAAACAGGCAGCGAAATGACAATGGGCACAACTCGCGTCGACGGAGAGTTCAGTGAGTTTCTTGCCGATCTCACAGTTTCGGCAATTTTGGATTGTCAATAGCAGGAAAATTAAAACAAATTAAATTAATATCAGACCAAAAATTAGGTTTTAGTACGACATGATTATGACAGGTACTATAAAGCTTTTCTTCAAGAAAATCTCTCCCTACCTTGAGGACTTTGAACTGAAACCCCCACCACTCAGAATTTAACAGAAAAATAACACGTAACACATGCATACATGCAAGAGCATGCTGTTTTGTATGTGAACAAATATTAGTATATATCTATCTACGTTTTAGAAAAAAAATTGAGAAATCCAATAGTTGAAGGTGGAAATTGTCCACTATCTTGTGCGTCATGGAGAGAAAAATGTTATAAAACCAATGGAAAAATTACAGTTTCCGCCGAGCTACGCTTCTTGCTAGTTATATTATTAAAGTATGGGTGGCGAAATTACAGCGTAATTTTTCCACTGTTGTACAATATAATAACCCACAACAAAATATAAAACCCACAAAAACCTATATTATGTCCAGAACTCACTAAACTGCAGGTGCTGATTGCTCAGTCTTCAGCCTCAGTTATTAGCTATATTTCACTTCACTTGGACAGACTGAGAAGACAGGTGTGACATCTTAGTCTGGGGGGTCTAAAAAAACTGACTCTGTCCACTCGGACACCGACCTTATCTCCTACACGTCCGAAATCGCTTTGAATTTGGTTGGTTAAAATAAATAGCCAATAGTTGACTCTTGCCATTTTGAAAATGCGCTCATTGGTTCGATCACTAATGAATGTCCCACTCTGTTCTCTAGTACAGTGTCCTTTCACAAGGATCGGTCATAAATTTACATTGGTGTTATTGCCGTTTAAACAAACAACTAGATGTGCGCGTTGGTTCCGTTGCTTGAAATTTATTCAGCCAGTCTGTTTTTCACTTTCTACTTTAAAAACACAAAACTAGCGTTTCTGGATGAAAACACTATTCTGTGTAGATGTTTTGGCTGACTCAGCAGTGTTTTTTTTATATCCCTGGTCGCCAAGGATATAATTTTTCATTTCACAAGTATTGAGTTTAGTTAATTATTGGTTTTCCATCGATTTCTTCAAATTAATCTATTCCATTATTAATTGCGAAAATTTCTTACACCTGCTGCAAGAGCATAGGGATATTACAACACTGTCCTCTTTAGTGCTGCTGTATAATTGAATGTCATGGAATTTCAGTGTGTAGTGCAGCTGTTACAATGAATTAATTTTAAAATTTGATATTTTTGTCTTAGGAAAATTTGCGAGGTATGCAAGAAGAGAGGAGACATGATCGTCCTGCCCTGCAAACACACATATCACAAGTGCTGCTTCATGAACCTGTATGGAGACGACGTCGGACCGGTGAGTCCTTGTGGGGTTGGAAAATTTATTCTGTACTCTATACAGTCGTGTCTGTAGAAGGTGCCGTCATCTTGCATTGTTTGCTGGAGTAATCTGTCCAAAGAACAAAGATCAGCTGTGGAGGATGTTAGAGACATTGAGTGCAGCATCTGCCTCGAAAGTGTCGTCAGAGATGCTGTTGCCTTGGAGTGTGGACACCAGTTTCACAACATTTGCGCCAATGCTCTCATTCAGGTAAAAACTTCAAATTAAATTCTCAGCACAACTTAAAATGATCGCATTTTTTAGATATTGCTAGCAGTGTTAAGGCAATAGGCTTGCAAATAACCCACATTTTAAAAACAAATTTTGTGCATTGGTAAAAATCGTTTATTTTTTTATTTTTACCACGTTTGCATATCAGTTTTTCCATAATTTAACTATTACTTGCTCATGACCTCGACTTAAAAAATTATCAGAAATAAATTTTTTGAGAAATTGAGGCAGAATTGAGCATTTAAAAGAAAAAAATCTGCACAACAAAGGAAACTTTGACCACTCCAAACGCAAATTTTTATTTTCGCAGGGGAAATATGGAAAAATAATTTATTGCGCAAGAAATTAGTACAAATTGAGTGGTAAAACCCAGTGGTGAAAAACCTGGGTGATAAGCAAATATTGCTAACCTGTATAATATTTTGGATCATTTGCGGCCACTAAGGCACCATGTTATCCGCTCTGACGTGTTTTTGGCACTCGGTGAGCTCATAGCCCACGGGAAATGCTGAGCAGAGGTTAAAAAAATAATAATTGCTGGCTTTTGTCACAAGAATAACTATGGTTGGAGCTTGCAAGTGTCTATTTTGGCAGAACTGCTTTTTTTATCTCAGTTCATGTAATATCTATTACTACATACTTAATAAAAGATTTCTACACTTCTTGTTAAAGATCCAGGAAATAAATTTTAAAAGTTAATTACAATATCTTAACAAATGAGACTTAGGATGTTATTTTAACTAAACAGTTTTACTTAAAAATGTAAAGTTGGCTATTATATGATTAACTGAATGACTTTTGTGTTGCAGCATCAAGATCGAAAATGTCCAAACTGCAGGGAAGCCCTTTCTACGCGCGATTTGAAGGACATAGTCAACGCAACCAGATGAACTTGTGTCGTCCAATTTTATTTTGCCTGGAGCTCTCTTTGGTTGAACCAGCTCTATTTATTCTCTTTATCAATGTTTCGTTTGAATTATTACTTAAATGTGTCTATTGTCCATACATTGGGAATTGAAATAAGAAATTATTTCTGCTTTTTAGATTACGGCATGTCGCACTGCTAACAAATATAATGCCTGTTTCGATTTTTTCGACCAAACTTCAGGCTTAGGTTTAGAGACGTGTTTTGAAACAAAGTGACGATGTTTTATGTTATCAAATTTGTTAGGATGAATGCTGTAAATATAGCAACACTCGCTGAAAGTAATGTCGGCTCAAAAAAGAATCGGATCAGATTCAAAATGTAACGTGCGAGTAATAGTATTTAGTGAGCAATAAATTGTCAGCTGAATTTTATTGCGTTTCTGTTGAAGGAGGCCATTAGAAATAAAAGAACACAAAAGCAGGTATTTTCAACTGAAACAGTCGTTGCAACTGCTCCACTATATATTTTGTTAGAAACACTATATTACAGTACAGCTTAGGGCGTGTTTAAATATTGTTAATATTCACAATGCCCTGGTTCATTATACATAATAATAATAATTTTAATATTCAAGGGCAATAAATACACCACGTATCTGCACGCGCGATTTTCTGGCGGCGCCGAATCAGAGCGGGAAATAGTGAGTGTGTGTGTGTGTGTGTGGTCGGCGCAGAGAGCAAACTCTGCTGCGCACCCTTAACATCCAACAGTTTTTGCATTTTTCTCTTTAGTGTGTGTGTGTGTGTACCCTCGTTTCATTTTAATTCTTTTTATTTCATTAACTGGTAAGCAGCCCTGCGTTGGTTGAGTTACTTTTGGAATATCTACACTGCAGGGGCGCCGTTTGGTCTGGGAAGTGAATTCTCTCGCACAACCGTTTCCACTCCACTACGATTTGATTCAGTTGTTCGACTCGTTCATATAAACTCTTCTTAGTAATGGTGGTCACATTGAAAGATCTGTGGATTTGTGAATTGAGTGTGTATCAACAACAACCACACAGCGGCGTGATTGGAGGAATCGATTAATTGGCTTCCGAGGGCGCGGGCGGCCCTGAGAGAGGCGCGGGCCGAGCGAGGAGAACGAGAGATCCGCGTGGACCGCCCGCCCGCCAACACTCGTTAGACAAAAACAATTAGTAAATTCATGATATGGACGCTTCACGAACAAGCAAAGAGCACAATGTGGAGAGGGGCCAATTCGGAACTGCGTTATCGAAATATTTACGTTGGTCTCGCTTTTTTTACTCTTCACTCAGCTGCTGTTGTAGTAACGGAGCTACAAAATAAATAACGAAAAATGAGTATCAAAGACAAGCCTTTTTCCTCACTTATGTTTTGACACTTCAACACAGACAGATTCATCTCTCGCGTACAAGTAAGCTGCATTTAACTGCATTCGCTTTTCTCGGTCGTTCAGAAAGATTCGCAAAGTTCTCCTCCGAATCGTCAACATTTTCACGCAAAGTCTAAATAGAGTTCGGAGGCACAGCCAACATTGTTGGAAAAATTTCAATGCATTTTGGTGCGTGATTGAGTTGCCTTTTGAGAGGGGAGGGTAGGGGCAGGGCCAGGGAGCAAAACCAGCAGAAATGCGTGTCCGCTAAAAGCACGGCGGATGGTCTCGCTAAATTACGCTTAATAAAATCACAGAACGAAAAATAAATAACAAACTCGCATATCAACAAAAGGCACGGTGAACCGAAAACTATAAATCGCATGAGGGAGTAAAGAGGGGAAGGGGAGGGCTTAGGTGTATCAGTTATACGACGTCATTGCTTGTAATTGATGCCTTCGGGGGTATTAAAATGATATAACAATGATTAATCAATTAATTGCAGTATTCACAGTTACGTTAGTTGAATTTTATATCAAAAATGTTGATTCCTGTGAGACATACACACCAATACATGCAGACATGATTGCTACCTAAATACTCAGTATATTTATGTATAAAGAAGAATTCTCTCCACTGGTCTCTATTTCCAATACTGCTGGTACTGCACACCAATAATTATCAAGTACAAATCAATCGATCGATTGCCTAACGTCTGATCTGATCAGTAAAACCGGAGCCAATTCCACATTAATTTTTCTGTATAATGAAAACATTTCAGTCAATTCGGAAACTCAAAAGTAGATTTTTAAACTTATCACGTCTAGTTTCGTTCTAACTTTTTCTGTATTAGTTTCAAGGGTGAGATTGAAATCGAGAGTAAATAAACATTTTTAATTTGATTCAGCAGGTTGATTTGCTTTGTCCTGCAGAAAGAAAATGTCTGAAGATTCGTTTGGACAATTTACTAATAGGCAATGCACCCAAAAATTGCCAAAATATAAATGGAGTTTGTCCAGAGTTAAAATAGCCCAGATTATTTGTAACTGTGGATAATATATTTTTAAAAGTTTTGGTTTTAAAATAACTTTCAGAAAATAAAATTTTGCAAAGAAGATAGGCTTAAAAACAATTTATCTTGACTAAGACAATACGATTTTTTAATGAACAATTCCGAGACTAGCAAGCTGATTATTTTGTAAGATTTTGAAATTTGAATTAAAAGCTTATCACGCGTATCATCACTCGTACGAAATCCATTTGAAACGAAAAAAGTCGCAAATTTGATCGTTATCTGACAAATTGAGAATTCATTTCATATTCACGATTTGACAATAAATAGCCACATCTAGTATTTCCAGTCAGGAATTCCACTTCAAGAATCTGGGCTACATAAATTTGGGCACCTCCTAATTTCCTCAAGCTGAGGAAGAAATGATGAAGAGCACTAGGAAAGTTAAATGCGTATTGTAAATACTAATAAAATTTGAGGACCTTCTTTCGGCAGGACAAGAGGAGCAAATGGAATCTCGAAATTCAATTTAGACAAGCTCTCGTATAGTGAGTGTGGATTTCCACGCGCGTGTGTTTTGTTTGTGTTTTGTGTGTTTTTCTTTGCTACATAATTTCATCACAGATATACTCTTTCAAAATATTAAATACGCTGTCACGCGGCTCGCAGGATTCAGCAGCAGTTTCAGTTTCACGCAGAGCAGACACACACGCCGTGTCAATAAATAACTAACAACAACGATCAGCTTGTCCTCGTTCACTATCTCGACGACTGAGACTCGGACTCCTTTTTGTGCATGTCCATGTCGACGAGCCGCGACGGCGGCGTCGACAGTTTATGCGGCGGCAGCAGGGGCGGGCCCGGGGGCATTAACTTGGGCGACGGTGGAGGCGGCAGCTTGCCTGACGGAGGCGTCGGCGCGCCCAGCAGCGGCGGCAGGGGCGAGAAGAGGTGGTGCGCGGCCGCTGATGGAGGCGGCGTCGTCAGCTTGCCAGGCGTGCCCTGCGGGGGTGGCTTGCGCTCCATCATCGGCGGTCCGTAGAGCGACGGGGCGCCCACCATCGCCGCCTCCTCGCGCTCTCGAAACATGGCGGCGGCGGCCGCGTGCGCCGCCAGAGGGTTGAAGCGCATCGCCATCGGGTCGAAGCGGTGCGGGTGGTACGGGTCCCAGGCCGGTGGTGGCGCGAACGGGTGCGGCGGCAGCGGTGTTCCCGCCCCCGACGGCATCCCGCGCGGCATCGCCGCCGCTGCCGCCGCGGCGTGCTGACGCGCCATGTACAGGTAGCGTTCGCGCTCCATCATCGCTGCGGCAATCTTTTCGTCCTCGGCCTTGATCTGTTAAATTTAAAATATTTATTAAGGTTTGCTAGTACACCAAAGAGAAGCAAAATACAATGTTTACCGCAGGGTTGCTATTTCTTACCAACAAGCTTTTAAAAAGCAAACACGTTAAAAAATGGAATAATCAAGAAGTTGCTATCCACATATGGGATTAATTTTTTCTTTCACATGACAAGGATATGGCTCAAGAATACGTTGCCAAACATGCTGAGATGATTACTAGGTCATGTAACTCCATTTTTGAGGAAGATTCGTAAGTTCTAGATAAATAATTTCTAAAGCAAGAATGAAATTTTAATATTTATCAGAACGCAATAAAAACCTAGATTGAAATGGCTCATCGTACCATGTTTACAAGCCAAATTTAATTTAAATTCAACAGTTTCTTTAATGAAAATACCTTGATGTCGCCGTTTTCGTTGGCCGGGTTGCGCAGCGGCGAGCGGTCCCTGCTACTGTGCGAGAGTCCGACCGGTGGCTTCCGGTCAGGCGGCGTGGCGGCCGTGTTCCGGTGGTGGTGACTAGAGTGGTGGCCATGGTGGTGCTGCATCTGCTGCTGCTGCTGCTGCCGCTCCATCATCATCTTCTTCTCGCGCTCGCGCTCCCGTCGCTCGAGTTCGCGTTCCCGCTCGCGCTCCCGTCGCTCCTTCTCCTCCTGCGACTTCTTGCGCGCCAGCTCAGCGGCCGCCTGCTGCGCCGCCCGCTCCTTCTCAGCTCTTTCTCTCTCCATTTCGGCGCGTTCTCGCTCCCGTTTCAGCCGCTCCCGCTCCTCCATCTCGCGCCGCTCCAGCTCACCCTTGCTCATTGACGACCAAGGACTGCCGTGTGTTGGCGGAGGGAAGCCTGGCGCGGTGCGGTGAAGCCTGTTGATAAGCGAAAAATTAATATCTCTGGAAAATCAATGGATGTTGAAACAATACAATAAATTGCAAGAGAAAAGTTAGCTATTTTTGATTAGGATATGAGTGAAAATTTTTAAATGGAAATGAGTAATGTCTAGCTCAAGAATTTTAAATTGTTAAGAAGAAACTATAAACTTGAATTGATCCCTTAACGAGTTCAAAAATTTGTTGGAAAATTGTTCTTAGGTTATTCGATCATTCTGACAAGTTAATTATTTATTCTCTACGCAAAATTAAACTATAATTCTTTATTCCTTCATAATGAAATGCTTTGAATATTTGTTATTGATATTTATGCTATGTTAAATACGGAAAATTTGAAATGATTCTGATCTTTGTAAAATATTGTTTTTCCCAGGCAAATTCAAACCTCATTAAAAGCCAAATAAGCAAAATAAATTTTAAAAAATCGGATGAAAAACCACCATACAATTTGAATCTCCTGATGAAATAAAAAAAAAAAACGCCTGGATTTGACTATAAATATGTGAATTTAAAGATTAGTTTTTCCAGTCGTTTTATACCTGCTCCATTGGTCGTGCACGGGCGAGGAGAGTTGTCCGAGGGAGTTTATCTCGCGGCCAGGGAAGACGCCGGGCGCGCCAAGAGGCGAGAGGCCCGAGAAGGGCGAGGCACCGGGTGGTGCGAACCCAGGGAACCTGGGGAAAGGCGACAGGTGGGGCGACAAGAAGGACGCGGGAGGGGGCGGCTCGACGAAAGGCGACGGTCTGTGGTGAGGTGGCGCCGGGGGCTGTAGCGCTGCGAACGCGGTCGACGCAGGGTTCATCTGCGGGGGCGGAAGGGGGCCTCCGAGCATGTGGTGCGGCCCTGACGGGGGCCGCAGGAGATCCGCCGGCTGCTGCTTGCCGGCTGCGATGACCGCCGCCTTCACCTCGGCCGCCTTGTTCTGCTGCTTGCTGTGGATTTCCCAGGCGATGCGTACATGCATGGCGTTCCACTTGCCCGATTTCTGCGGCAAAAAGGAAATTTTAGACATTGTCTGGCGTAACAGCAGGAATGAAGCAGTCAAATTTTTATCAGGCATTTTATTTTGATACGCGTACAACAGATGACGAATAGTCGAAAATGTTGGAATTACAACAACTACGTGCCCGGCTCCAAGCAGCTTGTTTTTTTATCAGATTGTTGACTAACTTTTGATTATAGGTGGCCATTGATGTCGAGATTAAAATAATTAAATCCCAAGTCGATTGGAGAGGTACTTGAGAAACTAATTGCCTTTTAGAGCACTGCTTCAATTAAATGCGATAAAAAGTGGCTATCTTGAATTGAACATTGATTTTACATGCAGCTAAGTATCCGTCTTTGAGTGTCTGCATGCCAGAAACACTGATAAGCCGCTTCTTTATTATTAAATAGCGTTTAGTGGGGGAAAGTATTACGGCAATATTATTATATCTACCAATTTGTCGGATTAAAACTGAAACCTACCACTGGTTTGGGTTTTGATGGGTCTGGTCCAATCTGCAATCAGGAACAAGAGAGGGGGTTAGCATGCAAACATAAACACAAAAGTAGTGAGGTTGGCTGGCGACTGTCAATGGACCAGAGTGAGGTGCAAAGCAAGCCAGAAAAGCAAGCACGAGTGGAAGTTCACTCTGCAACTCACAATCAGGCTGAACAAACACCTTTCTTTAGTCAACAAGCAGACCGATTAAAATTTCCATTTACAATGAAGATGAGTTGTTATTATCATAGCGAGTGAGAGAGATAGAGAGAAAGAGAGGAAGAGAGAAAGAGTCAGGCAGCAGTGTTTCCTGCGTCCGTTCCACTTTTGACTTTACCTTCGGGGCGAACGGCGTGAGGGTTGGCGGATTGAAAGGCGTGCCCCCGATGCCAGGATGCATGAGACCGGGGGTGAACGAGTTGTAGGCTGACAGGGCCAAACTAGACTGCCTGTAGAAGGGGCTGTCTACGCCGGGCAGTTTTGGAATGTCTTTAAACTGCAAAAAGACACGTCAAACGCTGGTTGTAGATGAGAAACGAAAATCACAAATCATAAAAATGATATGGCTTTGATTTCGCCCGATAGATCATAAAACGTCCAAACTACTAACGAATCAACTCACATTCTTCAACACTTGCTTGAAGGCCCTCCGCTTTGGAAAATTTGGCGCAAACAGTGATTTTTAGTTGAAATTAAGAGCAAGGAACTCACCTGGCCAACCATAGGCGGCGGCATCATCGGCGGGATGATCGGGGAGGTGGTGTGCTGGTGGACGTGCGTGTGTTGGTGCTGGTGGTGATGCATCTCGGCCCTGAGGAAGGGTGGCGGCGCCAACGCAGCCCTGTCCTGACTCGAGGCCAGGAATCGCGAGTCCAGCTCCCGGCGCAGCATGTCCGCGCTCGACGTGAACAGCGACTCGGCTGAGAAGGGGTTCGGGTTGGCCGCCGTCGTCGTGGCCGCCGCTTGGGCTGACGAGACGGCCGGCGACGAGGCGGGCGGCGGCGCCAGGTGCGGCGGCTGGAACAGCTGCGGCGCCGAGACGGGCGGCGCGAACGGGCCCGACGAGGAGGCGGACGCCGCCGCGCTTGACACCGGCACCGGCAGGGGGTTGAGGGACGAGGCGGCCCACGGCGGGGGCGCCACGCTGGCTGACACCACGGGGGACTTGGCACTGAAGCTGAGCAGGCCGCCTGGCGTCGACGTCGACGTGCTCGCCGCGGCCTGCGTACTGCTCGCCGCGGCCGTCGACGAGCTCCTGCTCAGACTGCTCACATTTCTGCGAACAAACGCAAACAAAATGTTGTTTTTTTATGCCTCATCTCTTTGACTTCCAACTTAATTGGAGAATTTTCTTGTTGATAGATGGTGAAAAAGGAAAAACTGATTTCGCTATTCAGGTCTTACAAAAAAGACAAAAAAAGGGACTGAATCATTAGAAATTTGGCTCTCATCAAGTCTTGAAAACGACTCCAACAAAGAACGTCTACGCAATTCTTATAACGGGGCCGTTAAATCTACCAAAGAATTTCTCCATTTCGCGGACAATTTCAGAAAGAGACCTTTCCAAGCAAACAAAATATCGAAATAGATTTGAAACCAGAAATTTAACAAGGAATAAATTCTTTCAACCTTTAAACCGTTAATCAAAAAGGCAAATATCCTAGAAGAAATTTCCAGTTAACTTCTACATCTCTAGCAAGAAGTTTACTTTTGTGAAAAAAGTTGATAGCTATGTAAATGCCTTGGTAATGG
Source organism: Cloeon dipterum (assembly GCF_949628265.1). Lineage (NCBI taxonomy): Eukaryota > Metazoa > Arthropoda > Insecta > Ephemeroptera > Baetidae > Cloeon > Cloeon dipterum. The sequence goes on along the minus strand of NC_088789.1, from coordinate 8,018,177 downwards.
ACTTGGACTAGAGAGCACTTTGCTCGGTGCGAAACAAGTTGCAGATATGGCCTCGCAGTCTGGTAAAACAAGGCCCAGGGGTGGCGAGCGTGTTGGGATAACACGCACGCGGAGGCACAAGAAGGAAGAGAGACTTACCCGAAGAGATCTCTATCCGCGCTTGGTGAGTGTGGTTTCCCAAGGGAGGAAGTCGAGTTTGTATCACGATTCGCTGTGGCCGCAGCCGAGGACGCGGCCGACGACGATGAGGAAGCCGCGGCCGACGGGGGGCCGGAGCTGATGGCCGGGGTCCACAGGGAGCCGCCGCCACCTGCCGGGGGCTGCAGGGGCGACCCCGACGTCGACTTGCTCGCGTTCGGCGCCGGCGACTTGCTCAGCCGCTGAAAAAGGACGAAGGCACAGGTGTCATTAAAATGGAGCAATAGGGCGGAGCGAATAAGTTCTAAGAATTTCATTTTGACTCACAGCGTACAAGATTCTGAACATCTTTGCCGCTTTACTTGACTGCAAATATTTAATGAATTTAGACAAGAGGCGAGAAGGAATTTAATCGATTTTCTCTGCTGCAGCAAAACTCGAGAACAAGAGAATAAAAAAAAAACAAACAGGCAGGTGGAGTTCAGGCAAGCGAGAAAAGAGCGGTGGCTAAATGAAATTTCACGCCGCTTTCAGCGGGCTGTTTTGTTTATTGTTGTTGCGCGGTGATTTATTCGTCGGTGGCGCACCGCTGCTCAGGGCATCCGAGCATTCAGAATTCCCAACTTTTTCACTACAAACGCTTAACACGCGTGTAGAAGCGTTAAGCCGGAATTCGCAGGCAACCCTTTGCGCCGACACGACTAAGGACGGCGGCGGCGACGTGAATCGTTAGTGTTTTTCAGCGCCGGCGTGAGGGCAAAAAAGTTTTCACACGGCTTACTACATTTCTCATTACTGCAGCGGCGGCGGCGACGGCGGTGGCAGCAGCTTTTCATGCCCAAAAAAGCGGCGGCGTGCAGGCGGAGGAAGCAAAAAAGTTGCCCGGATTTACATGGCGCACAGGTTCTTTCACGGCCGCTGTTGTACCATGCATAATTAAGTTCCTTTTTTGAGTTGCACTCACTCACTCACTCCTTTGGCGAGGCCTGGCTTTACTAATTACACACACTGAGCGGAGGGCGGGGTTGCAAAGGGCCAGCGTGCCAGAATCAACAAGGCCTGAAAATTATTCCGGCACCCTGCACACCGGGCGTTTTTGTGTTTCGAGCTTTGAGGTTTGCTGCAGCCAGCCGGCCGGTCGGGTGGTCGGTTTGGCCGGCTGGCCGGCCGGGAGCACGTCACGACGCTCGCTCGCGGGGATGAGAGAAAGAGAGGGTGAAAAAACCCTTAACACATACACACACGCCGCCGAAATTCGCTCGGCGGACCGGCATGACGTCTGTTTTAAAAGGGCTTAGCGCTCGCACACGTCCCGCCCTAAATGGAATAAAGGCAGTTTTTGCCCCAAAACTGGAACTGGGGATTATAATTGTAAGCCGACTCAGCGCGAAATGTTATTTGGGCAGTGGGGATTACGGCGAGGAATTACGCTCGTTGGCCGAATTTAATTGTAACGCGGAAATTGTCGAGAATCACTGCGAGCAAGCACCGGGTATGCAACCGGCGTGGCGCGCGAGCGATTCGGTTGCATAGTCAGTTTCTGAGTCTATCCGCATTTGATTCATTTTTTTCTGTTAAATAAATAATCAAGTATTTTCTAAAAATAAAAAATAATTATGCATTAAAAAACAAATTAGTTGGTTTAAAATCGTATCTCGGTCGATATGTACCGCTTTGGGGCACCATTTGATGCTCAACTCATACAAATAACGTGTAAAAATAAGTATTAAATTGCTAAAATATCCTATTTCAAAAAGGAGCCTATTAGGAAACACGACCGAAAAATGTATTTTTATAAATTCTACTATAAATATGGACAAAAACCGAAACAAAATACGCTTTTGGCAGTTTTCGACGGTTTTGAGTAAAGCTCAGATGGCTCTAAATTGCATAATTCCAGCACGGGAAGGTTAAAAACTCTGGAAATATCGATCGTCTGAATTTCACAGCCCTCCAAATGAAACACCGGGAAAAAGGGTCCATAGGGAGATTTCGACCAATTCGAGGACACGCAGTCTCGAAGGCTACCTGTTTTGCAACAAATCCGGAAGGGATTCGGGAAAAATACCGGCGAACGCTCGGGGAGATTGAACGATCTCATGAGAAATGTGTCAGAAAAGCACGCGGCCTGGTGGGCGGCGAGGCGAATCCAATTTGCAAATCAAACGCGCTGATCAGATAAACTTTTTGCCGTCAGCCTACGAATTTCCGAGCAGATTACGTGCAGGATGTTGATTGCGAGAGCCTGCTTTCCAGGCACGGCGCTCGCCATCAATTATTCAGCGCGCGCGGCAAGCAAGGCAGGTAGGTAGGTTTTCATCCGGCCGAATCTCTTTTCCGCTCGCGCGCCGCTAAATGGAAAAGAGCACCGGCTGGAAGTACACAAGTGAGCAAGCGAGTGAAAGAGCAAGCGAGCGAGCGAACAGGCGAATGAGTGAGTGGGTGCACGAGGGGTTTGTCAGAATTTCCGCTCGTTTAGTCTGCAAGCGAGTCGGCAGGCAGCTCGTTCGCTAATACACGGGCGGTGTAATGCGGTCGCTCAAATTCTCACTTAATCTCCGCGGCGCTCGCTCACTCGCTCGCTCGCTCTCTCAACTGAATTAGCTGCTCTCTCTCTCTCTCTCTCTCTCTCGCTCACTCGTTCGCTTGCTGTTAATTAATTAAAAAGGCACTAATTGGATTCGTTCACCCACGATTCCCGGTTACGTTCCGCTCGCTTTGTGCTGGTGTGTGTATGTATTTTATGCTGTGCGTGCGCGCGCGATTTTCAATTCACAGCCTGCAGAGAGAAGACGGCGGCTCCTTTCAAGATTTACGCGAGGAAATCCAACCACACAGCTCTTTTTGCGCTTCTCCGAGCAGCAAAAGACGCAGAGGAACTTTATTCAAACGCATGCTGCATCAAATAGAAGATTATTTTTCTCTGCATTTGTAATAAATTTGCTAATTTATTACTGCAGGCAATTTGTTCTACCCCTAGGTCGAGCAGGTTGCATACCTTCTAAATTTTAAGTTTATAGAGCTCCCTCAACAAAATAAAGCTTTTTTCACTAAAGGATGCTACCTAATAAAAAAGTTTTTAGTTTACTCTGCAGACGAGATTTTTATAATTAAATAACAACAAGGAGGAGCTCGTGTCAATGTACATACCGCCTTTTAACTCTCACCTTTCTTGTCAGTTCCAGAAAGATTTTTGTAAATTATGTATCGCGTAATTAAATTTAGCCTCATTCAACAAATTTTGACTGGGAAACTCTTTGAAGGTTTGCTCGTTTTGTAAAGTAGTGATCTCATTGGATTCGTGTAGCCTGGCGGGATGTGAAACTTCCATGTACCAGTTTGGTCCATTTCCTTGTTTTGAAAAAATTTCGAATAGATGAAAATTGATTTAAAATACAGCTCTTGTTTAATTTATGCAAAATAAAAAGAAAATTAAAATTTGTTAAAAAACAAATAGTCACTTGTCACATAATTGTGACATCCCAAAATTTTTCTCTAAAGTGTTTTCTTCGATGCAGCTTCTATTAATCTTTAACATTAAATTTACAATTTGTGTCGTGACGACATAAATTAACTTTCAACTTATCATATTAAAGAATAATTCCTCAATAAAAAATTGAGCTTGTTTACCTGCTATTCAGATTAGATATTCAGCCACTAATAAGTTAGTCCTATTTTTTTGCCATGCCAAAATCTAGAAACTGGCCAAAACGTAAAAATGGACACAATAATCAATTGGTCGATAAAATAAAGACAGCCTGTTACCCAAAATTGGACGGAAGCAAATTAAAACGTGGCGTTCTTTCCTTCGTTTGTTCCCTTCTACGCGGATATTTGTGAAATTTCATCTGCCATGAAAATCTTCTCGTAGCAAAGATATTACTTCTTGCCAGTCAGTAAATAAATTACGTTAAATATTTAATTGAAAATTAAATAATACCAAAAAAATTTTTTGATAAGATAAGAAGCCGACTTACCTCGTTCCGGTGGATCGCAGCGGCAGCTCCAGGTGACGACGGCGCCATGTAGGGTGACGGCGCCGTTCCCGGTACCGTCACCGACGAGTAGGGTGCGTAGAGGGGAGGGTAGGAGGGCGCCGCGGAGCCGGGCGGCGCCGCGGCCGCCGTGTCGGTGACCATAGCCGCGACGGCCGCCAGGGCGGAGGGCGGTGGCGACGCAGACGAGAGCACCCTCGGCGGCGGCGAGTCGGGGGACGCCCTGGCGGAGGCGGGCTGCAGGCAGTTGAGGGGCCGCCGCGAGGGCCGGTGCGGCACCCGCAGCGAGATCACCCCCGGCAGCGAGGGGGCCGGCGTCGGGGGCGGCGGCAGGTTGGTCGCTGCCGAGCTCGTGGGGATGGCCGCTGCGCTTGGGGCCGTTGCTGATCGACGCGGGCTGGCCGGCAGCTCGCCTGCTGTGGATTCCATGCACATAATGTCAAATTTTGCCTTTTTTGTTATCAAACGAATGCATGCGTTGTTAGATAAAGAGGGTGTGGACGTGGACATTGAGATTATTAATTTTTTTGTGGGACAGTTGGAAAATATCCGGAGGTTTGGTTTAACATCGTTATTCGTCGCATTTAATAAATTATTTTTTAGACAAAATATCATGCTTCCATACTCATTGTTATAATTTTAATTATTAATATTATGAACATAATAACGATTGCAGATGTAATTTCGGTAGTGAGACTTGCGAAAAATATCAAATTCAAGAGTGTTAAGTAAGAAAATTGACTTAGAGAGAAGCAGCAAAAATATCAAAATTATAGATTTAGTGTTGCACGCATACCGCTTTTTAAAAAAAAATCAATGAATATTAGTATTGATGAGAGATATTTAAACAATATTCATTTTCATTTTCTTCAACGCCACCAGTCAAAGTTTATTCAGATATTCTCCTAAATCATAGAGGTTTCCCTTTTTTACATTTTAAACTTTATCGCCACTCTAGTCTTTATTGCACAATTCTCTTTCGATCTAATTAGAATTTTGGTTTATATTTTAATTAGATTTCCAGATTGTAAGTCGAAGGATTATTCACCATGCATATTCATATGCGTCAAAAGATACAAAATTGAAAAAAGGCTTTTCATTTGAAATTCTTATTTAATGCAATTATGAATACGGAATAAAAGGATTAGAAGCCACAAAAAGTTGACAAAAGACATTAAATTTTATTCAAGACCAACTTGGCATAAAAAATTCTTCACGTAAAAGGAGAGATTAAGCCAAACTCGAGAAAAAGGATCTGAGGATTACCATGCAAGGACAAAGTTGCTGGGAATTTCAGTTTTTTACGCACAAGTGGCCGAAAAAAGGGAAAGTCGCTGCCAAATAAATTAAAGCATGCAGTGAAACGGCTCAAAAACGAGCTACTTCACAATTTACTTGGCTGTCAAACGACATTTCAGGCATTCGCCGAGGCTCTTTTTGCGGCGGGCAAAAGAGTCGGGAAGAAATTCCGGCCCACCATCGAAAATAGAATAAAGCTTTATGGGCGGCGGTGCGCGCAGAGCAAATTTTTAATGGTCCCGTAAAAGTAAACATATAAAACCGATGATGTTTTTATAAACTCACATTTCCTGGATGCAGTAAAAAGATCAGAGCCAGTATCAGAAGCCTGTGAACATAAAAATAGGAGCATTAAATAATCTGTGCGTAGGGCAGGCGAGTCACATCATAAAAAGGGAGGCAAGCGCAGAGAGCAGACCGACTGGACGCAGTAACAATCATGCGACTGCTGCGCGACTATTACCCCGGCTGTAAAAGCGGACAATAGAAATAAGCAGCGGAATTAGTGCTCTTTGGGGATGCCATTTGTGTTTGCGACGACGACTCTGGCCTAATGCAAACCACCGCGACAACGTCCGATTCGCCGCCGCCGTCGTAAATCGCGCGCCAAGAGTGCTTCTGCAAACAAGGGCAAAAAGCTTTTTGTGTGCGGTGACTTTGTTTACAAGTAGTTTGATTTGTGTCTTCGCAGACGTGACTATCTTTTGTTCTTGCCGAGTCACATACTGAGCTGTTCCACAATACATAACATAAATTTGTCTCCCACGTACGATATTCTAATTTTTAAAGAATTGGTATCAACGTAACGTGGCTCATCAGTCTCTCTGTACACAGTGAAAATTTATATTTGCTATATTATTGTAACATTTGATAGCATATAAAGCCTACAAAAGCACCAGCTAATAATTTTTTGGAATTGGCTGGACTTTGTGATCATTTTTTAAGATATATACAAAAATAAAAGCGTTTCTGATTTTTTTGCTGTTTTTATTTTTAAAAAACTGAATAATTAAAATTGCTGTTCAATTTGTAACAGTTAAATTACAAAATAATTTGAAGCTTTGGAAAATGCAAAGAAAGCCGTGGCTCAATTTAGTGGCAGCTACTAAAGCGCCACTGCTTTGCGTACAAGACGAACAAAATGAGATTCCGACTGCAATATAGCGAATGGAAATAAAGTGATCGATTTTTCAATAAATCTCATCGCTAAAGACTGCACTTTAAGCATGCACAGCCATATTTCAGCAGGCAATTCAGATTGCCGCAAATTTCCCTGCTCCTCCTCGGCAGCAGCATATTGAAAGTGGAGGAGAAAGGCGTGCTATCCGGCCCGCGAGGGGGTCGGTGGAGGAAAAAAACAAATTGCACGTAGCGCCATAAACTGGCTGGCTGGGCGCGCGTCCTATAAATTACTCGGCTTTTCACTGCGGAGTAAATTTCCTGGAAAATATTCCCCTCGCCCCGAATTTACGGCCGGGCCTCTGAATACTTGATAAGGGCGTGAATTGTGCTGCCGATAAAAAAGAGCGGCGCGAGAAAAGAAAGTTCATCATTGGAAGCGGCTGGGCAGTGCGCGAACGACAAGTTTCTGGTGTTGCGGGGCGGCAAGTGGCTTTTATTCCCCGGACGGCCATTATTCCTGCTGGCTGGTGGGCGCCGCTTTTTGCATTGATGAGCTCTAAAAGGCCGGAAAATTCGCTCGCAAAAAGTTATGGCGGGCAGGGCCGTGAAAATCCAAGTGCCGCGGCAAATGGGCCCACGCCTGCTTGCAGAGTTATGTTCCTCGGGTGGATTGCGCACGCGAAGGACAATTTGCAGCAGCCACGTATCCCTCCCCCGTTCGCTCGGTGACCCGCGCACTCGCACAAATTAATGTGGCAATTCTTTTAACATTATTGCCGGCGTAATATGAAAAGATAACACGCCGTAATAAAAAAGCAGCAGTTTCTTCGGCTTTTACGGCCGTCGAGGGGCTGCTAATGCCTCGCAATAATTCCACGCGGCTTATAACCTACGACAAAATCGTGCAGAGTGCTCTATAAATTTGGTGCCAACTGTGAGCGAGGGAGAGATTGATGCACGAAAAAAAATCGAGTATCTATTACAAATTCTCGGAAATGCTGATTTTGACGTCTCACTTTGCGGTCTAATGTTGTTCCATACCGCAGCTTAATTGGCATCAGGCTCGTAAAAATTAAGTCTGCAGGCAGTCGGTCGGACGGTTTTATTCTCTTTTATGGCGCACAAGAAGATTTGTGCTCGCCTGCTCGTAAATTACATTTTTGACTGTTTTCCATCACGCTCGCTATGTGTGCGGCGGCGGGCTCGATTATCGTGTGGCGCGCCGTAAAGCTGCTGCGGCCATTAAACCGTGATTATGCTGACGACGAACGCAGATAAAATCAGCTTAAATGTAATTTTATGCTGTCACATTTACGGAGGCAAACGGGTGTAATAGGCTTTTCTGCGTCCGAAAGTGAATTTCGGGGCGCGAGGGGGACGACTTTGGGTCGTTGGCTCGCGCTGACTATTTATCAGCAGCGCTTTACGCGCGGCAATAAGAAGACGAGGGCAGGAAAAAGCTGTTGCAGCACTCGCGGCAGGGAAAATAAATAAGCAGTTGAGATGGCAAAAATATTTGCAGTTTCTCTATTCGGCCGGCTGTAAATTTGTTACATGTTTGATGCTATCAGCCGTGTTTTACAAGTTGGCCAAATAAGCACGGCAGTCACAGTTGGCAACTTTATCTGATGTTTGACTAACGTGCGTTTGATTGTAGCACAATGTTTCCTTTTCCACGGCACTGCGTCTTCCAATCGAGAAATTTATGGTGCTTTGGATCCCTTGTCAGCAGAGATTTGCATTGTTTCGCCGGGCCGCTGTTTTGGCATGTTTGCATGGCAAAGGTCACGAGATCAATAGAACAATAAACATGCAGGCGCACGATATAATTTATATACGAGAGAGTGAGTGTCTGTATGTGTGCTCAGCGGCAATAAAAACTACAGCACAAGAGAAGACCGTGTGTGTGTGTGTGTGCGAGTTGGGAAAAGATAATGGCGCGCGCACACAAAGCGCTGCTCGTCTTGATGTGCTTCCCTTTGTTTCTCCAGCGGACCATAAAAATAAAACGCAGATGATAGCGTTATTGCTGGCCGATTGATTTTCATGTTTGCAGTCGTCTTTATATGAGTGTGTATATATTCGCGTGCGTTCGGCCAACGACGACGACGAATATAACGAGAGACAGAAAGAGGAAATGGCTGCTGAGCACACTCTTCATATTTTTCTTCATTCTGCCGCGAGTCCAATTTGAGCCATCATCACCATATCAGCGCCGAGAATGCATAAAAGCAAGCAAGCAGGCAAGCAGTGAGGGTGGCTGAGGAGCGGGGCGAGCAGGCGGCCAGAATATTATACTTTTTGCAAAGTTCTTCTGCTTCCTCCTTTTCTTGTGCGCGTGCGATACATGCTTCTCCCCCATTTTCTAAAGTCAACCAAGCAAGAGGAAATCTGCTTTTTCCCGACCCTCGCACAGGCTCTCTCTCTCTCTCTCTCTCTTCTATCTCTCTCGGCTGCTATATGAATGCAGAGGCTCTCTCTCGCTCTCTCTTCATCCCCTGTAGCATTTTTTCTCCTCATTTTCAGAGCATTTCATTCCGCTTTTTCCCTCTCTCGCGCGCTCGCTCTCTTGTATATAAAAATACGTGTTCTCTGCGGCCGGGGCTTCTTTAATATTTTCTTGGCATATTGCTCTAGAGATGTGCCAAGATGCGGTTTTTGCGAGCGGACATTCCGCCGCAAAAAAGGGAACTTGTATCTCCTCTCCGTTTTATTATCATTTCATTGAATAAACAAGCGCGACGACTGCGTTGTTGCTGCATGCACGGAATATCACAACCGTACGCGCGGAGATTAAAACGGCCATTAAGACCCCGCTTGCTTTTTCATCTTCAAAGGCGGAGTAATTATCACCTCTCTTTAGCGCAACCCTCACTGCCGCCGCGTTGTCGTCTCGTCAGCGTCATTTACTTTTCCTCATTTGGCAAAAAAGCTAAGGGGGCAGGCAGACGACGAGATGGAGAGAGAAAAAAGTTTGCAATATCGGAAAACCCATTCCACTGCAGGTCTTCACGGAAAAGACGAGCGCCGAGATAAAAAAAGAAAGAAATCGCTGTGAGGCGCATTGGCACGGATATAAAAACTCGAGCGAGCAACTCTCCTCCCCATATAAATACGTATATTTTCGCAGAAGCTCTCTTCGGGGCTGGATGTTAAGAGAATAAAAAGAAGCGGCGGCCATAAATGTTGAATGGTTATTTGGTCGGCTGGCTGCGGGGCCATTACGCTCAAGTGAGTGCAAATCTGCTGCCAACGGATTGGTGTTGCGCCTCTCCGCATGCTAATAGACCCGACATCGACTCTGGCCCGTAATAACGACGACGACTATGCGATAGTGGCAATAATAATGATAGAGGCCGCCGAGCTGATCACGGGCGCTAAATTACAAGAGCGGCTCGACATGATGTACGATCACAGTTGTTACAAGGACTACGCGACCGCTGCGGTAGCACTATAATCGAGAGCGCCTCCGGACTCGAGGGCCCATCCAAAAATGACTTAATTCGCGATAATCAAGCGTCAATTGCACCGACAAACAAAACACTCTTGAGACTTGGGATTTCCACTCGGTCAAATATTTTCTTAACTCGTCTGTTTACATAAAAGGAAATCATGGAGTTTATTTTTAAAAATTATAACAAAACAAGTACTGAGTTACAAACAAAGTGGTAACTAAAGTGCAAAAATCGTGCTTTTCGAAATGTTGTTATGTTTTAAAGGCTTATTGAAGTGCACTAGTTTTAATTAAAAGATAAATTAAACGTTCACTTAAGGGAGCCTTAAAGTAGATTACATTGATTATATTTCCAATAGAATATTCATTCAAATCTCTAAAATGAGGAAGATTCCATTGGTAAATGGACGGTAAAATAGAATCAGATTTTTGTGGTAAATCGCTTCCGCAGTGTTAGCCCATTTGTGGAAAAATATTAATTTTTAACTTTATGATAGAATATCAGGAACTAGCTCCGAATATTGTTTTCTTGATTATTCTTTCATTTCGTTTGACAAGTCGGGTCAGATTATCATATGGTTGGACAAATCATTGATAAGATAATTTTACATGAGCTGAATCGATGCTTTAGAAAGAAAAACTAACTAATGAAATCTGAAAATGTTGGTTAACCCAACAATTTTTTTTGCCATGCGCATCGACTGAAAAGTCGCCTTTTTGGGTGAATAAATTTCTCAAGTCAAGAGTGATCGGTGTTTCAACAGGGCAGGTGAGACGCGCATTGTATCTTCGCCGATCCATCACGGCCGTGGCGCAAATATCGGTGCGTGTCATCCGAGATTGCGCCACTCAGTGCCTCACTCCTGACCGCCGCAAACCAGCACACGATAAAAATTCTGCGGTGCAGAACAATGGCCGCTCGATCCGCAGTGTGTTTTGATGCGAGCTGACAACCGAGCCGCGCGCACATTAGGCAGTCATGTGTGCTCACTTTTTGCCCATTCAAGAGCCCGGGCCATCCATCGTGTCGGCTGTCGCTTCATTAGTTTTCATTAGGCGTGCATGGTCGCCCCTCGTCGCCAGGCCGGCCGGCCAAAAATAAGTTTGTCGACGGACGCCACCACATGATAATTTCGACGGCCAAGTGCTATGAAAAATGGCCTCAATCCGTCCGCTCAGAGTGTGCTTTTTACACCGGGCAGAAGTGTCACTTTCAACAAATGCTTTCGACTTAAAGGGTGTTTCAATGTTCTTGATGGCTTATGCGTGTTCGACAAACTATGCAGCTGAAATGACGAGAACACGGAACATCAATCATCACCTTTCCTATCTGGAAATGACCAGCACAGGCGCCTGCCGCAGACTTTCTTATCGAGACTCCATTGGTTGTGGGAAAAACAAAACGAATTTCGAGGAAAAACACCTTGTGAAATTTGATTTGTGCTCGACGCTTTTGATGAAGAGGCTTGTGCGCCAAAACCCGACACCGGGGTCGTCGTCGTCGCCGCCAAAAGCACAAATTGAAATTTGAATAACAAAGGTGCTGACTGGGCCGGCCCGCGCGTCGTTCCGATTTCACCCCATTAATTTGATCGCGGCCGACTTCAATCGAGTCAGAGGTGCGTGTGCGCGCGTTTTTGCAGGCGACCAAGCTTGCACACGGGCGGCAACCGGAGGCAGAAAAACGACGGAGCACCCCTCGGCAGGTAAACGCCGCCGTTTGATGTCGGCTGATGGAATAGAGAAAAATAATCCGACAAGAGGGCAAATAATAAAATGCAACTGCGATTTGTTGTTGTGTTCTCTCCCGCTCCACTGTGTGTGTGTGTGGATGTGTGTGTGTGCGCGCAAGCATAATAAAAATCCTCTTTTTTAATACTCTTGAGCTCCCTTTATGCGAGTAAAGTTCAAAAGCGCTCGCAGTACGCCGCTTTCATGTATTAAAACCTGTAATAACTCTCTCGTCGTGCTGTACACGAGGATGATGATGATAAAAAAAATCTCCCTGCGAGAGAGAGAGAGAGAGAGAGAGAGAGAGAGAGAGAGAGGCGCTAGCGAGCTCGCAAGAGGCGAAATGAATGCTGGGCGGGCGCAATTAATCGATAATCAATATTAGGAGAGAAGCGGAAAAAAGAGTCAAGCGCAAAAAACACCCCTGCTCTCTCTCATCGCTGGATTTTTTTCGAGCGAGGAGTAGACGCCGCCGTGCGCGCGATTTTTCATTATCCGACAGCCCTCTTCGGCGAAATAATAATGAACACTTCATTTAATATCCAATCCGGTTATAAATATTGCATTACGTTTGATTAAGCGGCGTAATTATACGCCGCGCTTGAATTATTCAAGGCTGGTTTCTGCTCTCTTTTACATCAACGTCAATCTCTCCGATTTGTGTGTGTACGGGCGATTGAAAAAACGGTCGGGACCATTTTTCACTCTTGAGGTTAATTTCCAATTAAGGCTGCGGCGTGCACCTGCGTGGAACAGCTCTATTAGACGCTCGGCCAATTCAACAGTATGCTTTTTTTGTAATTAATAAGGACGGTCTAATGCATAGAGCGAATTTAATATTCATAAATCAGCTCGGCAGCCAGAGCCGCGCTCAGCCAAGATAATTAATTAACGCCGGCTTATGAGTATTTTTATTTGCACAACAGAAGAGCGGAGAAACATCATCATCAGCATCAGCAGCAGCGGCGGTTCCATCAATATCATGGCCGATGCAAGGTAAATAATGGACGGACGAGTGCTGTTTGTGTCTGTTTATTTTCTGCTCGTTACAAAATGCTTTTTGTTGAAAAGCTAGCTGCTCCACACACGCGCTGCTTACACATTTATATCCAATCATCTCTCTGCTTTTTATTTCGTGGATTTCGTGAGCACCATCAAAGCCAGCCTCGCGGGCTATTTCGGTATCAATCCACTTTTGTTTGCCAAACCAATTTCTGTCCACGTTGGAGAAGGCCGTTGGCTCTGTTGTTTGTCTCAAAATAACTGCTATGAAATGACGGATGTGCAGCCGGGAATAAATAATGGTATCAAACGTATATATGTTGCAAACCGTTTCCTGCTCACTTGGCAAACGCTTTACGCCGTGGAAAAAAATTTACACAACTCAATGGGTACCCTCTCGGCACATTTGTTTTTTCTGCTCGTCCCTGATTTTATTTCCAAAAGAACTCATGGATTTTTTCCTGTCCAATTCACCTTTGCAAAATACAATCGAATGAGATCCGCGGTGAATTACTTGTTGGATATGTTTTACAATACAATTTCTTAGGACTACAATAAATTAAAAAGATTGTAATAATATTTATTTTCAATCAACATAAACATAAATTTGACCTCAACGTCAACTACTATAAGATAAAGAATAAATCTCTCCTGAGAAAGATCAGAAAAAGTTTTCGCCGTTTGTTTTCAGGCCAAAAAGTTCGCCACGTAAATTATCCGATGCGCGTGCGAGTGCGTGTCGAGGGTCCCTCATGCGCATGTTCAAGACATGTTCTACATAGAACGAGCAACGGAGCAGTAAACGAGGTCGTAAAGATGTCATCACATTAAGCCAAAAAATAACCGCGTGCGCCCGCGTTCGAATGTTGTAGCCATCGCGGGGGTAAGGAGCGAGGCTGGATTCGGGAGATAAATAACGACCTATGGAAATAGAATCTGGAAACATGCCTGCATCGCTCTGCGGCGCTGAAAAATCGACGCCGATTAAGCCAGACTCGGTGTCAAACACCAAAGCGGCAACAAACTCGGGCGACAAATGAGTCGTTCGGAGCACGCCATTTGCCGGCCGAGGACGCGCACGTTTTGATGCTTCGCCTCATTTATTTCGCTTACTTACGAGCAAAAAAAAGCCGCAGCTCGAGGTTTACGCCGACAAAAACTTCCGCTGCTTCCTGCGGAGACGGACAAAATTGGCCGTTCCGTCGTCCAAAGTCATTTCCCGCGCCTTGATGTTGTCTCTTCCCCCCAACCGAGTTGTTTTATAATAATGAGCTTTTGTCCTTACAGACGTTGCACATTTGCCTGCTAAACAAACGCCAAAACAAAAAAACGAGCCTCGCGTGCCATTAATCGCCTTGTTCGATGCAATCTCGAGTTGGCAGCCCATCTTATAGCAGAGCATTTGTTAAAAAAGCAGCTTGATCGCGCCAAAAAGGTAGTGAAAAATGGTGCGCTTTCCGCGTAGGGGGACCGCATCGGAATTAGTCGCTTTTTTCCAAACTCATTTCCCTCCTGTTCCTGCCGGCAAAGTAATAATAATAAAAGAGAGAGGGAGAGAGAGAGAGCATGCAAGCGAGCGCGCGATTTCTTCCGAGTGAGCGGTTTCGCCAAAGATTTTCTCTCGCAGGAAGGCAGCAGCAGCAGGAAATTTCGGCACCACCGAATTTTTCCACTCGGGCGATGAATGGCAAGCGGCGCGGCACGTTTTATTATTAAATTACTCGGCGGACGGGCGGGTGGGGGCGTCGCTCTCACTCACTCTCTCGCCACCACAGCCTGTGCGAAAGTTCGTTTTCTCGGGGCGTGCTAATCTGCATTTGCGTCGCGAAACGCGTCGCGAAACACGTCGTGCCAAATTTGCCGGTTGCCATGGAGACGGGCCAAATTTCGCATTATATAGCCCAAATTTCGCATTATATAGCCCAAATATTCGAGCAATCCCGCATGCTTTCGAGAATGCGGCAATTAAGAAGAGATCCGCGAATTAAGGGAATCCGCCGGCGAAGAGGTTGAAATTCATCCCCCGGTATGTGTGGCGGCAGCGTCGTAAATCAAGCGATTTTATATTCCTCGCAAGTGATACAGCATTAATTCGGTGGAAATTCTTTCCCACAGGCTACACGCCGGTGAGTGCAGCGCGGCAATAACTTTTCTTTCTGCCGCGGCCGGAAAGTACGTGAGGTGAGTGGAAAGTGCCCTCGGCGCTCTTTCGCTCCTCCGGCGAATTTTAATGCGCGAGGAGCCAGCTCGGCAGGCAGGCAGCGAGTGTGAAACGACTCTCATTTAGCTGCGCGCCATATAATATGCGCCCCTTCATGCAACACGATAATTTAAGTAACGACGTGATTCGAATCAGATTATTTGCCAGCCGAGTAATTGAATCACCATCAAGTAGAAGTAGAAGCGCCAAGGAGAAAGAGGAGGCGAGCTCGTGAACGAACGACGCGTCTGCAGTTAATATTGTTGTCAGCGGAGCTGCCAACCGACGAGACTGCTTATTCGATTTCGCAACTCGCGCCGAATGCCAATTATTGTATGTGTGTATATGTATATTGGGCGCGTCGTGGCTGCTGCTGCTGTTGGCAGCCTTCTTGCCCTCGTCCGTCGACGTTTGACGAACTTGCCGCCATGCTCGTTAGACACTCAAAGGGACGGAAATTCGCAAGCTGGGCTAATTTCGGCAGCAGCAGTAGCGGGTAATTGCTGCGAGTGAAGAGAGAATTTGCTCATGCGGATCTGGTTTCCAATCGGGGAACACCCAACAAAGAGGAAATCTCAAATTTCAAAATGCACAACCAGCACATAAGACGAGACTTGAACTTTTAAATTCATTTTTTACTGTTGATATTTAATTATAATTACAAGCAAAGAGCGTGCGGCGAGTATAACAAATGTTGCGAAATTCGATGCAATTCCAATCTGGAAATCTCGCATTTCAAATTGTTCTCGTCTTGTGTGAAAAGCATTCCGCGCAGAGATGCCAATCTCGAATAATGAAAAACAGTCAGCGATACGATCTAAACAGCAGGCTCGATTCCGTATGTCGAAAGTGAATTCACTGCTGCAGCAGCAAACAATGTAATAATTCCGTGCCCCGGAGACGTGGCAATTATTAACAAGAGTAATTATTATTATCGCAGCGTAGTGCAGAAATTACGCGCGTAATTCCAAGAAGTTCATGCTCGGCGACATTGGAAAATTGTCTCCGCGGCGACGGCCTGCGTTTGGTACCAATTAAAATTTTATCTCTCACTTAATTAAGGCACCGACGAGTGACGTATCGTAATTACCAAAACGGCGGCTGAGAGCGCGAAAAACAACTCACTCACTGCTTAATTGCGCACGCCGAGACGTAGATACAAATTTCCTCCACTGCACTGTTTATGTGGAATTCCCTCTGTTGCGAGATTCAGCGGTACAATAAAGCATTGGATTGTTAAAAACGGAATATTGCATTGTCCAAATATTAGCAAGAATGAAAAAAAGAAGTAAAACACCAACGCCCAGTGAACTTTTTTGATTAATTATTTCATAAACGATCCAATTACAATTAATGGATGTTAAATTAAGTTAATTAAAGCAATTTATTGGCCTTTTTGCTTTTAAAAAAGGCTTGCTTATAGTAGAAATTCTCAGGTGTGTAGTGGAAATCACCGTTTTGTGTGTTTTCGGTTGAAGCAGAAAAAGCATTTCGTCAAAGGAAAAGAGCGGTTAAAAGGGTTTCGAGAAGCGAGTGCTGTTCTGCGTACTCCGGCAACACGTTATGCCTGATTGAGAGACACATCATCATCGTCGCCGAGCGCAACCGCTCGGCTGCTTCTCTCTGCGTGTCGTTTTTGCCGCGCCTTATTACATTATAAAAGGCCATTATCCGTATTAAGTTAATAGTCTGAATAATTAATTTCAACTCACACAACACATTCTCGGCCGACAAACTTGACAAAGCGCAAACGGCGACGGTGCTGTTCAAAGCGCTCGCAAGCTACCCTATTTGGAAACGAGACCTGCCTTTTATTATATCCCACTTCTGAGAATTATTGTTTATCACACACACACACGGCCGACGACCAGTTGGCACTCCAGTTTGCTCGCCGTCATGAGAACTTTGCTTGCGAGCCGTTGACATTGCAACACATTGTTATACACATTTATTTCTATAAAGCACACACGTACGCAGTCTGGCAGCAGAATTTTAGCTCCGCGAGTGAAATATGTGTTTGTATTATTTCCAAATAGATTGTTGGAAAGCTGAAAAATCATCGTGTATGTTAAAAAAAAGATTCACTTTTACCCTGGTGTGCGATCACGGGGAGAAAAAGCACAATACGCGGGAAGAGAGAGAGAGAGAGAGGTGAAACTCGATCTAGCAAGCTTGAAAACACATACACACACGCTGCGCGCAATTTTTCACAAAGCTGCTGTCGCAGCTAGAAAATCTATCACGTATCAGCGTTATTTCCACTTCTGTGGGCATCTCAAACAAAACACGGCCGATATCAATTTTCGTTCGCTCGCTCTCTTGTTTTGTATTTGACGATCAAAACACTCCTAAGCAGCAGCACGTCGTCTTCAGTTTCTCCAAAGGGGTTGAGTTTCAGCGCGCACTCAGCTAGTCAGGCAAAGTTCATGATACGCACGGTGTTGAAGTACAACACTCGCACGATTCCCGCCCGGCGGGTTGCGTTGCATTTCTGCTGAAATGTGCGTACGTGTGTGAGACTATTCATAATAATTCCGCTGACGGACTGACGCAGCAGCTTCTTCTTCGCTTTTCCAACTAATTTGCTGTGCTTGGCGTGTGCGAGTCGAGTTTACCTTTGTACCTCTCTCTCTCTCTCTCTCTCTCTCTCTCTCTCTCTCTCTCTCTCTCTCTCTCTCTCTCTCTCTCTCTCTCTCTCTCTCTCTCCCGCGCGCGCGCGATAATTGTGTAACGCAAGAAGTGTACAAGCATAATTATCTGCTCGGTAAGCACATCATCATCAGCGCAAGCAAACACCCGCCAGCCAGCCAGCATCCTGTCTAAGCTTTTTCAGTCGCACCTTCCCAGGATTGTTCGCTCTTTCGCGTCGCTCAGCCGAAAAAAGGCGCAAAAAGCAGCGGATAGTGCAAACGTGCCAAATTGCTTCCGTTGCTTTGCAAACACACAGACCTCCAATTCGCTCCAATAAATCCGCCTCTGTGTTTCAAATTTTGTGCCTTGTTTGGGTAAGCCTGTAATTAACATTCTGGCTCGTTCGAAGCGGATTGAAAAAACAGAATTTGTTTCTTACTGTTAGATAAAAAATAAATTCCAACATGATCGTTATAGGTATATGTTTTAAAATATTTCAATACGTTTTTTACTAGAGGAAATTTTTTTCAATAAAAACAATTTTTTCCATTCTCCTTTTCACCTTTTCCCATATCTTCTGAAATGTGTGATTTACCTTATGGAACGTTATTAATTTTTTACATCTAAATTGTTAATACATTTTCTGGATAAAATATTAACCAATTAAAATTTAATCCTTTTCCTATCTAGCCGCAGTTTGTTGTTCGCATAGTAGGAGTTATTTATAGAAAAGTATTCTTCTGATCAAAAGGCACGGCGATTTGCAATTAAATCGAACCAGCAGCGTTTAAAATCAGCAGAGAAAAAATAAAAGAGCAGTCACGGTTGGCGGGGCCGAGGAACAACTGTGACGCCGCTGCGACAAACGCCAAAAACGAGATTTGTTCTATCCGACATTCAACTTGGTCGTCGCACGCTCGATTATACGGCGCATTTACAAATCGGCTCCAATAACACGATCGGTTCCGTCGTGGTTCTCGCTTTAACGCGGTCTTCACACTCTGGCATACGAGTAGAGATTCAGAGGGAAACGATTATTAATTCACATGAGAGAGTGAGAGAGGCGGGCGATAAGCGTCGAGCGTACCAAGCCAGCCGGCAGTGAAAAGGCTGGTCAGTATATTTGTATTTTATACAAACGTATATTTATGCTGCGGCGATAAGCGATAGTCAGGTCACATTAATCTTTAGGCGCATTCCTCACCGTTTGAATCATTTCACGCGAGATGCTGGCTGCGCGAGTAAAACGGACAACAATGCAGCTCGTATTATTCCGTCTGGCTTCTAATCTCGGCGCTGCTATCACGACCGCGACTCTCGGCACGATGAGATGCAAGTTGCCAGCTGTGTATGTGTGTGTGTGTGCGAGTTAAATAAGGAGGTGCCGGCCATAATAGCATTATTCTGCCGCTCGCATTGTTAGTGGAAATTATTTTCTTCTTGCTGCTTTCTGCCGGCTGATACGCCTGCATCATTAGTTATTAAAGCAGCGCGGCCTCTTGGCCCGATGCAAAGGCGAACAACAACGCAGCACTTATTACGTGCGGCGTACGAGCCATTGTCCGCCCGCCCCGTCGATCGCGGCCACTGATATTTGTGTATCGAAAAAGGAGATTGTAATTAAAATTAACACACACACTCACTCGAACGTATACGACATGGACACGCTGCTCGCACTACTTCTGCTTACCCTGCATTCAGGATGTGCCCGGCGAAAAATAAAGCATCCAGCGCCCACGATTCAGCCACGTTGATAAAAAAGCGGCTTGTTGTTGTTCTGCGATTGTCAAAATGAAATATCGAGTTGGTTTTTCTGCGCTGGGGAGTGGACGAAAGGGAACATAAATATGCTTTTTGCCAGAAAGTGCTTTGTCACTTAGAGTTGCTAACAACGCAACTGAAATGTAGTCAAATTTTGGATTGCATAAGGCAATCTACTAGCTGCTGCTACTATACAGCTGCAAGAAATTTTGAGTTGAACATCAGAAATTTCAGACATCTGATTTATCTACGCTCTGTAGACGACAAGTTGTTCTCTTCCCTAAATAAGGCGTATTTGTTCTAAATCTGCTAAAATGAGGAAAAATAATCTAACTGCAACTAATTAATATTTTCTTAGGACACTTATAAAATATTCGCATATTAAAAATAAAATTTTGTCTTACACTGAATACATTTTTACTATGTGACGCTCTACATGAAACAGGATGACTTTTATTTTTTACTCGATGAAATACACAATAAAAGGGAAATAAACTTATTGGACCAGTCTTTCTGATCTTAAGAAACGAATAAAACACAGCCCTAAGTTTTTAGACAGGTAAACAACTGAGTGAACGACCTCATTTTTCAAATCTTCGTATGGTATTGTTGCATCTGGCGCAAAGCAAAACGAATGAGCTCATCAAAAAACCATTTATTAACTGCAAAACACTATGAAAGGTTTCCAAACACTCGAGTCTGGAGAGGCTCCAAGTTATCCGAGTGAGGAGCGAGGCGCATAAGTAAGACTAGCGCGCTCATTAGCATCAACTGTGCGCGCGCGAGAAATTACTCTCGGCCTGGGTGTGCAAATAATGGATTTTGTTCAAACTCCCTCAAGAGTGGGCAAATAAAGAAAACCAAACACAACTGCGAAGTTTGCCCAGATATAATATTATGCCGAGCCGCGCGCAGGAAACTCAAATTCGTACCGTCGTCCATACATGTTTAATTAGCGGAGCCGCGGCGCCCGCGAGACAACTTTTGATTGCGAGAGCAAGACAAACAGCGAAAATAAATTGCCTGGCAAACACGACCGCGACTAATCGAATTAAAATAAACTCGCGCTCCCTCGAGTCGTCAATCGTCCGCGCGGCGGTGATTTTTTTATTCTTTCCTCAGACTTCTCACCCAGCAAGAGTACATAAAGAAGAGATCGAAACGACGATAGCCGCGCTCATTTCAGCTTATTTACAGCCACTTGTAAATAAACACCGGGGGAGAGCAAGAGAAGAGAAAACGGCACCACAATTAAACGAGGCGTTTCGTTTTTATGTAGAAGCCGAGAGGCTCTCGCCCGACGACGATGATGATTATAATACGCGAGTTAACATTCGTAAATTATCGGGGCATAAATTATCCGGCTTGCCTCCTCGGAACATTAATAATAGCACTCTGGCGTGTAATAATATTATTATTTTTTATTATCTGCCGCTGCGTCAATAAAACGCGCCGGTGCTCATGCGAGCGGAGAGCTTGTTTACGACGTGTGTGGGTTGCACTTGTGCTTTTCCCCGCTGCCTTTTGAAATATTTAAGTAATCTTGATTGAATGGCTAATTGATACGCCCAGACGCGCCAAGACTGGATTTATACATTCAATATTGCCATTCCTGACGCATCGCGGGATGCTGGAAATCAGGGTAGAAAGATGCAGAGCGCCGATAGCCGCGCTTTATTAATAGCACTTGTGCTCGATTAAGAAAGACGCCAAGCATCGTAAAGTGAATTGATACGTTTATGCACGACACATCTAACAAGCACTTATGTTAAATCAAATCTGATACAAGAATAATTGCTTCTCGATGGGTGTAAATGCGAGCAAGTTGAAAAGGTTCGTCAAGATCGACGATGGTGAGATTTCAAAGTAAACACATTTTCAGTTGTATTTAAAGGTCATTTGCAGCAGGGAATAAAAAATCGCTTTACATTAAAAAGTTTTTATCATCCTCTTAAGCCGGTTAAGCGCTTTAGCAGGTTTCATAGCTGCTGCCTCCGGTTTTTCAGTTGTGACAGAAATACTTTAGATATGACGGCAGCTAGCGTGAAGTGATACACACGTAATTGCTTACATAATTCATGGGATCAGCAATAAAAAAAAGGAGGATATGCAAGGTTGAAGGGGCCGAGCAATAAATTAATTAGCGTCAGCCGGCCAGATTAAATCTTTCACAGGCAATTTCTAAGGCTCGGATCAGCTGCTTGTCGCCGTATAAAGCGATTACGCTGCCAAAGTTGCCTGCCATCAAAATTCAAGCCGAGGTGGAAATTCATGCTCGGAAAGCTTTTACCCGCCATTAAGAATGTGTAAGTGCCTGGTAAGAACAACTTTTGCAAATGTCTGCCCGCGTGTGTGTGCTGATAATGCCAGCTGATAAAATATTTATTATACACGTTATTTTTCAGTCCCATGGGTGGACGCACGATAAAATGTGTGTCCATCGCTCTTTTTTTACCGAGGCTGCAGCAGCCGTCTGCCGGAGCAATGCGAAAACGAGTTCTAAGCCGCGCATAAATATTACATATACGCGCCGCCGCTCGTTTATTCCTCCTCGTCTTATGCTGGCGAATTTATATTTATTTGGTGGTAATATTTTAAGAGAGGAACCGCATTCCACTCGCTCTTTGCGCTAATATCTCCGGCAGGGGGACGGCAAAAAGTGGCCTGGCCCCTAAACCACGACGCCTTTGCTCTCATACTCAGTCAGACCGAGCACCGATTTTTGCTGCGGTGTAACATTCGCAACTTGCTCGCCGTCGTGCCAACTGCGGGATTAATCGATTTCTGGCGAGAAAATGTTTTGTCGCACCACAGTCATTGGCAGAGGCGACTTTTCTTCGTGCATGTTTTAAAACTCCAGAAGCTCCGTTTGAAAGGGCGTCCATTTAAAAGCTTATACAGCTTATTTTAATGAAAAATATGCAAAAAAATCGAAGGACATCAAGCAATAGAGTACCGATTTTTAGGACTTTTTTGCTCAGTTTACAAACTATTGAGTGTGAAATTTCAGATAAAATTTATCAATTTAAATATTTTAATTTCTGGTTAGCTAAATGCTGTTCCGAGAGTTCATGACTAGTATGACTACACCATTTAGATGCCTTCTAAAAAGTTCTTCTTTATTTTGAGCTACTGGTGAGGAGCGGTTAATAAAGAAATAGAACCTGTTTCGTGATAAGAAAGGCTCGAGTGCAAAATAATGTTAATTTAAACTGGGCTTTTCCTGTAGTTTTACGGACACTTTCCTCTGATTGTATATCAACATTGTGTCTGCAGACTCATTAAAGAGTGCCGTACACTTGGTTTGGTCCTTGAAGCAATTAACTCGACTTTATTTTGCAAACACAGAGAGGAAAAGACCTTCGTGAAAATCTGAATGAATTCTAAACGCGGTTAATTAGCCTCGAAGCCACTTTTTGTCTCGCCATTTGTCTCGGCCGGCTGTCCATTATTTCCCAAATTAGGAAGTAGAATTTTTCCGGAATTTTATTCTGCCTACGTGACGGCCACCACGAAATTATCTCACATTTCCACGCATTACGATAATTTGACGATTCCACGCGGCCGTTTCACTTTATTTGATGACGCGGATTGTTCCCCCGAATGATAACTGCCGTGGTTGGCCGTGTTTTCCGAGTCGGCACGTGCTTTTATCTGTGCAACCAAATCGTGTCAATTTCCGCTCCCGAAAAGCGAAAAACAGGTGAAAGAGGGAATAAATAAACGCGAGAGCCGGTGCTGTCGACGGAAAAGCGGTTTCCTCGTTTCCAGGGGACCTCGTTTCGACGACCTCGGGAAAAACAAAAACGGGAAAATCAGACTGCACGTGCGTCCATCGTTTAAGTGCGAGATAAATTGTCCCGCGTGCAGCTCGATAAATCTCGCGGCACGCTGACGAGCCAAAAATTTGATGGTGACGTGCCAAAAGATTTCACACAAACACATTCACAAAGCGAGAGAGCAGACTGCTGCAGCTTTTTAAATATCACATACAAACAGGACCCATTGTGTGCTGTGTGGTATTTATTTGGGCGGCGGTGGTAAATTACAAGGGGCGCCATGCCAAAACAAGAGTTTTAAATTCCTGGCCACGTTCAATTGCTCGTTTTACATTGGAAGCTGCCTTCTGCCGCTTTTTATTTCAACTTATTTCATCGTAATTCTGGTCTGCTCTCGAGGAGTGAATGCTGCTCTGGCTGGCTGGCGATGGGGTGTTGGGTTAAAGGAGGAAAAAAGCGCCAGACTGCGGCTTGGCGGCTCTGTTTTAGTGTGGCGCGCGGTGGTGTAAGCCAAAGAATGCTGCTTTTTTAAAGACCCTGCTGCCGCCGTCAATTCTTTTTCTTACTCGCTCGCCCGCCCGCCGCTGTATGTGGGCAAGCAAACAAAACTTCTTAGACAAACAAAACACTTCGTCTTCGCTCTCTCTCTCTTTTTGTAATGGTGCCCAGAGACAAAGAGAGCGATTTTTAAAGAACTCATCAAGGGGGTTAGCAAATGGAGAGTGACGCGAGCTGTTGAGCGAAAAAGGGTGGAGCGAATATATATGTATTTGCCGTGCAACTTTTCAGACGCCAAATTCCATTCATGCCCGTCCCTTTTCAAAAAGGACTTCTAAACACGCGCGAATTGCGCAGCGCGCTATCTGCGTAAAGATAAAAACCGTGTGCAACCTCCACATTTTCCGAGCGAAAAATGTGAATTACTACTTAAGATCCGCCGGCAGATAAAGAGCAACGCGCCTCCGCAAGTCTTTCATTTCACCATAATTATTTCGTCGGGTAATTCTGCCCATTAACGTCGACGATCCAATTAAGAGGGAATTTCGATCGGAATCAGCAGCGGCGATCATTTAATGAGCCGCGCGTTTTACGACACTTAATTGGAGTGCAATTATTAATAGTTTGTCGTTTTATGGCGGCACTTTGCGCTGATTCATTTAATTATGCCTCGGCCAGCAAACACAAACACACACACTGCTGGTCGGTCGGGTGCTCTCGTCTGTTCAGTACATACACACACACGGAGCGAGCGAGAGAGAGAGAGAGAGAGAGAGAGAGAGAGAGAGAGAGAGAGAGAGAGAGAGAGAGAGAGAGAGAGAGCAAGCACCACGGTGATGGATGGCAGATACACATTCTGGCGGCGCTAATTGGCGAGAATGAGAAATGAGACGCGGCTGAATGGCTAATCTGTTGATCTCGGCGCGGCGCAGCCTCCGCGCCAATATTGGCAGCCTCGCCGCCGCCAATCACCGCTAATTAGCATACCCCTGCCAAATTCCACGCTCGCTCAGCCCTTTATCGCGTTTTTCACGCACGATTGGGGGGAGAGGTGTGCTCGAAAAGTTAAGAGGACTTATAATTTTACGAAATTAGGGGGAAAATTGCGAAGGGGGAGAACGGAGTGAGCGGTACCTTGGGCTCCGGCTCCCTGGTGCGGTCGACGCTCAGGTCTGTGGGCACCGCGTCGTCGTCGTCGTCGTCGGGGCGCGAGTCGGCCGCCTCGGACTCGTCGGCGGCGCCATTGGGCGGTGCGGAGGTGCTGGCGGGCGAGGCGCCGCGCTCTGGGTCGTCGGTCACCTCTTCATCGGCTGAGGACGAGTGCTCGGTGAGGGCGACTCCCTCGAAGTACTCCCCCCGCGCCTCGGATGCCGTCTTTGGGCAGGGCGGAGGGATGCCCGCGGCGCAATTTAGGGTCAACGTCGTAACGCCGTTTAGCACGTGATCGGCGCCGAAACGATACGCCCTGCGCTTCTTGTGAATTTTCGCCGCGGTGTCGAGCCCCCGCGCAAACGGGAGCTGCGCTGGCCGAGCAAGTCACGCACCGGCCACCACCATCAAATCGGCCGGTTGTTCTGTTCCTTCTTCACTCGGCCGTCGGTGCCGCGGCTGCCGCTGCTGCTGCTGCTCGTGGTACGACGAGGCGCCCAGAAAAAAAGTTATTGATCGAAAGGAGGACGGAATCCATGGGGTGACTAGGAGGGTGCGCGGCGGCGGCTGCTGCTGCCTCTGCTGCGACGTCGCTCGCTCGCCCGCTCGCTCGCTACACGGCTGCCAACGAATCCACGACAAGAAGCAAGAATCCGTGTGTCACGGCAGGCCTCGGCGGAGTCGGTCGAAAACGCAGCATTTCCTCGTCGAACGGACCATTTAATCTGCTCGAAGGGCACTCGCGAACACACAGACCCGCGCCGAAGGGCTCGTTCGACGCACAGAAATGCACCTGACGCAAGGGTTAATCCAGATTCGGGGGTCCAGAAGCGGTGGCTGAGGGCTAGTCGGCGGGGCACCAAAAGACCACGGGTGCGTGCTCACTCGTCCGCCTCCGAACACAGACTGAGGCGGCTCGGCGGCGACGGAAGCGCCGGCTGGTGGCCGCGCCGCTCACCGCGCCACTTCCCACTTCAGAACTGCTGGCACCGCAGCCGCCGCCGCATTAGCATATAAACACCCTCAAGAAAAAGGGGTAACTTAATACTTTTTAATAACACCCTCACGTCGAGTGGGGTGCGCCAACACACACAAGCGCGAGACGGGGGGTGCAAAAGAGACGCACGCCGGCGAATTAATTTTATTTTAACCAGTGTGTGTGCTCACATGTACGTACATACAAATACACACATCAGACGCGAATTTGTATGCAAATTTTATTCATTGAATTTTTATCCGCCATTAGTGGATCGATTGATGTGTTCGTTGCATATGCATGCGAAATCTCGAGACGCGCGAGACAACAAGTTGCTCTCAGGCGAAAGAAGACGGATTAATGACGGGGTACGTGAAATTACTGGTTAGCAGCGAAGCAGGCGTGTTGTTTAAACGATAATAAAATGTCAGCTAGCCTAACCGAAATAGACGATCGCACCAATCGATGGATGGATGGCTCTTTAAATTTTAATTACGCCTTCCATATTTCTTCGCGAGCTTAATTGTGCCCGTTCTGGATAATCGGTTTTCGTCCGCTTTCTCACACACATAGGATGCTGCGAAGCAGAAGAAGCAATAAACGAGCACGCTTTTCGCGAGCTAATTATTTCCAATAAGTGGAAAATGGAATAATTGGCTACAACTTCATTCGAAAGGCGTCGCGGCTGCCGAGAAGCAGCGGCAGTAAAAATGTTGAAATCACCCGCCGGTCAGCAGTCGGTTGTAGCTGTCGGTGCTGCTTAAAATATTACATCTCGAGACTTTACAGCCGAGTGCCAATTAATTTTACTCGTTACGATCGACACTGCACAGCGGCGTCGACAACGGTGGCGGCTTTCTTCCCAACCGGATCGGTCGTGGCGAACCCTTTTAATCCGATTTGTTCGGACCGAAAATAAAAAGCAGGACCGCTAATTACATCACGGCCCGCCGGTATTAAACACAGATGCGAAAAGCGTTTTGCGTGCCGAGAGGAATACACAACATGCACGGTGCAAACAAAATAAAACGCAGGACAGCTGCCGCCGGGATAATATGCTAATGGAATTAAACGACGAGCCTCTCTCTCTCTCTCTCTCTGCATGGTAAAAGGTTGAAATCCTCTTTTAGCAGGCTGCTGAATTATTAAATGAATTAACGCGCGAGCCCGCCAGCGTTATGCAACAGAAGCAAAGTTGTTGAAAAGTTGGCCTGCGATTGAATTTAATGGAATGATACGAAAGTGCTCGGTCAGAAGTTGTGATGTTAGTTGCAACGAAACTTCTTTTTTAATGGAGTGATATCAGGAGTGCAGCTCGAGCATGAAATCGTCTACTCGCAAAAGAACGGGCATAAAGGCCGTCGAGCGAGCGAGCGATTCAACTTTCTGCGCGATAAAAAGGGAAAAAGGGCTCAAGAGAGTTTGCTTCCAAGTGATTGAATTAGCCGCCGAGCCAGGCAGCCGAGGAAATATTTCACCTTTTATCACAATCGCAGCACCAGTTGGAAATTGTTACATTGATTTCCTCGTCTGCTTTTAAACAGATAACTTTGCTTTCTTCTTTTTTCAGGCGGCTATTTGCTCCATAAAAATTTATGAATGAATGAATCCGTCACTTAAGGAATTAAACAGAGGTTCTCTTATCTCCACGTCGCCAATTCCACGCCAGTTATGCAGCCCGCACGTCGTCTTCGAGCTGCAAATTGCATCTAGCACCTATCTGGGCGGATAATCGGCGGCGGGGAAAATTAAAAACGATTACTTTTTCGAGAAATTGCAGTCGTGCCAATTACAATAATTGCCGGCGCAAAAACTAATTAAAATTACACACAAGCTAGGCATGTTCCGCGAGCCATTAGAAGAGCTGGCAGTGTGTAATTACGCCAGCGCTCGCATCCACTGCGAGCTGATACGTATAAAAAGTTTCGACTCGGCCGCCGAGAGAGCTTATATGTGCACATATAATCAGGCCATACATCTTTCGAGTTATTAAAGTACTTCATTAGTTTATGTGCGGCAATTTCCTCCACACAAAACAGGCGAGCGTGTACACGAGCTCGGCGAAATAATAATGTAATAAATAAAGCACTGTGTGTGTGCATTTTATTGAGCAGCGTGCGCGATGTATACGGCCGGGTTATGGGGCTCTTTGGCACAGCAATAAAGCTGCTCGCCGCCTCAATGGGGTGGCGGGCAGGCACACACAATAATGTCGGTGCACGCCACACACACACACACACACATATGCACTTTATGCAAATCAATACTAAACGAATGCAAATACGCCGCGTTTTATCGCGCATGCATTTGCATTGCAGGCATTTTCACCACGGCTAATGCCGGAATATTTTTAATTGCTGCCAACGGGACTGTCTAGATGTGGGCCGTGCAGACAAGGAGGAACAGGATTCCAATGCAAATAAATTATATTTCAATGAAGGTCTGAAATTTTAAATTATTGAGTGTGTGTAACATCAAAGAGGAATGATGGTTCTTCAAAAACCAGAAAAAACTGTTTGCTGAAAAATTTAAGTGCTTCTTAAATGGAGAGTATTGTATATAATATATGTACCAAAATATTATTTAATTTCGTTACGACGAAACGAAGAGTTTCGTGAAAGCATCGTTCTAATATATAGAGCTAAAATAATTTCAGCAAAGCATTTTATTTGCAAACAAACTTTTCGTCATATAAATGGGTTTTTCCTGTTTCACAAAGTTGTTCATCATTTCCTGTTTAGTTTTATGAATTTAAATTCATATTGGGCTGGTACTGGTTAGCGTTTATTCCCAAACGTGATTCAATATATGTGTATTTGCACATTATACATGCACAAAAATCTATTCGGCTTTCTGATCTTTAGCAGTTGTGAATTTTGCCAGAGGCGTGCCAGCATTTGGCTCGTTATAATTTATACGTGAGGAAGGAAAAGTTAATTTAACGACACCTCTTTCGCCGTGCTAATACGATACCATAACAAATTTTTACAGCACTCTCTCGCACACATGCACGGGGGGAACCGCGTAAAAACTTGTGTTAATGTGAAAATTAATGATATCACGTGACGCGGCGCGCTGCTTTACGGCTCTTTTTTCGCTTTTGCGTTCATCATTCGTGTGATGATGATGATGGCGCTTTTGAAAAAGTTGTTCTCTTTTATTTCATACAGAAAGCTGTGTATTTTTATATCACGTACTAAAAAATTAAACTGTCTCCGAGCTCGTTAATTCTCTCTCCTCGCTCTTGCCGGCCCATGTAAAAGCTGCCGCCGCTTTTTATTCGCCGTGTAATAATAACGGCAGCGCGCAAAAACACGACGCCCGGGCAAAAAGATTGCTCGTCGCGAGCAGCCAGCCAGCCAGCGGGATTTGCATGCTTTTACAAGCCACCTGCCAGTTTTACACGGGGCAAGACTATGTATGCATATTAGCTCACAAATTAGCTCCTGCCGCCGAGTGGCAGCGCAGACATAAAAATTAATAAACGAAGGCAGATGAAGTGAGCGGCTTTTTTTGTGTCCATTTATTACACGTTACATTATAACCTACAATCCGCTGTATAACATTTACGCGGGGTTGTAAATTAACCTTTCTGCAAAAAATGGCAATTTAGAGTAGAAAAAATTACCATCAGGTTTTTTCAAGGCTTCGCCGCTTCATTCATTTGACAAAATGCAGTGCCAATTTATTATGCCTGCCTGACAAACAAGATTGCGCAGCACAACATGCAGGTCGGAGCAAAAAGCTGAAAGGAGTTTGCACCTCTTAATTAGCCTGCCGGGTGCAGCGGCGTTGGGAACAAAAAGGTCTCGCCTCGCAGCCCTCGACTTGTCGGCTGACTCTGCGAAATTGCTGCTGCTGTTGCCGTTTACTCGTCGGGTGTGTGCAGAGTGCGAGAGAGCATGTGGAGTGAAAAGCCGGCCCACACATGCATACATGCTGGCTTTTATCGCGCCGAGCAAAAATGTCTGCGGCAAAAAACAGCGCGGCGACGGCCCTTTCAACCTCCCCGCACGATAATCCGCCCTTTTTCTCTGCCAACTCGCACCCCGTGTACACATCATCAAAAATAAGGGAGCCGGAAAACGTGGAAAGGTCTTATCATTTTCTCTCACTCTTTCGGTGGAAGAGGAAGCAAACGCGTACTGCATTAACATAGATATTGTGCTCAACGCTCCGGAAGTTTTGGCACTGTGGCCTTCTCTTTTTACTCAAGGCCTGGAGCTTATTTCTGGACGTTCTTGATTTGATTTCTTAGCTTTGAATAATTTTAAACCATCAATTTTCTTTTGAGTCACTCTGATTGACTTCTCTGGTTGTCAATATTCAGTTCAAAAGTCAAATGCAAAATAATATTCCGCAAGCGTTTCGTTAACTCCCTCGTTTCAATTTCCGCCGCAATTAATTAAGCCCGGATCGATTACGAGGAAAAAGCGTGGTGAGCCCAATGCGGCGATTATTTCCCCTGTGAGCGTGTACCAACTCTTACGGAATGAGAGAAAAACGGTGCGCGCGGATATTATCATAATGCCAGATTAACTTTTTACATCAGCTCACTTGCTGCTCGCTAAGCCTCCACTTTTGCAAACTCACGTGGGAAGAGAGGCGCCTTTTATCTTTCGCTCCGTTTTTTCCCCAGCCGCGTGAGTTTATCTCGGCGGGCATTTTTAACAAGTTTCTGCCTAGAGATAAATTGAATTAAGCTGCTCTTTCGGGACGCCTTCATTAATACGCGCCGCATGCAAATTAGCATAAATAATGCGCGCTGCCGTATTTATTTGCTCGTTCAACTGCCTCTGTGGCGGCGGCGAAATTAAATTCGTCGTTTCACCCAACTAAAAAGCTTTTAGATGAGCCAGAGACGACGAATAAAAATTCCATTAAACACTCGTAAAATATTTATTATGCCGCGCGATAAACCCCCCAAACTATACGAAGTGTGAACAAACCAAATTTTTCTTGAGAAGAATTTGAAAACCGTGCTGCTCGCTCGGCAATATCATCGAATTATGCGACGTAAAACCCCCCAGTGCACTTTATGGCCGATTTTATGGTGCATTTTTATCCAGGCGCGCGAGCCGCAGATAAAAAGGCGGGGAGAATATGTGTTTTGCGAAAGATGATATAGTGCGCCGGGGCCATAAACAGCCACCCGCTTTGATGGTTGCATAGCCGCTCGGCTGGCCAGGGGCTTTACGCACACAGCTTTGCCGGCGGGCAGGGCCGTAAAGGGCCGGCTGCGAAATTTATCTCTATGTGTATATATGTACGCGTACACTCGCTCGGCGGTCACTCGGGCTACTACACACCCCGCCGCCGTGCTTGCTGGTCACTTCACTTTATATATAAACACATACGCAGGAACACGTCTCCAGAGACGAGTCAGAATCGCGCTCCGCTACGCTCGGCCGGCCGAGGCGTGGCAAAGTGGACTAGCTAGGTAAGCCGCAGCGATTAACCGGCCACTCCAGCCCCTAATACCACCGGCTTTACACCCCCGCTCTGCCGCCCAGCCTGAAAAATTGCACTTTTGATCTTCAATTAATTCTGCAGGGGAGCTGAAAGTGGAAAGTGACCAGGGCTTGAAGCACCTACACCCTTGCCGGGTGGCCGCAGGATTGGAATTTGCAGTATTCTTGCTCCAAGTTTCAACAAGCAAGTCAAAATGTTGTGGCATCTCTCATTGCACAAAATGTTTTAATTTTAAATAAATTACCTCCTCAGCTCAGACTGCAATCCTTTTTCGCAAATATTCCAGTTCAAATTGAGGTTTAAAATATAATTTAGTACATTTTAAAAAATTACCATAAAGTTATACCTTCTCCTAAAACTTTGAAGTTGATTTTCTCGTTCCCCGTCGCAAGCCTGAAATTCCACCCGGCTGCCGCCACGGTGATTTCTCAGGCGTCAACCGACAAGCCTTACAAATGAACGCGGGCAAAAAGTCGGCTAAATTAATTGCGTGTCCGAGAAGAGGACATCACTTTGGTGCATCGGCAGGCATTCGTGCACAAACAAGTGGCTCGTCGTGAGTACCGCGCGGTTTTTGACGCGGTGCCAAAAGTGACGATGACATGAGCTCGCTCGTTGGCGACAGAGCGAAAATCCCGCTCGCGGGCGCACATTATTTATATTCAACGCTCCGAGGAGAGAGCCGTGCAGGGGTTGAGCAGCATTAAAACTTTTAAAACGCTCCATAAATATTTGAATAATCCCACTCTGATATAAAACGACAGACGCGCGCCGTGTGTGGCACTTTTGGACGAGATGCTGAAAAAATATACACAGACACTCTCGCATTTTATAATATGGGCTCGCGCACTCCCAACACCGAGGCTGAGATTTATGTGTCAAGTTTGCATTTAGCAAAGTCTCTCTTTCTCGCACACGGACATATAAATAAATTTATTTATGTGCGGATTTCGCGGCTGGAGGAACTCTCAGGACGAAGCCGCAATTCCAAGAATTGCTTACGCCGGGGTGGAGAGTCTGATAGTTTAAGCTTAAGCTGAACAGGGGAGTGCGAAACATTTATTTTTGAAACACTATAATAAAAGTGGAGAGTCGCAGAGTGTTGGAGTGTTTATAGATTATCCTTTTCAAGAACAAAGTGCAACAAACTAAACTTTCATAATAAGAAAGCCTTCTCTATTCGACTAGTAATTTTTGACTTCAAATCCCCTCATTGTTTCACATCCCTGCTGCAGCCGACAAATCCGCTTACAGTACTTCTCAGTGCGAGTAATTGAAAGCAGACGCATATACTTGCGGCGATAAAATTTTAATTTGTCCGGTTGCTCCTGATGCCGACGTAATTTACAACCAGACGACCGGCCTATCACATTAAAATGCGATTATTAAGCGCGCATAACGAGAGAATTTACAATCGACGTTAAATTTTACGACACGAAAATAATAATAAAATTAAAATAAACAGCGGCAGGGCGCGCGCGATAAAAGGCAGCATTAGCGGCAGCGTGGATAGAGATAAACACGCGCGGGGAGGGGTTTGGAAAACAAATAAGGCTAAAACGGTGCACGCGAGCTGCTGAAAAATTAAATGGAAATGATTTCGAGTCGCGAACACCGCGCACCACCGTTCCCTGGAATAAATTTGCTGCTCTCGCGTTTCCCTGTGTGCGCGCGCGAGGGAGTCAAAGCGAGGAAACACACAAACAGAATTGAATGTACATACACAGCGCGCGCGAGCGAGAGCACGGAGTACGTGTGTATATGTGCAAACACGATTCGCTCTGCTTTCAGTGTCGGCAAACACGAAACTGTTCATGCTTTTTGCGCCGTGTTTGCAATAATTCCTTTGAGCGGAGCTTGCTGCTGTTTTTCTGATCGCATTTATCACAGCGCAAACGAGGAAAAGTCGCGTTTAATTAAGCGGATTTTTCCTTTCGCCGAGCGCAAACTGAATTTTCGGATCCACAAAGGGGAAAATATGATGTCGTCTACGAAAGAGCGAAAGCGGTAGCCTCTTTCTTTCTTGGTTAAAAGAACCCTTTGTAAATTTAGCAGCGCCTTACAAACGCCACTGGATGGTTAATTCGAAATTATGAGAGAAATGCCTCAAATTCGGATACAACAACGAAATTATTTTGACAGAAGCTCATCAATTCAAGTCAATTAGTAAGAAGAGATAAATTCGAATCACGTATCAGTCTGAAGTAAAAAATCGATTCTATCTTTTGTTTCCTCTCTTCCTCTCGTCCCCTGCATTGCTGTTTAAGTGGAGCCCAATTCGAGTCGAGCAATTGAATAAAAGAAGCCGAGCAGCAGAGTCTCTTTCTCTCATTGCGCGACGGACGGCTTCATGAATAAAATATAAAGTCATTTTATCCGTCGGATAATCACCGGGTACTATTATGGTGCGGCTGCAGTTGCGATTACCGCGCGCCATCGAGTTAAAATATGGTCACATTCGGTGAATTACGGAACGAGCTACAGCGAGCGAGAGAAAGGAACAAGTGAGTAATACCACGTAATGATGTGTAATTTTACAACCTCCATTAGCCCCTCTCCGCCGGCGCTGGGAGCGGAGAAAGAAGAGGCGGCTTCCGCGAAATAATTAAACATACACAAAGAGAATTAATTATTGTAATTTAACTAATTGTGCGCCCCCGCTCGGCAAACATGCACACACAGACCAACCGGTCGAGATGTGCACAACCCTTTTCTTTTTTGTTTGCACACCCAATTTGCTCAGCGGCAGCCGAGCAAAAATGGGATGAAACAGATTATTTGATGATGATGCGATGTCGATTTGATAATTCGCAAGGCAGGCAGGCAGGCAACCGGTCCGTGTACAAACACGAATATACGTACGTATTTGGCATGGGCGGTGATACATCATCATCAACAGCGCGGCGGCAGCATGCGCGCGTGTATCGCCGGCAGAGTAATTTAATTACGAGGATCATTCATGCGTGTAGTGCTGGCTGCCGCCACCGCCGCCGCCATAATGTAAATTAAAGCCCAAATTAATCTGTTTGCGTTTCGCATCAGCGTGGCATGCGATGCCGCCGGAGAGCGAGTTAGCGAGCGCCTTCAGTAATTGCTAATTATTAATTAAAAGGACAAATATTTAATTTGATGGGTTTCGCTTTAAACCTCGCGACAAGTGCGTGTGCCACCGCACGATATTTATCAGCCGCTTCATTCAACGTCGTATATTTGGTATCAAAAACCGCCCGAAAGGGATAATCGCCGTTTGATTCTCTCGAGTGATCCAGGCCAATCTTCTTAACCTCCACAAGGCCCGATCCCAGGTGCAAACACAGCAACACACAACAATCGTTTGCGTGCATGCTACGTACACACACCCTCATGCGGCGTTCCACGACGGGCGAGATTCGCCCGCAAAAGCGGTGAGATTAAAGAAGAAAAAGCGGCTGGCGGCCAAGAAGCACACACGCACAATTCGTCTACGTGTCTGGCAGGCGGGGCGAGCAAATCCCACACCGGGTGAGAGAGCGAATTTCTCCGCTGCCTGAGAGAGAGAGAAAGAGAGAGGTGAAATGGTGGTGTTTGGTAACCGAGAGGCGGTTTGTTGTCGCGAGGGGCCGAAGGCGGCGGCATTTGCACACCTCGGTGCAAAATAAGAGACGAAAAAGGAGGCGCGGAGGAAGGAAAAGCTTAGTGACACGTGACCAGCATTCGCGAAACTCGCATCCGACGAGCTGCGAGAAAGTGTGAGAGAGCAGGAGGGTGGCGTGGAGGAAGCAGGGGTTGCCAAATGCATCGATCCCGACTGCAGATTTGGAATGCAAATCAACACGACGTGTTTCAATCCCTAGCTGACGACGCAAATGTTTTAAAATTTATTCTGATAAGACCCTTGAAACAAATCCCAAATAGCAACACTTGTATATCTGAGAATAATTTATCATGCCTTGTGAACAAGTTCAGTGTGAACCCTTACAGTCTTTGGGCCAGATAGGTGGCAGCCCTAAGTGGAGAGAGACCGGTTGGGTAGGTCGATAAGAAATGCCTGGTCTCGCAGTGGCAGCAGCAAGTGAGTGGTAGAGCCGTGGAAAAGCATGGAAAATTGTCGTGGTTGGCTGGCAAAAAAGGGTCTGACGAGAAGAGGTGTCGCAGATGAGAGCACAGGGTTTGCACATGCCGAGTACAAAAAGGCGTAAAGTTGCTCCCTCCGCCGACCAAAAGATGACTCTGGAGAGTTTTGTGTATAGATTTTCCGGCGCGGCACAAAAGAAGGAGAGCGGCAGCGCACGTGAAAAACTTTATATAGTCGTCGAGAAGAGCGAGGACGACGTCGGTTGCTTTTTTGCTGCTGCCGCTTGCGAGAAAGAGAGAGCGGAGATGGGTATATCACCTACGCAGCTCTTGTTCGAGAAATGGGCTGGAGAAGCAGAAAAGAGGGATAAGAAAGACGGGTGCGGGCATCTTGCAGGATCACTCGGTACAATCCCATCGGATTTATACGCGAGCGGACCAGCAGAGGAAGACGGAAAAGAGCGAGAAAGAGAGTGTGCTGCAGTAAAAAGAGGGGACACATACGTCGCTGAGAGAAGTGCTGCTGCCCGTCTTATTTATTGGCCGATAAACTCGAATTCTGCCCGGCGCACAGGGGCTGGGATTTTATTATTTAAAAAATACTACCAGCTTGCAAAACACTGGCCAGCGACAGCGGAGAGGGGAACTGAACACTATTTACTGCTGCCGAGCTGCAGGTGCGCCTTTATTTATTAGCAACACCCTCGTGTGGCCCCCGCGCTAGATACTGATCTTTTTATTTGCATAATGCACGCACAGCGGCGCCGGATTAGCCACCTAAATGCAATTTGCGCCTCCACCGGAGTACAAGGGCGCGAGGGCTGAAGGGCGCTTGCTTCCGTGCCAAAATGTCATTTTTAGAGCAACATGGGATTTCAAGAGAGAATCCGTCCCCCTGGAGTTTGCGTCTCGTTACACGCGTGCAACCATGAATCGAACAAGCGAGAACGTGCATTTCCTTTGTAACGACAAAAACGGAAAAATCATGGTAGGAGCACTTCAATAGAAATACGGAAATTGATATATAATGGAGGGGTAATAAAATGTATAATGAAGTTTTGCGATCAATGAAAAGTACAATCATTGCTGTTGTGTAATATTTTTTTGCAAATTTAATTTGAACATGAGAAGGGAAAATATAAAAGCATCGTCAGGTGACGTGTTACTCGATGAAAAGCATTTTTAAGCCGCACTCTAAACCGCTCGGCACCATTTCGGCTAATTTCAACCACTTCTGCCTGAATTTGCTTGCTCCTCACGCATTTGCGGGAAGTGGCTGCCTCGCCACTTGCCGTAAATCGATGTCGGGTTGTCGGGCCCAATGATTTGACTCTATCAGGCCTAATTCCAAATCAAATTCCACCATCTTGCTGCGGGAGTGGAGCTAAAAGATTGCAGGGTTGGTCGTAATTCAATAATCCGGCGCTCTCGGTGAAAATCGCGCGCTCGCGAGATAAAACAGCCCATTGGCATGGAGGGTGCGACTCAATCCGGACGCTGCTTGAAATATTACGCGCCGAATTTGAGCGCGATAGATGAAACTGGCGAGATATCCGGCACCCGTCGTATTTTATTATCCGGCCGGCACG
This sequence comes from Cloeon dipterum, assembly GCF_949628265.1. Taxonomy (NCBI): domain Eukaryota; kingdom Metazoa; phylum Arthropoda; class Insecta; order Ephemeroptera; family Baetidae; genus Cloeon; species Cloeon dipterum. The sequence goes on along the minus strand of NC_088789.1, from coordinate 7,981,328 downwards.
GCGGCATTGGTATGCAGGTTGCATAAGTACATATTGGTCGGAGCAGCCAGCCAGGCAGGCAGGCAGGAGAAATATACGAGAGCGGCGTGTTGTGCATTCGCGGCACGCAGCCCGCCGCTCCATACATACAAACGGGCGAAAAAGTAGCCGCTCGCTCGCTCGCTCCTTCGCCCAACGGACGGACCGACCGACCGACGGACTTGGCGAACGGGTCGTGCCGATGTAAAATATCACACACCGCAACTCATCCCCTTGCACGAACGAGGCCAAAACTCCGTGCTAACCTAATAGCCGAGCGACAATGGCCGGGTTAATTGACGCTCTGAAGTCTCAGACGGCATAAATGATGCGTTCGCAAGGGGCGAGATTTGAAGCTGTTATTCTTGCCGACAAATTAAACTCGGCAAAAGGCGTAGATAGTGGATTTCTGGCAAGGAGGACGCGCCTGTTCGCTCTACGTGGCAATGTAGTCAAGGGCTTTTTTATTGAAAAAATATTTTGCTAATCCTATTGGGAGTGGCCATTTTGCCCTTTAAATTCATGTATGAATATAAAAACTCTTCGCTTGCTCGAATTTTGCATGGTAAAAAGGGGGGGGAAAGATTCATAATTCAATATCCGCGCGATATAGGAGGGCTGCAGTTTTCAACGCTTAATTAATTTGCTCGAATTAGCATTTTTCCCCCAGCGGCAAGATGCTTTTTAATATTCGCTGCCATATTCCCCGCTGCTTTTTAATTGCTACATTGTTATCTCTCCGCGCCGTCGTCCTTTTTTTCTCTCTCTTTCTCTCTCGCTCCCCACACAATGGAGCGCAGCGGCCATAATGAATGGCCGCGATGAATACATTAGGTTTGCGCTGCCAGCCAATTCGTCTCTTGGAAAATTCAAGCGAGGTGTTGCAAGCGAGTGCATTTGAATGCTCCGTCTGACTTCTGTTGCGTCAGCCCCCCTCGGATATCCAATTGTTCTCCGGCAGGCACACCTCTTTATGCAAATGCAGATTCCTCTGAATTTGGTGCGCGCGGACGCGTGGGTGGCATTCTTAGGAGGGAAGAAAAATTGGAGGGGCTCTCAGAACTCCATAACTTTAAATATCTTCACGTTTATAATGGCTCGCTGATTGACAAATACATTTTGCCTTTTGAAACTTTGTAGCATTGGTTGAATAGCGGCTGGTTAATTTACCGATCCAATATATTAAGAGGAAGCAATTAGGAACAAATTCTTTTGCTTTTTGGTGCAAATTTTATTTAATATTTTAATTTAATAACTTTTGATAGCTTGTAGCAGTTTTTATTTACCATTTGCACCATATTGAATGCCTTATTCTATATTTTAAATCAGAAAGATCGCTTCACGCTAGATGAAGAATAGGTAAACTTCCACTCAAACAAGTTTCCTTTACAAATAATTCAGAAAAGCAGTGTGCTGACAACAAGGTGAAATAGGATCATGTCATTCCGCTCTATTAGATATGCAGCCGCTGATCTCAATGAGACTATATGTATTCAGGTGCGGTTCGACACGAATTCGGGCGGCGTGGCACGCCAACAGCAGCTATAGCTTGCCCGGCCAACAATGCTAATTCACGTTTGCATCCCCATCGGGCGATATGCGCGCTTTGTTCGGGCCGCACGCACACACAGACACGTTACACACACGTGCACTGCATTGAGGGGCTAAATGCTGGGGTGAGATCAAACAATAACTCGGGCAATGAGAGCTCGCTCGCTCCTGCTGCCTGACGAATTGCACGGGGCGTAATTCTGCGAATGATAATACCGAACACGCCGTCTGCTGTCACTGGGCGCACAATCAAACTCATTACTTACGCCTCCCCAACGCTGCGGCTAATGCACGCAAGCTTCTCTGTTGCAACCAAAACGCGAAATTCGAGCCGAATGTGTACAGAACGACGGGCCTAATTAGTGGTGAGAGAGGGAGAATGCTTTAGTTTTCTGTTCAGTGTCACAGATTTGATTCCTAGGCAGTGAGCAGGTCGTGTTTCACTCTCGATTCGCTTTTCTAGTATAGGATTTCTGCTTCAAAAGTAAATATTTTCAATATAGATGTGACTGAAAAACAACCTGAAACCTTTAAGAAAAAAAACCCCGACCAGCATGAAGCAAAATATTTGCAAAAGAGAAAGAGAGCTTAAGGCACGATAAAATATATGTGATTGATTTTGCTTTTGAAGGCTACATATTAAACTAGATTTATAGGATTCAAATTGCTCCACTAAATTTAAACGCCATAATTCAGAAAATACAATAAATTAGCCTCACAGATATTTTTGTCAATTTATTGACTTATTGTGACTTAACTTCAACAACAATTTTCAATCAAATTGGCCAAATTGGTAATTATAGTTAAAGTGAGCATTGAATGAACATCTCTTTAGAGATGTATCGGAGCTATTTCTTTTTATATATCGAGTTTAGTCAAAATTTTCCCCGAAGTATTAGAACTAAGTGAGTCTTTTCGATGGTTTCCAATGAATTATGTTCAAAACCAGGTACGCGTTCAGAGCGCAACACTATGTTCGCGGAGTACGGATAACAGAGTAAGTACGTTTATTAGTATGTGTCTATCTACATAATTTAGCAGTGTGTGTACGCTCGTGTGTCTTTGGTCGTGCAAATGGGAATGATAGATTCTGATGCTGTTATAATTTGATACGTCAAAGCCCTGAGGCAATCCATCCGGTGCTCTCTCGCGCGCGCGTTCGCCAGGCAAAGGCAAACTAATCAAACACTGTCGCTTTTGTCGGCGCCCATGATGGTGTATTTAATAAATAAACACTCTCTACTCGCACAGCACAGAGCAGAACACACCCGGAGCACACATATACACACACGCCGCCGCCGAGAGCGACTAACCCTTTAATGGATGCCGCCGATACGTTGTTGCGGATTCATTTGTCATGCCATTTGCTGCCGCCGAGTTAGTTCGCTCTCCCGTCGATTGCTAATTTAATTTGATTTGGATCAATCATTTTCCCGAGGCCGCTGGGATTGCTAGTTGGCAGCTCCCTTTTTTCGCAATCATCAGTACACGTCTCGCGTCACGTGCTATTTTTCCTGGTGTCACAATTTGTTTGGAAAAACTCCACGCTCTGATTTTAACAACCAGCGTAGCAATGTTGAAAACGAATCGGTTGTTTAACGAATTCACGGAACTCGCTTCGTTATGCAATTGCAACATTTCCACCGGGTGCACTGATTGCATGAAAGCTCTAAAGTGACCCCGATATAACTTTTCCAATTACAGGTCCAATCAGCGACGCGAAGAGTATATAACGATAGCGGCCCTGAAAAATCAGAAACAAAACGCATTCGGCGTCCTTGACTACACTTTATTCGCTCGTCCGCTACCGGTGCTATGCCGGCAAGGACGAATTCCGTGAGGGAAATTTGTGGAAAGCCTTGACCAACGTCCGGAACAGGTGAGCTACGAGGACCGGGTAAGGGAGGGGGCGTCGCCGAGGCCAAATAACGCTTGTCGCACACTCCGTGCGGTGCGGGATCTACGTGACGCCCGCTGATGTGTATCGCGGTCGGTGGCTGCTTGGTTACCTTGGAAATCGCCACACAATAGCATTGGCAGGCATGAAGGCTCATGCCACTGGGGAATTGAGTCACAAGCAGAGACAATGCGGTACTCACCTTGTCATCCTCACTCTCGCTATCACACTGAAAATAAGAAAACACGCAGTTAGAGCAGGCAAGCCCATGACAAGTAAAATGAACATTCAATAATGAATGCATGAAAATGAACGACAGCTGTGTGCAGTGAACCGCGCTTCAAAAGCTCCACGGCTTGTTTTGTTGTTTCTGTCTGTGTACATATAACCACAATCACACGGTTAACAAACTGATGATTATTTAGACCAATATGATGACGTGCATGTAATTTTTGAAACTATGCAATTTGTCTTGCACTCCCGCCCTGCAGGTTGTGTGCATTGCTATGACTTTCCGGAATCATTCGAGAGAGTGATAAACTGACAACTTTAAAATGCTTAGTGGTAGGTTATGCTGATCTTTGTGAGAAACGAGCTGAAGCCTAAATGTACACAGAAAATTTTGTATGCTTTTTGAATGGCAACTCTCTACCTCAATTTTTATTTTAATTGCCCTGCAATTAGATATACTACATTTTTAAAATAGTTTTCAATCGTTTCTCAGAATCAATTCACTTAAACAACAATTTCTTTGTTTTTCCAAGCAGGACATTGAATTTCACCTCATGCCGCCGACATTAGTCACCCATCTGGAATGCCTCCAAACAAAATCACAAGAATCGGCCAGAATGTGTCATTGCCTAACTCTCAGCCGCGTTTAAAAATACGGGGCACGTCTGTCATTCCGATTCCCAACGTGCGTGGATCGTTCATTGTGTGTGTGAGCGATTGAAACGTCTAAGTGCGGCTGTTGATTGCGAAATTAACATGCGGCCGGCGACGACGAGCGTATGCATGCCGAAGTATAGGTGCACATCGCCACGTGACGCGCTGCGGTTTAATGCTGGCGATTAGTATGCGCGGCGCCGGGCGAGGAAGGAAACGCGCGAGCGGTATTGCACAAGGCGGCGTTCGCCAGTCAGCTCAGCTCGACCGCCCGCCCGCGACCATTCGGAACAGCCACGTTGAAATATGTAATTGGAATACTCAATGGCGTAGCACATGCGGATTTGTCGGAATTTATGGCATTACGCTGTGTATAGTGTGCACACACGCCCCATTATCCGTCCGTCCGCCCGACTTGTACATGTGCAGATTCTGCACCGCTGAAAACCATAATGCCCACCGGCCCGACACGTGTGTGTGTGCGCACGGCAAAGGGTCGTGCCGCCGCTTTTCGCCTGTGTGCCGTGCATAAATTCGCTCTAATTGATACAGATGGCATTAATTATTGTGAAATGAAGCCGAGTTAATTCAATTACCAATCGATATGCACGCTGCTCGTTTGCCGCGCGCGATTATGTGCCTCGTTTGGATTAGAATTGAGCGTACATCATTCGCGTTGCAACGACAGCAGGCGAATTCGAGTTAATGAATTGAAAACTATAGAGGATTCATAATAACCCTGCTTGGAACAATACAAAACCGGGCATGACAAATGATTTTGTCATAGCATCCATCAATTGATTTTTTTATAACTCGACATTATTTTGCGGGGAAATGGAACGGAAAATTTAAATTGAAATGGTCACTGAGCGTTCTCATTGTTGTTCCTCAAATTAGTTTTTATAATCAAATCACATAATTCTTTTAAAGTTGCAGTTTATTGCCCAGCAGAAAGATGTTTGCTTCCAGCTCGCTCGTTTATTGCGAAACGAGTCCACTTGAACGTGGAGTAGGAACAAAGCAGGCAATGTTGTAAAGTAATAATTTGCAAAAAGAATGAGACGTATAAGAAAGGCCATTGCATAATAAAGGGAACATCTTGTCTCTATGTAGAGCGCGAGCTTCAGCTTTTTCTTTCTCTTCCTATATATGAGCAATAAGTATACATACTTTAGTTTCCAACTCGTGCAGCACAACACCGAGAAACAAATTCGCTTGCAGCAGAGGCCGGGAATAAAGGAAGGAAGTAAGAGAGAGAGAGAGAGAGAGAGAGAGAGAGAGAGAGAGAGAGAGAGAGAGAGAGAGAGAGAGAGAGACACACACACATATTCGCATTCATGTTCTTTCTGTGTACTACGGATACATCGAGAGAGATTAGCAAAAACAGCACGTACCGCAACTCTTTTAAAGCTGAAGTTGATGAGATGGGATTAAGTTAAGTGGAGAGGAAAGAAGAAGCAGCAGCTATGTAATGTACGCGAGCGAGCAAGCCCTGACTGAGATGCTCTTTGTTTTAAATAAGAGAGAGAGAGAGAGAGAGAGAGAGAGAGAGAGAGAGAGAGAGAAGCAGGAGGCGCCATTTTATCTGTGCTACAAAAAGCAGCGACGCAAGACGAGAGGAAAAGTTTTTAATACCCTTGCTCCTTTCGATAGGGTTAAGATGCCGCCGCTTTAATAATAATAAAGAGAGCGAGAGGGAAGGAGCTTGGCAGCAACCCCGGGCCGAGTTAACAAGAAATTAATAGCGTGACGTCACAAATCAATTAGCGAGAAAAGGGGTTTGTGTAATCGCGCGTGATAAAAGAGCCCCATCCTGCCCGCCGTGTAATCATCGTCATCATCAGCCGAGCGTCTCGTGATCGCGCGATTCCTGCTTCCTCGCCGAGCAAACAGCCAGCGCGCGCTGCAGCCTCTGGAGGATCTTCAAGTACGTGTACACGCCGCGCCTAATCAGTGCAGCCAGGGGATCATGCTCCATTACTTCTGGCGCAAATTATGTGTAGCAAACACACAGCGCGCGCGCTCACTCGCTCGCTCCGCCGGGAACAGACTCGACGCCGAATTGTTCTCCAAGGCGGAAACAAACTTGAAAATTTGCTCCCGGTTAATGCTGCCAGCGACGCCGCCTTGGATGTTAATTAAACGCTAAGTGCCGGGCGAGGATCCGACCTCCGACACGTGAGAGCTCACTGGAATCCATTTAAATCTATTAAGTTTCGAATTTTTCAGGGGTTTCACTACAATTCAAACGCAATTTTGCAGAGAAGTTGTTTTTGCAGTTTTTGCAGCCAGAATCCCTCTAGAAACATGAAGATAATATTTTTTTTAACAAACTTGAATATTAGTTTTGAAAAAAAAATATCGAAATGGAAAGGTTTGCTTAAATAATGTTTCCTAATTTTTTACTTTATTGTGCCAACTAAAAGTAACTGTGCAGTAAATGATATACAAAATTTAGAGGAAAAAAGTGATTAAAGAAAAAAATTATTAAGGAATTTGTACCTCAGTGCATTTAAAAATGCGGATGTCTCGGAGTTTTCAATGTGTTCCTTAAGAGAAAATTCTATTGTGCACCAGAGTTAAAAGGAGAAAAAAGGCTTGTTCTCGACATCAAAAATATTTTTTTGTACGAAATAAAAACAGACTGTGAAACGATATCGTTTGAGTATAAGGTTTTACTCTTACACACGAAACAATATTCTTTGTTTCTATACCTATTCAAAAATATTCGGCCCTGCTGCACCCAGGAAAGTGGCAATTAAAACTGTTTCGGTTGGTTACACAAAACACACAAGAATCCATCGAAAAACGCGTCAGACAATGGATAATTACCCGGCCACGGCGGCTGAGCTAACACACGCCGGCAATTTCGAATCAATTACAAATTCCTCTGGCTGATGCTGACGCCGCGCTCTTTGTGAGTGGGCTCGTTAAAATGTTTCGTGTAATAAAACGTGAATGGAATCACTGGTGACGAGGGTGTTATTTCAGCAAAACAATTTCCGACCCCAACGCACCTTTACAAAATAGACTGAAAATCTGGTCGCACACGCGCGCGCCAGCGCTCATAGTTTTATTACACGCGGACGCATTAGCCGGCCGGCCGAGTTAATTAAATTCCATTTTACACCCATTATGCAGAGACGCTTTATACGCGCGTGTGTTTGGCTCGCACATCATTCGTCCATTAAACCCGTCGACGGACCGTACCTTTTTCCCGTAAAAGCGAATTATATCCGTCATCGGCGCACGGGAGTCGTCTTTTATTTGCGGTTGTCGGGGCCGCTGCCGGACATGCGTCGGTTGGAAGCAAAAGTTGGCACTCAAATTGGATTAGCGTCGGCCCGACCAAGCTATCAGACCGTAATCCACTTAATTACGCGGAACAACTGCACCGCCAGCAAGCCCCCGCGTGATAAACCAAATTATACACACATCTGCTAATGCACGCGCCCGCAGCAAATGGAGCGAACAGATTTGCGCGCGGTAAAATCGCGGATTTGTCTGCGGGCTTCGAATTTCAGCTCAAATTAGATCAGCGCTTTGGTATCGTCAACCAGCACAGCACAGAGTGTGGTTTGTAGAATAAATCATCTATCTATTTTGAACGGAAAGTGACGAAGGGTGTCATGATGTTTGTTTTAGAAAGCAAATGCAAATTGACACAGCAGTATATGCCAAAATCCAGTTTCCCCTACGATATTTATTCAATCTAGTTTTCCTTCTTCCTCGTTAAATTCGAAATTTATTTAAATGCTTTTTGTTAATGAAAAAATTAAACATTTTGGAAGACTCGACATTGAAACAAATTTTGTGATGGGTGCAAAAGTTATAATTTCACATTAATAAGCACTTTCCCGCCACATTAATGGAGCATTAGCAAGCGCAAAAACCGTTTTGTCGCACTGAAATACGTCATCATCCAATTTCGCGTTTAGAATGTCTCTGGAGCACCAGAAATAATTATATAATATTTGCACAAATCCTGCTGGCTGTCCAAATAATTGTGCCTCGACTCGGCACGACAGCAAATAATAATTATTTTGCCGCTGATGGAGTGCTCGGTTTAAACACTTGAGAGCCTTAATTAAGATCAATATTTAGAAGCAGAGCGCGCGCACACACTCACACAGGGCGGCGAATGAATTTCCTCTCTCGCTCTTGGGTTTTGCCGACCACAATTACACTCGCAGACAGCTGCGAGTGGAACGAGATCGGCAAACCACCACCAGCAGAACCGCCGCCGCCGCACCGATATAATAATAATAATAATAATAACAGTTTTGATTACAATTGCAGAAACTGCCGGGCGATCTCTTTTTGCGGTCGGATTATTCTGCCGAGTTTATTTCTCTCGCCGCTGGCCGATCGTAAATACGATTGTATCTGTTCTGCACAATGCAAGAGCGGCGCTGGGCGATTGTGTTACACTCTGGTGTGTTTTTCATTAAAATCGCCCCTCAGCGGTGCTTTACCCTTGTCCGGAAATTCGGCCCGTTCTGTTTGTTTGTATAATGTGTGCCTCGGATGTGCTCGCGCATATTTCGCGTTTATTGTTCTAATGTGGGCAGGACGTCAGCCCGAACAATGCGAGACATGGTGCTCTCGTGTCCTGAATCTGTATTTCGTCCCTTCGGGGTCTGGATCTGTGTTTGTTCGACTCAACGCCAAGCCCAATGTTTTGTACTAGAAAATCACTGCAAATTGTTTCAAGGAAAAGGCTCGAGCAGGATTTCTGTTAAAAATTAAAACGTTTAAATGCACAAGCGAGTAATGGTGTTACGAAAAAAAATCCTAATCGAGTAGCAAGAACCAATTCTCTCTTAAATTATTTTTAGGATTTAATTTTTAACATGGTAACACCAAATTATAATAATTCATAATTTAGAAATACAACTTTCCGGATGTTTAAACCATTAAAGGAACTCCCTTTTCATTTTAAATTTAGTCCTTATGCAAATTGGCCCTAAGAAGACACCCGTCATGTTTTAATTTCAATGGACTGTCTGTCAAACAAATTTAGGGCACCATTTTCCTCTGCTCTGTGTCAACACTATACAGGAGAGATTAAATAAAATCTGAACAAGCTCTCAGAGGCAGCCGGGTCATGTAGTGGCGGTGGGAGGTCTGGAGACGGGGGTGAATCATTCATTACACCACCGCAGCCGGGGTGAACCAAAACCGACTTACAACCCGACCGGCACCGTTACTACACACTGCGGGTATTTCTCTATTATTACACGGCGAGGAAGCAGTGGCAGGGGCGGCTCGAGGGTTGCAATGAAACGGAGGAGCCGTGAAAGGAGACAGTAAATACCTCATCACATAACAAAAAACACGTCCCGCGGGCGTAAATAAATAAATAAAGCAGGCAGCGCGCGCGGGAATAAAGCCGCTGCAGAAATTGCTGTTCATCTTCCATTCTGTGTGCAGGGAATAAAGAAGGAGAGAGCAAGAGAGAGAAAAAACCGGGAGCACAATAAAGGAGCGAGACTGCAATCTCTTGAAAAAGCATACTATACACACGCCATTTATACTTATGTATGTATGGAGTTGAGTAATACGGAGGAAAACCAACAGCGATAAAAGGGGAAGAATGAAGACGGCCTGTAGTATAAGCCGCTCTCGCGCACGTATGCAACAATTGAATCGGCCCGTGTCACTTTTTATTTCATTTGGTGTCGAACCAGCTTTTCTTCGCAGGAGCAAATCACATTTTCCGACTCTCCGCATGCAATCGGCTGCGGCAGCAAGAATTTCCGTCGCGAAATTGAAAATGCTTTTCTATCCTTTCATCTTTTTGTATACGAAGCATGTGCGCACAACAGGGTTTGTATTTCTATGTTTAAATATACAATTCTCATGTTCTTTTATCTCACAAACCAAACGTGAATGCTGAAAAAATTTGGCGAACTTTTATACGACTGACAGCTGTTCAGCATTGTAAATTAGTCATCGATTTTTGAAGGCTGTATTACATCAATCTGGTATAAAAATACTCTTTTGAAATAATTTAAAGTAAATTAATAAATTAATGTCTGCTAAATTTTCCAAGCGTAACACCTTTTGAAAGGCTGCTCAGTTTCACCACTAGAATATTCCACCTAAAACTACAAAAATTCACACCAGCTTCGTCCATATGACAAATTACTGTCTCTTCCAGCAAATATTTTCTCTCTCACTCTCTGCGTGAAAAAGAGCTGCTCGGTTGCGGTTCTCGGTGTCAGGTTAAATGTGAAAATGCTGCTTTTACGTGTGGTGGAGGCAGAATCAAACCACAAAAGGTTAATGTTACAATAGAAAAGCCCCTGGGTCGCAGTTAGTCATCGCGCGGCGCGTTGGAAAAAAACAACTCTCGACTGTTACCGCATGAAAAGCTATTACTATCAATTTCCGCGGTCGCAATATTTTTTTTCACCACCTCCACACAATCCCTCTCTCTCTCGTGTTTTACCACCACGGTGTAGCCGCGCGCGTCTGTCTGTGATGTGTTCGACGAACGCTTGTCAAACCGCAGCGTGCAAAAAAACTGACACCGCCGTCTCGAAACTTGCTGCTTTGATCAATAAACAACAAACATAATTCAATACCTGCTTTTTTTTAATTAGCCAACCGAGCGAGCAAGTGAGTGAGCGATAGCTCAATTTTTCACCCGCGGCTATCGCAGCCGCGGATCAAAGTGAGAAGACAACTTATCCAAGTCAAACATTTGCTTGCCAGCGCTGCTGCTGCCGCGGCTGGATGAGAGAGATGGAAAGCGATTATTGATCTCGGTCAGGCCCTTCAAAGACGGCCTCGTTAAATCGGCACGTGATGATATTGCTTGATGAGAGACCCGCTGCAAAATGAGAAGTTGCACACGAGCATTTATTCCGAAATATGAAAGAAAGAGAGCAGCTTCGTTCTAATTCACCTTTATTCTGTGTGCATGTTGAATAAAAGACGGAGAGTCGAGAACAAATTTGAATAAACCTGCAAATCCTTTGACATATTGCGAAGCTGTTTTCTACTTTTGCATGTTCATAATATTTTCCCAACGCTCTGTATGTATTATAGAAAAGCACCAGGCGCACTTACGCAATTTAGCAAATGAGTCGCGAACAGCAAAAGTATATGCATATGCATGTATAATAGGGATGACGCAAAGGATTTCAGACGGCGCTAAGATGTTGATTTCCCCGGACGTTTTCGCTCATTTCTTTGCATGCAGCTCGACGAATTAATCTGTTGCAATCTCTCTAATGCAGCAAAAAAGGAGGAGAGAGAAAAAGAAAGAGAGGAAAAAGAACGGCGGGCGACAGAGATTGTTTTGTTTCACGAGCGGGTCGGTCAATAGAGAGGCACCATTCAAACAAAAAGAGCCCTTGTGAAGGCAAAAGACAAACCCATTAGTTTGATGACGGTAAAAAGTGGTTGTGAGAATCAGAAAGAAGTTATTCAGTTGGAAAGATAAAAAACGACGAGGCGAGGAAAAAGCTGGCCGTCGAGCCACTGCAAAAAAGCGAGGTGGACCACCAGCCCCGAGTTTTGTTTTGCCACTTGTGCCGATGTTAAAGGGATTACAAACATTAACAGAGGCTCTCCCCCGTCCGGTGGGCAGCTTGTCATCCTTTACTGTCGCCCGCGAGTGGAAAAAAGCAGCAGAGTTCGCGCCAAACGAGCCAGCGAATCAATCTTGGTGCGAGCCGGGAGGAAAAAAAAGAGTATGGAGCGCCACTCCGGTGATAAAAAGCGAGCACATCCGTCGAAGCGAAAAGCAGTGAATTTGAAAGAAAGGGAGACACGACGCTGAATAATTAAAAGGCCCTCTGAGAGTCGGCCGGAGAGAGTGATGGCAAAAAATTTATTATTTCCAACGGGCAGCAAGAGATAACCCTTTTATACTCAAATATTTAATAAATGGCGGAGGAGCCGGTAATGATATGTCAATAATGTGACTTCTTTTTCAACACGTTTAACAAGAGTCGGCCATTAGCATAATTACACACTCACGCGTACGTTTGGGGATAAGGCGAAAATCGACTGCGGAAAAAAATAAACAGGCCAAAATCAACACGCACTCACTCCATTTGCCTGGCTTGACGCTTGATACGCCCAAAACCGTCTTTTGGCTCGAAAAGCTGCTTTTTCTCAGGCGCGGCCAACTTCATTTCCGCCTGAGCGAATTTGTCCATTCTCTGCGAGAGTTGCTTTATTTGCCCTAATGGGCGAACGTAGCAGCTTTTCCTCTTCTCGGGTCGGGATTTTCGATTGACGCTCGAGAGGTTATAAAAAGGAAAAGGTTTTGCGTGAATCTCTCTCCGAGCAACAGATAAAACGCTCTACATATACCAAGTGAGTGTCTAATCGATTTGACTTGCCCAAAAAAAACGGTCGAGAAGACAAAACTCACCAAATTCATATATACTCCACATACTCTATAATACTCATACAATCTGGTGACCATTGCATTGCCTGCCGCACGGAGACCGCTGCCGCCGCCCAAGCGATAAAAGGAACAGCCATGATAATTTCGCTATGAAATTTGCATGCCAGCCGAGAGCTAAGGCGCACACTATTAAAAATTCCACGCTCAGGCAGGCGTGTGCGTGGCCACCGCCATTTGATAAGTGCTCAAATTACTTTTGAGAGGGTGTTTTATCGTCTTCTGCCGGGGGTTAGCCGTTACCCCGTCGCCCCCATGCGTTTTTATTTATATTTTTATGGGGAGAGCGTGCGTGCTGGTCCGGTTGAGCAAGCAGGCAAGTGTGAAATAAATAATAAAGAGATAATGGGGGGTAGTTGTATGCCATGTTGTTACTTGACCCCAGCTCTCGCCTTTGGCTGTGTACATAAATGCACTATTATGATTTCCCGGCCCCAACAACTTTCCAGGCGAACATTTACGTGTCGAGCAAAGCTTAAACCACTTAAATATTGCATTATACGTTGCAAGAGGGTGCAACGGGGTGAATTCATCAAGGCTGGTAAAGTATGAAGAGTACATTGTGTACTGTAAAACCACCAAATGAATTTTGAGTGAAATAGCGATTGGAAAGGATTTAACATTTTCAGTTTGATTATTTTTAAAACTCATAAGGAAATTTCAGCTGACTTTCACACATGCAAAATACGATTGGTTCTTAATTGAAATCTTTCAGGCGTGAGAGTGAATAATTTATTGGTTTTAACAGTGCTTAGGTCACTTGACGAATTTCATATTCAAAGAGGAGTGATTTAACCATAAATAACGATTGGCTCTATGAAATTCGCAGCCATAAATAATGAAACGCTTGTCCCAAACGGCTTGGCATTAATTTGTGCGGGTCCGCAGCCAGGCAGCTCGTTCACTCTCCTCTCGCAACAGGAAACGTTAAAACTGGCAAAAAGCGGCTATTTATTTATGCATATTATCCTTGCCGCTCGCTTTCCCCGGCAGCACAGCCAACAACAATAATATTCGTATTAAGTTAAAAGCAGCGGCGGCAGCGGCAGCGCAAACTAACTGCCTGCTAAAACACAACACACACACGTGAATATGCCTCATGAATAATTCACGCGCATAAATACAACATGGCACGGTGGGCGGAGGCGGAGTGTGTGTGTGTGTGCGCGCGCTCGCGTATATGTGTACATATATATGTATAAAAGCATGTACGTACATATAGAAACACGCGCCCACTCAAGTTGAAATGCGCGTGCACTCTCGGGGTGCTCTCAGGCAGCTCGTTTTTAGCACCCCGGCTCGCAGCGAGCAAGTGCCCTTCTAATTACCGGATTACGCCGCGCGCGCACTTGCACTTTATTACAAGGAAAACGAGCTGCTGCCTCTGATAAGTCCCGTGCAATCAGCTCTTGCTGCGGTGGTTGCCTGCAAATGGACCGCGCACGCGGTGGTGCGGCTTGCGGTCCGACTCGTGGCGCTTGCTCCAGCACCCGCGATGTCGCCCAGAATGGGGCGGTTTGCATTTTATTGAATGACAAGGTTGGCGATTTGAATCAAGTTTACTATCGAGTTACGTGTAATCAGAAGCTAGCCAACTCGGTGTAAAGATAACTTGAATTATACATAATCTCGATAATTTACTATCTCTGCAAACGTTAAATTGTTGTCCTTGTGAATATTCAATCCAGATTATACCAGTTTCTTACAATGAGGTACAACACAATATTATTTTCCTCTGTCAATAAATTAATTTTCAAGGGTCACACCCACTTCAATGATTGTTCATCAAGAGCACCAAGAGGGTCACCGAAATTAATCCTAAAACAGGATCTTAATAGGAAAACAATGAACAAAATTTTGCATTGTTATGGTTCTAGCAAGTACTATGGTGATCCGTCGAAGGTTGAATAAATTAATTGTGCCATATATGGATATATGCATACAATAATTTATATCCCTACATTGCGTAATTAGTCCAAATAGGAATGAGCGACAGTTTTAGTCCACGATTTTGCTAGCTGCCAAATATCTAAAAATATGTATCCGATTCAGAGACATTGCATATACAGCAACAAAATTCGGAACAATTTTTAAAACGAAGTGATTTAATTTATAACTATATTTTGTTACCTAGATGTGAAAAATCATTTTATGAAAAATAATAATTATTATTTCCAAATCCTATCTTGGAATGACCAACTGATTTTGAAAGACAGCGGCGACGCATAAAAATTCCCTACCTTTGTTCTTGTGGTGCAATGTTTCATATTTTATGGTGTGACTAATTTTTTAATTCTATTGACACTGTTCAATTCATTTCTATGAAGTTACTGCAAGCCATTTACTGTCATTGTTAGAGTATTTTTAACCTGGAATGTTTATAGCATAACTAAAACTTAAATAATCTCGGCATTTTCATCCAGCATTAATTAAATTATCCAACATCCACGTCGTGCATTTTCCTCCATGGAATACACCCTAGAGGTATGGGTGCTTCGGCACTAATTTGATGGGGGAATGTAGCTCTCCATGCAAATGAGAGTTCATTTGATCTAAAATTCAAAGCAGCGCGCACCGTGTGTTGATTACTCCAAACTAATTGATCGCAAATACCAGGCAGTGCCAATTACCAGTTGACCCCCGATATATGTAACTGATCAGCAGCTGCGGCTGGAGGCGTTTTTGCATTCGGAAAATAATTGTTGTTGCTCAATTACAGCGACACGCGAACTGATGCGCACACAAGAGGATAAATATTTGAACTGCCTGCTAATTAATTACAGCTGCCGTTTTGCAGCAAATAAAAGCACAGGCGCAAATTAATACAAGTATATGCACGTACGTGTGTATGTGTACAATGAGCACCACAAACACATTTTGCTGTTCAATAGCACAGTCAGACAGCACCGGGCTAATTTATTCGCCATTTTGAAGCACCCGCCTCTATGCACGCTCGATGAATAATGAAATATTCCGGCTGATCAAAAAGCACGACGGTGGGTGTAATACAATCGGTCCGATGATAATTCGCGTGTTATATTTATCGTGCATTTGCGCTGTGTTTGCACTGGTGCGGTCGGTCGGTCGCCTCTCTCTCTCGCTCGTTCGCTCGCCCGCCCGCCTGGCTAATAAATTACAATGTCACTCCAAATTAACAACCATTAAACACAAAAGAGCTCGCGAGACAGCTTGTTTAAACAGTAATAATATGATTTATCGTGCGCCCATGCTAAATAATCATAATAGTAATAACAACAATCACATGTGCACACAAACACTCGGCGTGTGTGTATATTATTTGTAACTCGGCGATTAAATTATGCGACGCTCGCGAGCGGGTGCGTGTGTGTGTATTTGTTTGTTCGCTAGAATAACGAAACAGTGCAGGCGCGGCTCACCATATTTACTTTGAATCATCAGTTGAGTGCGCTGGTGTTTATGCATGCTGATGAGTTTTGCTCCATTTTTGCAAAAGTCGCAGCCGCAGTTCCATTTTTCAATGCGGTGTTGTTTCCAGGCGGGGACGTGGTAAATAGTCGATCCACTCATTCTACTGTAAAACACATTTCAGCCGGATTCATGGCGTTGTCAGACTAAACACTGCATAAAAATTGACGTGCTGTTTGCGCAGATGTCACTTTTCTCTCAACTTTAACAAAAAATGTTATAGCAGATATTTTCCTAATGCAAGCATTGCAGTCAAATTCGTTAACAACTTTGGTGAAGTGTGATAGTGTCGTATCAACCTTTTTTTTAAACGAAGTATTTTTTACTTGACGATAAGACTAATAAGATTAAGTAACGATGGATTTAGCTTCTCGAATGTACTGTTTAGACACTTTGAAATTGAGAACAGATGACTGTTTCGCACATCCCTTGTTTCCAGCATACACACACGACCAGCCAACAAAACACGTACGTGTATATTTGCCGAGCAAAAAGAATGGCAAAGCATCTGCCAACTAATCAGCTTATGTCCACACAAACATTCAGCAGTCAGTCGGCTTTGGCAAACAGTAACTTTTGTGTAATGGCCGCGCGCGCATGCATGGTTATTTTTCAATGAAACAGGTGAAATGGATAATCCGATCGTCTGCCTGTCCACCGATTGGTTTGCAAAAAAGGATGCTGCCGCTTTCGCCGTGCGGAAAATGCAAATAAATACCGTCAGAGTGGATGCGATTGTGATTATTGCTAAAATTCGATAGGATCAGCGGGGATTGGGGGAAGCTTGAGTCCAAATTTGTTAATCAGAGAGATACATAAAACAGATTTTTCGTTGGTAAAATATTTGCTGCTTGTATAAAAAATAGACAAAATATTGTCAAAAAGGATTTTTCAAGGGATGTCCCCTTACGTTCAGCAATTTTGGCTGTTCGCAGAATTTTTCGTATTCAAATAAGGAATATCCAATGAGAAAATTCTCTTCATGCGTCTGCATTTTTCCTTAGAGGAAGGTTAGAGCAGGAAAACGAACCGGGCAAAGAAGATTTACTTTCCTCGGAAACGGCGCCGTTTGCTCTCTCCGAATTCATCTCTCCTCATGCAAATCCTATTTCCCTTGCGAAGAATTCGGCAGGCGATGTGTGCAAAAATAAACTCCGCGGAGCAGAAAAAAATGGATGCGTCTTGTGCAAAAACAAGAAAATAACGAAGCCGCAAAGTGGAAATGTCGTGTGCGTAACGAAAGCTTTTACTGCCGCCGTTTCGGAGTCATGGCGGGTCGTGTGATTTCACATCCGAGGGCTTTATCAGATGTGCTTTATTTTTCTTGGCACTTGGTATAACAACGAATAGGATAGGAGGGAGGAAATAATAGTCTCATAGTCCTAATACCGCGATTCTTTATGTGTCTTCCGAGCGGAACGGAAACGAACGGAGGGCTTTTTATGATCGGCCGACATGACGTTTTCCAATCAATAAGCCCTTTGTTTGCACAATAATGAAGTCATTTCTCAGTCAGTCGTCTGGCGATATTTCACGGCTATCGCTTTTATTTTCTCTCAGGATAATCCAATTCATCCTTTCTCCTCCACCTCGATAAATCCGTTTCTCATAAAACGGAAATTTATTGGGAAAATGGCCCTTTGCGCTCTTTTTGCTCGCCGACGCACGCACGCAGCTCCAATTTTTCCACCCCTTCCTGATTCGCTGCGAAGATTCGTACATTTCAGAGGGAAATACGCGCCTGACCGACCACTCGCGTTGGACGGACGAAAACTTAATAATCAAATTACGGCTGCCAGTCTCTTCATTTCTATCTGCTGCCGCTTTTATCGCCGAAATAAAATATGGCCCCGGCGATTTATCTGGCCGGCCGAGTGTTCAAAAGTAATTTGCTCTCGACGGTTGCTGGATGCTGCTGGGTGTTGCTTTTCGCAAAAAGCTCCGCTCTTTCAGCGCAGCCGAACCGCCAAAAAAAAACTCCACTCTCGATTTCGTCCGCTCGTACATTTTAATTAATATCGCGTTTTTATCACCCTCTTCCGAAAACACGCCTGCAGAGTCGATTTTTTCGGCGCTCGGCACCCCGCGAGCAAACACCGCAGATCATCAATTTAAATTATTATTATTATTTTACTCGTCGCCCGAGAGAGAAAAGAGAGCGAGCGCAGAGCAAATTTCAACCCCCTCGGCTGCCACTGCTGGTTCGTTTGTTTAAAAAGCGCGTGTTTGTTTTCGCCGCTGGGCCTGAGTGCATTTTTTTTCAACCACCGAAACTTTTCATCGTCCGCTTGCTCCTCTCGTTCGACTTTAGAGTGAGTTTTGCCTCTCATTTACATTAACAAACCACTCAGCGTCGTATTCGGCGCGCACAAAGCGGCCAAATTTTCTCAAGTAAAACTTTTCCTTTTGATGATTTTCCGCCGGCGGGACCTCTTTGCTTGAAATAAAAATTCGCCAGCTCCAATTTTTTGTCGGTCGGTCGGGTCGAATGATAGATTACCCGGTCGACTTGGAAAGGAACGAGGAAAACAACTTACATGGAAAGAGAAAGAGAGGAAAAGGGGGCAAGAAAAGAGCTCAGCACGGAAAAACGAACGCTCGACGGGGCTTTCATTGCGACGACGAGCAACGGAGTGCTGCTGCGAGATACGGGCCTGCGTGTATGTGTCGCTGTCGAGGCAAAAAAATAGCGGCAATACGAGAATAAAATGACAAATTCCCGAGTCGACGATATTCGAGTTCTCGCTCCTAGGCAGCTTTTGATATGAAAAATGTGGCCAACTTCACGACGACATTATTAATGTCCCCGGCGGGGATGATGCGACGGTACATGGTATGATGTATTGTGAACTTATGTATGTATCAAGCCAATGTTGAAATAACTGCCGTCTCTTAACGCAAGTTAAAAGAAGATTAACTCAGTTGATGCATTTTTTCCATTTTTTTGCTCGTAAATTTCTCAGTGCTCTTACATCTGTTTATGGTTCAATTCCTGGGTTATTGTTTTCACTTTTAACATCAAACTCCCCAACGTGAGTTTCCGAATAGCTGCCGTCGTTGCCCGTGGAAAGGGGATTATTATCAAGATTAAAATAATTCAGTTTCGCTTACAAGATAATTATACGTCACGGCGCGTGTAATAATACAGGAGATTTTAATCTCGATTATTAAAAACGTAATGCGCTGCCTGCGCGCGGCGGCTGCTGTTGCGGGAATTCCTCGGGCAGTGAAAAGCGGCGACGCCGACCTTGCCATCATTCTAGCTTAATTCGAAAATTAGGCTCTTTAAAGAGGATTTCCCAGAATTTACAAGTGGCCATTAAAGCAAAATTAGCCCGTGTCGGCTGCCGTGTACGCGACACACCATTAAACGGCCGATTCATCTCTTTTAATCCTGCACTGCCCCTCCCACTCCGATTGCGCACCTGACTTGACACATTGTTCCGAGGGCACCGCATTTTTCTCTGTAAAAAACACACGCTTTGTATCATAGAGCGTGAAATGAGCTTACGCTACTTATCGCTCGCCGGCAGTCGCCGCTTTTTATTACGATTACGACGAATTTTATTTTACGCTTGGTTACCCGAGGCGCAAAAACGCGCCGCCGAATCGACAAAAAAGAGAGGAAAAACGGCTGTCTGATGAAAGCACTCATACAAGCGCGAAAAATGCAAATTTTTCCATCAGCCGCGCGTGGATGGAAAAGCCGAGATCGTTTTTTAAAGAGGGACAGCTTTCAGAGTGTTTGCAATAATAATAATAATACCTATGTTGGCACAGACGCACTGCAAAAAAGGCTTGGTTGATTTTTCCGAAAATTTAGACACTCGCGTCCGATTCTCCACAAATTGCCTCCTGCCGAGCTCCGTCTCCCTTTAACTGAAGTCGAGCAGCGTTTGCAGTGAGGCATAATATAAACCCATCGCTGAATGAAATGCCGAAAGGGAACACATTGTTTTATCCACTGCTGATGCTGCTCCAGTCAGTCGTCGTTGGCAGTGTAGTAAAAGCGGCATTTTCTCTGCAGGCTGGGACTTTTTCTCTCCCTTGCGCGCTCGCTCGCATTATTTTCAGTCGGGGCCGCGAGCAACAAACCCGCCTGCTCGGATGCCGCCGCCGGCGAGCAAAAAACAAGAGATTCTCCACTACAACAACCGACTGAGTGACTGCCTCTGTGCAAAAACACGCCCGCCACCGCCGCCGCCGACCGGCACGACGACGATGGGCGAGATGGGAAAATGCAGCCCGCCGCTGAGCTGTTGTGTGCGTGTGACGAATGCCCTTTCTCTCTCTTTATCTCTTTTTGCAAGCGCGGTGGCGACACAACAAATTCTTCAGCGGTTGCCCTATTCTCGGAGAAAAAGCTGATTACGCTTTCGCTATTATGTCTCGCACAACGCGCACTGCACGAGAGCTCTTTTTGCGCTCGAGAGATGATAGAGGGGAATTAGTGGGAGAAGATTGACGCCCATTGTTACATGAAATGGCGTTTTTTGTTCTATTCAACGCAGCAGCAATGAATGAATGCCGCATTTATAATTGATTGTTTCTTTTTCCAAGGAAAAAATGCCGATTCTCTTTCGCCATTGCAAACAAGCCACAGAAAAGCATTGACCCTATCACAAATTGAGTTTTTTTTAGTCGCATCCACAGTCACGAGCCAATATCACAACGAAAATCAGATGAAATGGAAAATGGATGGCGCGCCGTCGGGTCGGCCGCAGATTGAAAGAGCCGATCCGTATTGCATAATGGAGCAACAAATATGAATTTTCCCGCATATCGGTAATAAATTCAATCGAGCTGCGGTCGGAATGGCGAATGCGGGAGGGAAAAAGAAGCGGCCGGATGAACGGCATGCAGGCAGAGGAAGGGAAAAATGGCACGGAACCAGCTCCATATACTCCAGTTCAAACATACAAGATTTGCTCTTGCTTTTTCGGCAGGCGGGGAGCGCGAAAAAGTGAGAGTGGTGGCGGTTTGTATGTGATTTCGTTACAAAACACATCCTTCTGCCTCGCTTGCTCGCTCGCTCGCCGGCCTGGTAATACATATTACGGTCCTTGGAGACTTTTGCAGCGCGGGAAAAAGATTTGCAGGAGGGATGAAAATTTCTGCTCCCCCGGGGATAAACTGAATGAGAGACGCAGAGAGAATACAGGATGAGCGAGTACATTATACACACACGCAGGCTCTCTCTCTCTCTTTCCCCGTTGTGGCAGTGGTTCTGTGAGTAACGAACAACGCGCCGAGCTGAACAGACAAGAGAGAGCACAGGCATCAGCAGGCAGGCGCAAAGAAAATAAGTAGAGGGTCTGAAGCGTATAATCAACTAGATGGGCTCTTACAGGCCCCTCGGGGCACGACGGCGTTTATTGCTGCGCGCGGGGAGGAAGCAAGGCTGGTCCGGTCAGCCGCCGCCGCCGCCTCCCTCTCTGCCCCCGAGCACCCACCCACGTGAAAACTATTACATTATCATCATTGTTGTTCGCGCTGCAGCCAGTTAAATCAGCCGGCCTTTGTGCTGGCTGAAAAGAAAAGAGAGTTCATTTTACGCCTCATCAGCCGCCGGGGGATCGACGCCCTTTCGCAGGTGCACTTTGGGGATGCACCCCAGATTGGGTGACTAAGCTCATTTGGCACTGATGGTTTTAACCAGATTAAAAAGGCAGGAGAACATATCAAGTTTTTTAAGAATGCACACAATCTCGATTCCCCAAGGAGAGAGAATAATCCCGCAAGGAAAAAATCAATAACCTTTCATTTTTTTAACCTTTTAATATCACCAGTAAAGTCTGAATTATGATGATGCTGGAGGGAGTGCAGTAATAATTTAATTTACTAAGTATGCAAAGGCGACAGCTATTTCACACTTTGCACGTGCTCGATTTTGCAACGGTCGCATTTTACGAGCGCAGTGTTGACATTGTTTCGCGCGCGCCCAGCAACACGGTGCAGCGCAGCGAGCGAGATTGAGTTTTGCCCCAGAGAGCGAGCGAGCGAGCAGGAGAGGTGTACAAAACTGTGTACTGAAACGCGCGCGCGACAAGTGCTCAGGCGAGAGAGCGCAGAGGAGGACGGAACAAAAAGATGTGTCACTCGCTGCAGCACCGGGTATTAAAGTCAAAGAGCTGTAAAGTATCCACAACAACGACCCGAGTGGTGTAGTGCATGTACCCTGATGGTTGCAAAACGCGGCTCACAACACACTAACTACACTGCAAGCACACAGGGGTTGCTAAAATGTGGATATCAAGAGAGGGTTTCAAGCGCGAAATTTTAAAATTGTGTAATAAAATTGGAGTTAAGATAAGAAAGCTGGCATTTGTTACGAAAAATCTATCAAAAACCGTTGTTTATTCTATCAACAACAAGTAGAAAGCTTATTTTTATTCATCGTATTTTTTGCGTTTTTAACAGAAAAAAACGGAAATAATTTTTTGCATCTGCATGGATGGACTCTACAGTCCCCTTGAGCTGTTTGCATACTCATGCTTATTCATTAGGGAAGAAAATCTCGGCCCTCGGCGATACACACCACAAAACCCCTGGACCGAATCTGCGTTATGCAACCCGCTAGGCGGCGCGGACAGACTGGTTGCATAAATCCTCGCCGCTTCCTTCCTTTTTAATTCCGCCAAGCCGTAAAACACGGTCTCCGGATTGCGGCGGACGCATTGTTGTGTTTTTACTCCACTCATCTGACTGACTGTGAGAGAAAGAGGAAACACATTCATGAATGTAGATAAGCAGAAGCACAAACAAGAAGTAGTGCTGGTGCTACACTGCTGGCCGAGATGAAATATGCATGAGTGCAAAATAGAAAGCCATAAAAGAGCTTCTAACAAACAGCATAATCACCAGCTTTAAACTTTTATGCGGTCGCTAGCTCGCTCGTATACTTGGTCGGTCGGTCGGTCGAGTTGCAATAAGGGTCTCTGTATACGAGAGTCGTCTTCTCGCCGCCCTTGCCGCTTTGCCCGGGGTGGGCACGTTTTATAGCAACATATCAAACATTTTACGACACAGATACACACGCTGGCTGTTCATTTTCAATTTATTTTTTATGCTTTATGCTCTCGTAAAACTCGCCCCCAGACCGTGCTGCCGCTATTTTATTATAATAATAAATAATAAAAAACGCAGCGACACAACTGCATGCAGGGCAATCGCAGGCGCAATGATGCACTACATGTACTATTGCGGCAAGCGGTTCAGGGCTTTTTAATTTTCAGCCAGGATCAATCCCGGCCTGCAGTTGGGATTTATGGCACGCTCGGCGCAGACGAGGTCTCGTTTATGGCTTGACGAGTCACCAGATGGAAAAATTGGCTGCTGGAAAAAGCCGATTGCAATTTACACACCCAATAAAACAAGTCTGTACAGCTCCCAGCCGTCGATATTTTTATACACTTGTATTGACTTCCATCTCGGCATTGTTCAGCGTGGAATTAATTTCAAGTGAGTTCGAGAAATGCAATAATTTTTTATACCGGCAATTAATATCGAGTTAAAAGCATTTTGACGCCAAATTATACGGGATTAATAGTGGCTGAGCCGAGAACACGTCGTTTATTTTCGGGGCTAATGAAAGGCGAGGCGCAATAAATATATTTCAGGCGTAATGACCACTATCATCATTCAATTACAGGCACGTCGCCTCTCTCGCCGCTTAATCACCACGGGCTGTCATAATAAAGCAGTCACTTTATTTGATATTATAATGGCAATCAAGGCGGTCGGCAATTTACCTACCACTCTGCGATTTGCATAATAATTTTATATCCACATGCCATAAAAAGCGTGAGGCGGCACGGTCTCGACGAGGGCTAATTGGCGCGCAGATGCTGCCTCACTCCTAATGCCACTGCATAAATTTCCACTACTGCGCTCGACTCCCGTGCTAAAAAATTGAGGAATTGATGCCCCACTCGCTCACTGGCTGCGCATTTCGCCGACGGCACACACACACACACACACACATACAAAGAAGGGCTGGTTGTAATGACAGCAGCGGCTCGACCGCCGCCGTCGCCTTTATTGTCGTATTCTTTTCGCCAGCGTGCCGGCCGTAAAGCGACATAGAGTGGAAAATACGATCCATAAACAGGCTGTTCTATTATCGAGCGGCCATCATCTCGCTGGCGGTCGCCCTTTTAGTGCCGACATCGCAAAATAGCATCACCCTCTCCACCCTTCCTGTCGTTTCGCACCGAAACAGTTTCAAGCGAATGCGATTACCAACCCTCGAGAGGGCCCATCCGGGGTTGCGGAATTAAGAATTTGCGCGTCCCGTTGCGTGGTGGTTTCCTTGGCGACCGCCCGGCAGCGGCGATTAGCCGCCCAGCAGCACCAACTTTAAGTGCCGCTAAGTTTCACGTCCGCTTTATTACCATGCTCGCTTCAGCGCACTGGATTTATCTTCGTCGATCGCTGGGTAATTTGGTCTGATCGGCTTGCGCAAAATAAATGCCTCAACGATGGCTTTGGCAAATTGGACGAGCGGAGACAAAATGAGGGATGGCTTCTGACAAATCATCTTTTTAAGGGCGAAGACAGCAATGGAGGAATGATCAAAGGAACACTTGATATTTAAATTTTGATCATTTTCAGACAGAACACTAGGCATAAAATCCTTAAAATTAAGGATTTCTCTGATTAAGCGGATTAAAATTCCCAAAATTATTGTTCAAAGTTTTTTTTTTAAATTGAAGCTTCAATTAATTTAAATTATATTTACATGGGAGTTTATGGAGTGGTTTATAATAGGCTGAAACAAAGGAAAAATTGCAGTGATTGAATATTATCGGGTATTTTATTGCATGCAGCCAGTATGGTTTTCATTAAAAATGCATATGTGCAAATAGATCAGGAATCGATGTAGCTAGAGAATTATTTTTAATAATTCTTATTAAGAAATTTCCTCTGCCCTGCGCGAAATTTCCATTTACCATAGGCTTGATATGTTTATTAAATCACAAAACTAAAAAAATGTAGATACAACTTAAAAATGATAAAAGCTCTTTTTTCCCTCTGATTTTATAAATTTTAGAACATGAAGTTCAACACAATATGTTTGGATTTAATATTCTTGCCACTCTACCAGCCGTCAAGTTTGACGAGATCGGCTGCGTAATCGAATAGGGCGCTCTCAAACCGAAATTCCACCGCCCAGAAGAGGAATTAAGCCTGCTAATCACTTTCAGCGTACATAGGCACTTTGGAGGCCTGGCTGTGCGCACGAAAACGCAGCCAACTTGATCTCCACTGATTTCCCAAGGAATTTGCGCGCTCAAGGGCCATCACTTACCCCCTTCCATCCACTTTAAACCGTGCACGCACGCACGTACATTATTATTGCACAAGCGCGCGCGGAGAGTGGCAAGTTTATGCAGAGCAGAGAATTAGCCGCGATAATATGTATAACGAGGGAGAGAGAGCGTCGAGTTGGAGGACCCGCCCGCTCTCTGGGCGGATTCTGCTCCGCAAGTCGGTTTACTCTGCTCAAACAGACTCGGTCTAGGGGCAAGCCAGGTGCAATTATCGCCGGTTTATTAAAATGCGTACGCGCCGTCCGGCCACCGGGGTCTGATCCAATTAGCCGGCCGACCGCTAATTAATTGAGAGACAGCCAGCCTCATTTCGCCATTCCGCCGGCTGATTAGACGAGCGCAACAAACCAGATTAAACCCTTAAGCGGCCCCACTGTGCTGTTTTGGTTTGTTTGTTTGTATGTATGCTTGTTTGTTTGCACGGATTTCGTTACAGCGGCTGGCTGCTCATCGAGTTGCTGCTTATTATTACCCGGCCTGGTGTGTAAACAGACGCGATGGAGTCGGCGTGTTATTAGCATTATTATGTTGCCTGCCTGTCTCGCTAGGCAAGAACAAATCCTTAATACATTAGCGAACAAGCAACCAACCAAAATTTCGCCGCCGTAACAGCATTAAGTCGCTTTCTCTCCGCAAGCCCGTCCGCCCGCATGCTAATAATTCGCGTCTAATACGCAACAAACAGCCCTCGGTGGTGGTGGTGTGAGCGGCTGTTTTGTGTGCAGCCAGAATCTAAGGAAAATGCGCCCGCGCTCGCAAGACCCGAAGCTTGTAATTGTTTTACAAGTTCGGCGCGAAGCCTCCCCGTTGTGGTTGCGAATTATGTATTCATTAAACTTTGGCTAGGGGAGAAGTTGGTACCCACTCGCTTATTTACTTTCAGCTGGAATATATTTATGCTTTTCCACGGCCACTGAAGCTATAACTTTGAATCTTATTGCGTGTAAACAGAAGCAGAAGACTGGGTTGGTACATTGATGACGAGACAAAAATAGAAAAATCGCTTTTGTTTCTGTATGCCAGCAAATCATTTCCAACAGGAGAAACCAACAAAGATTACAGGCTGAATAATTTGCATCCATTTCTGTCTGCAGAACAAACATCTTTGCCATCTTTCGCTCTGTCTGTGAAAGGCAGCTAGCTCGCTTTGTGCATACCGAAGAGTGGCGCGGGCACCATAAAATGTGTTTGTTCGCTCTCGCTACGGCGGGGAATTTAATCTGCGCCATGCATGTTTTGTTGCTGGAGCAGTGTGTAACATGTTAGCGCGCCGAGCAAATGAATGCACGAAAGCAGCGAGCGAGCACTCTCGGCACTCTGACTAGTTAATTCGTAATAAATTAAAACAACAGCAGAAACAACAAAACAACACGCGCCGTCGGTTTCTCGCTAGCTGTCGAGGCGGAAAAGGTACTCACGATATATCCACGTCCAGAACTGGCGTTGCTGCTGGCCTGCAAACAGTAATAAATCGAAATTAGTCGACGGATGGCGGGCTGAACAGGCGATTAAATGCAAAACGAGCCGGCGCCTTCGCTCTGCGTAATGTCTCTTTTTACAGCCACGACCAATTTACAATGCAGATCGAAGAGGCGGGCAAACAGAATATCCACTGACACGACAAAAAGCTTTAATATTTTTCTTTTCAGAGACCAGAATCATAGACAACTAGAAGAAAATTGTATATGTACACTTATTTTCTGGCTTTCCGCTTCTTCTTCGGCATTTTGGATCTGACGGGTGCGTGATGGAGCATCAGTGCGGGGCGAATAATGCGAATTTTTTGCACTTACATCACTAAGGCGATCATCCCTCAAGCCGTCCTTCAGGGGCATCAACCCAGCTGGACCATTAATCCTAGTTATTTCACCACCGGTGCTGCTGCCTCCGCCAGAATCGTAAGGAGATGGGTAACTGGCCTGCAACAACAACGGCAAAATTGTTAGTATGATTTATGAGGTTGCTCCAATAAATATCGTTTGGCCGGAAAAAATGCTTATTCTAAAAGGCTGAAAAATGTTGGTATTACAGCCCCATTTACATTTCTCTTTTAACACAAGCTCTTTCATGTTAACCATTTCTATTATAGGTTCATCTCTTTTGAGATAAGCGATAAGCAACCCCCTGATAACGAACAACTCGCGAAAACTCCGAGTCCTAATAACATCGCGAACGAATAACATAAGCGCACGGGCCTCATTGGAGAAGGCCCAGTCCAGAAAAGAACAAGCTCGTGTTCCTGCCACCGCACCGATGTCTTTTACTGAAACGCTAGACATTCATCCGGTGAAATTAATATACGTATGCTGGAAAGCTGCAGACCAGCAAGTAGTGAATCAAAAATCTTTCGCAACCCTCCCAAATCCGAATAGACTCGTCATTTCAATGCAAAGGGAGTCAAACGTAGGCGCATCAGCCCGCACTCGACCCCTTTTAACATCGCTCGGATTCTCACATTGCAATGTGCACGCAAAGCATGTGCTCAACAAAGCGAGCCTATGGCTTGGGTTCTTAACCAATAAAGCATCTTCAATTCGGCATAATACACGTCATGTATTTGTGAAGGCACTGTCGGTTGCAATTATTCAAGTCACGAAATGAGTAAGAATGTAAAAAGGTTTTCTGCATTTCTATTTCACACTGCATTCAATTACTTGCTCACGGTAAATTAAATTTTCATCTGAGATAAGTTTTAACTTTTTGAATGACTAGGGTGATTTGAATGCGTTATTTACAAAATTTTCTTTCTCTCACAATTATTAATATAAAATTTCACTCTAAATCAAATTCTTTCTAGGCAAGCATTATTTGTACTGGAGACCAAGAATCAACAATAATCTCGACAAAAGTTTGCTAAGATACCCGACGCCCTCAAGCGAGCCATCATCGGGTGGGTGCATCAACAAAAGCGGCGCGCTCTCCCCCATTCTACGCAGCAAATTCGCAGCTCAGCTCCTACTTGGGATGCAGCACCACTCGGCCGCCTCTCGAGGGGCCACGCTCTCACCCCTGGGGTGCAGAAGGGCCGGTGGTGCAATAAATTGTATGCCACCTATCGTAGTCAACCCCAACCTTTTGCGGCGAGGCGCGGAGTTCTGCCCTCTGGCGACAATAATCAATATGGTGGCGGCGAAACGCAGAGGAATCCGGCGCTAGCTCCTCTGCCACCACCCGCCGCCGCCGCCGCGGATGAATTGATCTCGGTGCTAATGAGTCTCTAAAGCCTCAATTACAGGCTGGATGAGTGTCGAGCCACCGCACACCGCCGCTCGACTTTACGAGCTTGTCGGCTGTAATGAGAGAAGCCGCCAAATCCAACCGTGCGCTCGCTCGCAGGCACAGACAATATTGTTCAACACCGACGCGCCCACGCGGCCTCATTACTTGTAATTAAGATGCCGCAATTGAAATTATAATTAAACCGCCCCGTATATCGATTCGGCGCGGCTCTATTAGCCGGCCAATTCGGATTGAGTGTATGTACGTCGAAAGGGGTGCAATTTGGAGGATCCTCTCGTGATAATGGTCCCAACAAACTGTTGGAATGGAATTTGTATCAATAATCAGGGTTAAGTTTTCGTTCTGCTCAAGCAGAAGTCTGGAATCCGTGACACAAAAAGCGAAAAGATTTGCAAAAGAAATGCAGGCAAACGATACGCCTTTCAATTAGTAGAGAGCTGCTCTATTGCACAAACACAAAGAAAAAAGCAAATCCAATGTCTGCAGCTCCTTAATGCCGATTTATATAAGTCGCTGTTCTTTTTCCTTCAGACATTGCTGCAGTCAACGTCGTCGGCCTGTATTTATAATTTGCACTCAAAGACCCTCCGCCGACCGACCGAGTCAAGGAGTTTCGCTTTGATGTATGCAAATTTATCGAATAAATCAAGGGAATTAAGCGGAGGCAATTGAAAAGCTTTTCGCGATCGGCTGGCTGCGCGTATCATGGCTTTTTAATTAAATATTTTATCTTCAGCCTGCCCCGTTCGACGCTTTGTGCATGAATGAAAAAGAAAAGTCGGCCCAACTTTATTACGTATCGAACGGGAAAATCTGCGTCTTGCTCAGCAAATCCCGTCCAATATAAAATATCTAACGGAGAGACGGGAAAGAGAGTTGGGAAGAGGGCGAGCGAGGGCGAGAGAGAGAGAGAGAGAGAAAGAGGGAAAAGAACAAACTAACTGGCGTGAGTGCGCACGAGAAAAGGAGGAAAGTGCTTCGCTGCGAACAGCACTTTATTCCCAGATGCCTCCCAAACTTTCTTTTCGATAAATTAATTAAATGCTTCGAGCCGCCAGAGATTTGTCTGCAGAGCAAAGGGGTGAAAAGAGCGAGTCGGAGAAGGGAGAAGATGATTTTATCACCGGCTTTACGGCCAGTTAATGGCGGATAAACATTCGCTGCCGCTGATGTGCTGCTAGCAACTTTTTGCGCCATCTTCATGAAGACGAGCAAGATGGATCAGCCAAGTTAAGTCGGCAAAGTTTCCAGGCTGGTTAAAAGACGGACATTATTGTGAGAGAGCGATTATTGGCATCAAAGTTAAATCAAGGAGCACTAACTGCGATTGAAGAAAAAAATGAGCTTCTTTAATTTATTTATATCATTTTTAGTTTAGAATTATAATAAATCGAGCTCTCAACGCTTCAATGAATATATATTTATGAGATTTGACAGCCAAGACTAACTAAATTGGTTGCAAATTTTTAATACACCCCTGCATGGAGAGGGCTCAAGAGATTGCAATCGTTCATCTTTTTAATTGAATTGAGCCGCATGGCCTCCCTTCTAGGAGTAAGACCACGAAAGAAAAAATGCATTCTTGCTCGCCTGATTGCCATTGGTGTTATTGGCAGGAACGCCTGGTCCATGGCTCTTGCTGTGCAGCGAAGACGAGATGTGGTGGTTGTTGAAGCGCGCCTGCGGCGAGTTCTTGATATCGTTCTGAGTGGCCGACGCCGCCGACTTGGCCTTCGAGTTCTTGACTGGCGCCGGAGACGTGTCCAAATCAGACACAACGTGGTTCTTCTTTTTGTGCCGCGCTTGGTGCTTCTCGGAATGAGTCTTTACGGCGTTCTGCAACAGGCAGGATGGTACACAACGTTAGGAATGTGCTCATTAAGCAATTACAGCTAATTTAATTCACGACCAAATTGGTATGGAGAAATTTTAAGCTGGCCTTTAATGGTATTACACTTAAATTTAAGATTTTCACTCTTTACTCCAGAATAAAAATATACTGTTTTCCCAACGCTATTGTTATACGTTTTATTTATCATATTACGGACAGAAACTTGACTCTTCATAACGCTTGGGAGAGTCTTCAAAACAGGTTGTTCAAGCAGCGAAAGCCGCCCCGAATTAACTTTTTTTGCCACTTTTATGCTCATTCAATAAGACATAATTTCATGAGTGGGTTCAGCAAATATTTCTGCGAGAACCGGTTTCCGGCGTCGATTCTGTGCGCGCAATTAAAGGCAACGCACGTAATCTCGGGTTAATTGAATGCACACACTCTCTCGCACTCGGCAATAATCATGAGCTAAAATTGCGCTCTCGACGACTGCTGCTGCTGGTCGGGAACATAGTTGCAGTTGGGCGATCATTAGCCGGCTTAATGGCGAACGAGAGCAGGCCGACCTGCAGGAACTCACACATATACATACACTTTATGCGTCCATAAAACCGAAACCGACGCACGCAAAAAGCGAGAGAAAACGGGGAGCACAACCTCTGAATTATTAACTCCAACTGCCAACAACTATTTCTTTTCCTCCCGTCGAGTTGCCTGGGAAGTAATAAAAATAAAACGTCTCTCTCGTGCTGCGAACACGTTTTTCACGCCGCATTAACCGACAGCTTGTGTATGTATGCGCGTATATTCGCTTTAAATATGATTTGGCCGGGCAGATTCCGCGTCGAAGGCGTGTTTCGAATCGTTTGTATTTATTCGCAGCCGGTGCCGTGCGCGCCTCGCGAGAGCGAGTGCACTGCTGGTGGTAATCAAAATAAACGAGTCGCAAGCCAGCCAGCACGGTCCTCTCGTTTATTAATGCAAATGGAATTTGCACTCTGTTTCATTCGATGCGCTGGCGGGGCGATTATCGATTGCGATAGCAGAATCAAGATGAGTTTATCGATTGAGAGGTCGTAAAATCATGAGTACCGCTCTTGCCAGGGATGATTAGATTAGAGTTACGTTTGAACTTCGATCGGGATGCGGACAATAATAATAAAAAAGGCTTCTGCACCAATTACTTCTACGAATCTGATTTGGTACGTGCATGATGCGAGAAAGAAAGTAAACACTCGAGTTCACAATGCGAGATTAAGTTCTGATTTGAAATCGGCTGAATTGCGCGCCGCTCGAGCTGAAGAGAGCTCTCGGCTGCATGTTTTTCGCAAACTAAGGATCCACTTTGCAAGTTAACAATCGGCCTGGAGATACATAATACATCCTCCAGAGTGCACTCGCGCAATCTGCTTCTGCGAGAGAGAACGAGAACTCCGCCGGCATTATTATGATAAATCAGCGCGATTGAAAAGCGGCGAAAAATAATAATAACCAGCAGCCGTCGCCGTGCGGAGAGAATATAAAAAAGCGACCGTTGCGCCGGTTTTACGACTATTGTCGTCATCAATGCGCCCTATCCGATCAGGACGACGTCGTTGATGATTATTATTATTATCGGTGGGTAAATCACAGTGATTGCGGACCTATTGGAAAGCAGCCGATGCCCAGTGGATTTGCGGCTTTTATTGATTCAGACTCCGATGCTTGCTCTCTCCATGGGCAAATATATCTACGTTTCACCACGAGACCAGTGAAATTAGACAGCGAGCAGGACATTTCCAGTGTTTTTACCTTGGACATAGAAAATGATTTCTAATAGATGCTACAATTTTTGATAAATTATTTATATTATTTTTATCATTAATAAAATTACTTTTTAGAAACAATGTAACAGAAAAATACTCCAACCTCCTGATTAAAATTAAATAAACCATACGTAATAGTTTCTGGGGAAATGATTTTGATAAAAAAAAATACCAGGAAGAAAAATTAGCTTGTGTACGCCCCTTTAAATACGACAAACAGTGCACGTTTTAAAATTGTTGCGTATTTTCTTTGAAATAGTACCAATTAACGAGTTTCTCTTCCCCGTAAATTGTGAAAAGCCAATTTTTAAATGAATTTTGGTATCTTTCTGATCGGAATATCTGTATATAAATCGGAGGGCATGAAAAATGTTCGCAGTTAGTAGCGTGATTGTTTTGAATAGCAAAATTAACAGGGAAACGCAGGAAAAGAGCGTGATGAAATCGCAGCCGTTGGT
The DNA here is from genome assembly GCF_949628265.1 of Cloeon dipterum. Lineage (NCBI taxonomy): Eukaryota > Metazoa > Arthropoda > Insecta > Ephemeroptera > Baetidae > Cloeon > Cloeon dipterum. The sequence goes on along the minus strand of NC_088789.1, from coordinate 7,948,436 downwards.
CGGAAGTTAAACGGCGTGAAAAAGGCTTATCGCAGTGCGTCGCCCGTCATTTTCCCGTCGACGAGTGGGCGACGCGCACACAACACAAAACAGCCACGAGGTAAATTGCCAGACGCGAACATTATCACAGTGAGAGAGAGGAGCACAAAAGCGACACTCCACCGAGGGATGCGAAATAATAAATTGCGAGCCGGGCGCGTTGTTGCGAATAAAACAACCAGCGGCCGCACACGCAAAAAAACTGTTAGCGCGCGTGCATTATCCGCTGACTCTTTTTCCCCGCATCAGGCCCACGGAGCTGCTGCTGCAAATTATTAATTCATTACATGACCGCGCGCCGTCGCTGCTGCCGGGGAAAAATAACGCGAATCTCCGCCACGGCTTGTTTCAGCGTCTGCACCTGATGGGATCAATAAAAACAAAGGCAAAGCGTATGTGCGCTACGTACTCACGATGATAATTGGACATTCTGTACCGAGCGAGCCCTTGGGCTAACAAACTTTTTGCAGCAGCCGTTCCGCTCGAATTTCGGCTCACAATGGTGCCGCTGATGAAAAAGTTGATACTCCATTCGCGCGGACAAAAGAGGTTATTTTAAAACGCATGGTTTCGTTCACTCCTGCCTTGTTCCGAGTCGGAACAAAATGCGTCGAATATTTCTGCGTTTCGAAAGGAGTCGAGTCATGATACTTTGCACTAAAAATAATTTTATATACTTTTATTAGCCAACGTTGAAGAACGAATATGAATTTCAGGCTAAGGAGAGTAAAGCTTTATTCTCCTTATTTCACGCGGAAAATTGGTAACAGTATAAAAATTTATGAAATTGATATCCAGAAAAACAACGAACTAAATAGAGCATTGTTGGCCGATTATATCAGTTGTGTGTGAAATCTAGCAACAATTCCTTCCCTTCAACATTCAATATTCTAATATGGAGCAAGGAATTATACAAATCAAGCTAATCCAGATTTTTCGAGGAAAATTTAGCATTATCTGGATATAATTGCAAAAACGATTTCAATTAAAGAGAGCAGGTTTTTATTCTTATTTGTTATGCAACGGTGTGTGGATATAGAGAAATCAAATTTAAGTAAAAGAAAACAGGAATTTTTGTAGATGTACAGTGCTTAGCACTTAATAAGCATAATTAACGAAAATAGGAGTTTTTTTTCTTGCCAACCTAAGTAGCCAGTTTGTCAAGAGAGTATTATAAGAAAACGCAATAACACTACTTGTTTTTTGTGAATAGTACAGTTTAATATAAATTTAAACGATATATTTAACTGTGCAGCCCTTTACAAAAGCAGACAAAATATCTAAATATCTGCGTGTATTTTAGAAGATTTTAGACGCTATATCTACACTGATATTTGGCTGATTTTGATTTCCACCATTTCATTTCAGATTAGAATGTCTAGAATGCAAAATCAATAGCGAAATAAATATAAAGAGAGAGAAATTAGGAGTGAAGGCACTCTTATAGATGGCTTCCCACATTTAGCATTATCGCATTATTGACGAACACAGAGTTTCAATTCGCGTAACGAAACAAATCCGACGCACCATATTATATATATTAAAAAAAACTCAGCGACAGCCGTCCTTCTCCTGCAGATTAAAAATAATCCAATTCGTGATTACCACCAGCACTTATAGCCCATTAAGAGAATTAGCGAAAAAAGCTGCACTCGCAGCAAAGCCCCTGCGATCGAATTTCAGCCCCGTCTAATGCGCTTAGCCAGCGTAATGCCCGTTGAATAAACGTCACGCCCGCCGCGATGATGTGATCAATAAAACGTAGCAAAAAGTGGGTTCAATATGGGAATAAACACTGCACACATGCACAAACGGCGAGCTACAAACAGCGCCAATAAATGGCATGATTTACAACAACTGTGCTCGCTGTGAACGGCGGTGGGTGAGTGGGTGGGTGGGTGCGCGCGCGCCAATAAAATTATTGCGAGACGCCAGCCAGCAGCATTGCCCGATAAATCACCCTGCTGGCCGAGAGTGCAATTATGATATTAACTTTTTTGCAATATGCCGCCACTTTTTAACAAGCATGACTTACTCTGCTGACGTTTAATTAATAACGAGTTGATTTATCCGTTCAACGTGCACGACAAACTCCAAATAATGTCAAAACTTCGTACCTTTAAAAAATTACTAAAAGCAGATTTTAATAACATTTCTTCGTCATGTTTTCGATATCGAAGGATTAAAATTCATTTTAATGTGCGCATGTAACAAAAAATCAGTTTTAAATTAAGTTTTCACCATATTCACTTATACGTCGCATTAAACCTGTTTTAAATGTTATTCTGTTAAATATTCCAACGTAATTTTTTAAGCATTTTGTCCCAAGCTTGCGACGTTTCCCAGATGTTTACAAATCACGAACATGATCAGTGCCACAGTTTATAAATGTTTATTTGTGGAAATTCAAAACTTCTCTGCCTACGATTAGATAAGCAGTGCGCACTTCAAAAGCCATTATTTACTGTGTATAGCGTACGAAACCGGCCTCGGCGCTGAGAGTGACAATCAAACACGTGTTCTCCATTGCCTTTTCTCTCACGCGTACATAGAACAGTGGGATCCGTTTAGATGGTGTTTCCAGATAAGCCACCTGACTGTGCAGGAAAACGCGCCAAGGTTGCCGCGGCGTCGGTCACTGCTTTTGCACGGCGAATAATTAACTGCTGGCGGCGGAAAATTGCGAGTGGCCGGCAGATTTTTGCTCCGGCACAGCGGACTCGCTTTGATGACTCAATTAACACGTATGTTTGTTGCCGCTGCATTATTTCCAGCAGCCGCAGCAGCAACGGCGATGAAAATTGCCTCGTTTTGTTGATACAATCCGCGTGCTGCCTTTGATACGCCCCTCTAGAATTAACTCTTTAGCCGCGTTTGAATGTTTTCAATAACAACTGTGCCGTTTCATTTCCTCCTGATTGGGTTTGCCAAAATTGTTTCCAGGGTGAGGAACAACGAATCAAATTTCCTCGTAGAAATGTTGTGCAAAAAGTCTGACAGCGGATAATTTCCCAAGAAGCTTTTCCGTTTCCATGGGACTGTCTAGGAGGAAAGCCCACGGGGAAAAAGGGCTGCCGCTCTTTGACAGGAAAAACTCAATCAAGAACGTGCAAGTGTGCCGCCAAAGGGTTGCTCTGGCTACGGCGGCGGAGAGAGACGTTGGAAATTAGATCAGCGACGATGTACCGTCGGTGTATGGTATCAACAACAACCCACACAGTAAGTCGGAGCGGACGGGCAGGAACCAAATATTTGCAGCGAACCGATGTCGGCAATCAATCGTCGAGTGGTGTTCGATTCACGTGTGAATGCCTCTTTATCTGCTGTTTGAGCAGGATTGTTTGGACTGCTCGCCGCCACGAGATAAAGTGAGAGGTGAGGGACGTGAAGAGCAGTCTTGAAATAAAAATGAATGGGAAAATTTTTTCAGATGCACCGCAATGTTAACACGGAATTAAGTTTGAGTGAGGGAGGTGCAATATGAATCTTTAACTACTGAAATTTCATCTGCTCGAGAAAGAGAAATCGTCTTACTGATCAACTCACCATGTCTCACGTCCCTTGAGAAAGAGATGATGCTTTCGGACTTAGCAGCTCACTCAGATAATATTTGTCCAACAAATAACACGGTTGTTGTACGAAAAAGCGTGCGAGTAATGACGACGTCTGCCGCCAGGTGAAAATAGAATGAATCTGTGTGAGTATAATAATAAACATGAAAGGATCTCGTTAAACGGCACGTTGCCTTCGAATATAAATTTTTCGGCGCCGTTTGCCCGCGTCTCGCCTTTTTGCTCGCTACCTCCGCGTGCGTGTGAGTGTGTAGAATGTGTGGGGCACACTTCATTTAATTCTGCGCTGCCTTTGTTCTTCGCTTTTTGCGTCGCTTCAGCAGCCAATTAGTGGCGTGTGCATCGCATAAATCGGGGCTCGCACCATTGTTTCGCCTCGTTTTTCTTCCCCAATGGACTAGGGGCAGAGCAGAAGACAAAAGCGCGTGCCATCGTTTCCGTCTAATTCGGGTGATGTTCGAGAGAAAAAAGCGGAAAAAGGATTACAAAGAGGGAATGGACCGCATCAAGGTGCTTGAGTCTGGAAGATTATTCTCTTTTGTTGAATATTTTTGGAGAACTTAACTCAAGTAAAAATTAATATTATGAGATTTTTTATATTTCCACTCACAATCAGTGACTGAATACACTGAATTCTCCATTCTACGTTAATGTTTAACGAACTTGGTGATGGAAATCTTCTTTCCATGTATGAAAAGTCAATTTTGTTTAAGGTAAAATTCTTAAATTCGGATGTAGGAGAGAATGGGACTGTTCTCTCAAAAATAACATGAACTGCTTGCTCTGATAACTGGTGGCACCATCTATGCCACCTCCTCGAATTGAGCAAAAAATAAAAAATTACTCTTCAGAAGTATGCTAACTGATGCAAACCACGCAAAGAGCCCTTCTGTGCAGCTATCACGATGCGCTGCACTATTATACACATCAAGAGCAGTTACAAAGCACGGTCATGATTAGATTGCGCAACAAAGAGTGCAAGAAAAGGGAGACGAGCTTTATTCCGCTCGCCGACGTAATTCTGCAAAAACAACGTCACAAAGAGCCTGCAAACGCGACGCCGCACTCCTTTTTTTAAGACCCTCCGCGCGCGCTTAGCTCTACTCGCCGTGACAAAAAGGCGGCGCGACAATTCAATTAAATAAATTACCAGTGCTTACACACGACACACAGCGGCAACAACAATTTAATTTATATCGCGCGTGAAACGCCTGCACAAGTGTAATTAACTTGAAGGGCATTATTGTGTAATAATGATGTCGGGCTAAATAATTCCGCTCGCGCGCCGCCTACCCGAAAGCAAAACAACCCTTTCACGCGGCGCCTCTCTATTGTTTCGCCCGTCAGACGCTGCTGCTACTGTTTCTGTGCGAATTTTATGCACAGATCTGCAAATGCGTCGAGCAAGTTAGTTAGTAAGTTTGCCACAGTTGAAACCGACTAACTTTTTCAGCCCATTGAATCAAACGAGGACCTCGCACAACGGCTGTTCATTGTTGGTCGCGCGCGCAATTATCGGCCCGATGCGATAAATCTTTGTTTGCTTATTAGGCACGGCCGAAAGCGGTGAAACTGACACCGGCCGGCCAATTTGCCAGTTGAGAGATTTCCTGTTAGGGAAAAAACGAGAGAAACAGGGTCGCGCTTTGTTGATGTGGAAAAAGGGGCCCCACAGGGGCACGCAACAACATTTTGGCGCAAAACTAGTGCAGAGAAATTCTACAACGACGCCGCCGTTCTTTTCTTAACTCAAGCCTTCACATTTCCTTTTTTATTATCCTAATTAAATTTTTGTGTATTCTTACATATTTTAAATTAGCCGAAACAGTGCCATAATGCTTCATTTCTGACTTTACGCTGCAGAAGGGATTCGCAGAACCACAATATCTGTCCTCACAATAAATGTCAAAATTTCTGGGACAAGTGCCAAATCTGCTACGTGATGTAGCACTTAAGATTGGATCAACAATTCAGCTTTAGTGTGCGTTTTGCGTTTACACTCACTCTGCGCAGATATGTGATGTGTACCTTCCTCATCAATATCCGTTCGGAATGCAGCGTGCAAACTATCAAACCAAGCCACAGTGCTTCAACAATTTGCTGCCGATGGGTGTTCGAGACCAAAGTTTTCAACAAACACCACTTTGGTGTCGTTGTTTGCAAAGTTCGACGAGAGCGAGCAGCTTGCTTGCACAAGCGTAAGGCACGTTACAACGTGTAATTATTTCAGCTCGTACATCTTGTTATCGGCGCTTCTGAATTAGCTCCCGTCTGCAGACGGTGTTAGTACATCATGCAAATTATTCAAATTAATTCTGCCCGGCGTAGCATTAGCGCGAGCGATGGAGATGCCTACACAGGAAGTGGGTAATTAATGCTCTCGATGCGGCCGCTGGCTCATTTTTCCACGCACACGCATTCATGTATGCTAATTGAAATCAGCGGCGATTTGTATCTTAATGACCGCCGGCCGAAATTTGCACCCCGAGGCGATGGATTTATGGCCGGCTGCCCCAGATGCTATCGCCTTTCGCTACTGTCTCGCCTAGATTCGGCGCTTGCTTGTTGTTTTTGTCTGTTTGCAAACAATGGCGAATTAATTCAACACTCATCTAACCAACCGAGATTAGATTTAATTAGATTCCCGAGGCAAATAAAAAAATGGAAGATTTTCATCGCTTGTATCTGCACAAGGGCGTACAAAGTCTGCAAACTAAAAAAGGGCTTGCAGATAAGAAATGATTTTTTACACTAATTAACAACTCAATTTATCTTGCTCACAAAACTCAATTATCTGTCTATTCAATGCAGATTGTTGCTGGCCTTGATTGTTGATTGTGGTTTGTTATGTTCACAGCAAAATAATTTAACCATAAAAGAATTTTATTATTTTATCATTTTACGTGCAGGAATCAAGCCGATTTCTAATTAAAACGCTCACGTATTGGAGGTCATCAATGGGATTATTGAGTGGCATTAACCAAAACAAACTTTCTGTCGTTGTTGCTGTTGTCAGTGCGGAATAATAATGCAGCGTGAGTGCGCGGATCAGCTCACCGTTAAGAGCAGGCTAGTGCACTTGATTCGCGGGCAAATATTTATCGGCGCGCGGCCTGCATCCATCAACTAACTAACAACGCAAACAGACCATCCAACTGGAAAGCATTCGCTCCTCTCGACGGTGGACGTCAGCTGATAAATATTGTTCAGCGCACACATGCGAGAGCACGGGCATTAATTAAATCAATTAATCAGCCGCGAGTGGTGATGGATGCTCAAGCGGCGATTATTTATTTGCAATGAATTACACGCCGCGTTTGCTCGGTGTGCTGTTGGCAAACTGCCCGACCGACGCGCACTTGAATCAGAGAGAAACATCTTCTGCTTTTTGTGCCGCTTGTCAAGTTAGCCGGAATGTTAGCACGAAAGCCGAGCCGTTTGCAAATAGTTTTAAAATTGGATAACAGCCGGATCGAGTTGCTCTCAAAGGGAATGCTGTTGGCACGTTTTCCAATTAAGTAGACGGGTCGACTGAGCCTTCTTTTATTTTGTTTCACTTTCAGTAACTATGAGTCGAGTTTCTTGAAAGAAAATAAATTAACGTTCATACTTCCTAATTATATTATACTTCAAAAGGAATTTGTGCTGAAAATTAAACCTATATTAATTCGATAAACGGTATCGGACGTTACGCCTTTTAAAAATATGATGGTTATTGCTCGATAAACAGAGTGATATGCAGTAAAAGTGAATGGGGTTGGATTACAATACTGCTTTTTTCATGCTGGCAACAATATGATCCTGCCTTTAAGAGCATCGTTTATGTTAAGTACACAAGTTGGAAAGGCGCGTGCAGCTGCTCTTTCTTGCGCAAGCGAGACTTCAAAAGTTTCGCATTTCATTATTTAAGAAGGGCACGAAAGTAGACTGGCTGTGCATATTGTAATTATTACTACCGCGCACTATACCTACAGTAACGACGCATGTATACGGTTCCTTTAATGGTGCATCGTAAGCGGGCGAAACACGGAAACGCTTTTATGCGCCCTTTCCACCAAGACGTCCATAAATTTCAGCAATCTTGTACCGGCATCGTGGAACGTGTAAAAATAATTACGGCGGCAGCACCTCTCTCTCGCGCGCGCCCGGCGCGGATTAATTCAGTCGGCTCGTTTTTCTCCCCGCGATAAGATAATCACTGAAGTTTTTGCTCCAAGTTCCATGCGCGCCAAGCACCCTTTATTATAATCACGTCGGTTTCGTGCCACCTGAATGAAAAACCACGTTTTTTGATGAGCCCAGGAGGTATATTTGGAACTTTTTTTACATAAAAAATGCTACTGCTTTTCATTTCGATTGTCCCTCGGCATTTTCCCCACTTATACCAGAAAATGCTGGTACAAAAAGTTGTTGCCCTTCGCTCCTGGAAGGAAAACAAGGAAAGTGTTTCAAAAATCCATTTCCGGGGACAATCTTCAAGAAGCGAACGGTCTGATTTATTTATTTCACTGTCGATCAACGCTGGATTTTTCTCTTGCCTGCCAGCCTTCCTTCCGACTCCAATAAAAGCGAAAGAGAAAGAGAGACCCGCACGGTCGGCGGAACAACCATATTTATAAGGGCGGGCAATCCCCTTAGCGCTTTTGATTCGCCCTCTTTGTGCACTCACGTTCCAATGGCGGAATCGCGTACGGGGAGACTTAGTCAGATCACAAGGAATCTTCAAAGAAACGTCAACAAACATCTCATTCCTACTGCCGTGGATGGATTTCCTTTCTCTCAGAGTCTCAGCATGCCAAAGGGGAATTACCGTGCCGAGAGAGCATATCAGACGGCACAAGATTTATATCTTCTTAAGTACCGAGTGCCCTTTGTAATTCTCCGCGATATAAATAAATGAGCAAGTGCAGGATTCAAAGTGCCGCTCAAGAAGACGGTGGCTTGTAAATTTGTACCTCGGACAAATGAGTTATGTTTGATGAGCAATTACAGTATTAAACACGTGATTATGGAAACGACGAACGATGCGGTTTTGGATCATATACATCGTTAATATCGGTGGAAAGGTTTCGTGTAAGGTCGAAAGTTGGCATTTGAGTCTCATAGATTTATTGATCAAGGCTCCGAGAGAGACGTTTCGTTGTTCTTGAGCAAGAACAGTTGTTAGAAAACCAAAAGGAGCTGTAAAATCATTCCAGCAAAAACTTTTTGCTCGGTGTTGTTTAAAATTTACTTAACTCCTCGTCCAGACATTTCCAATATTTGAGAACCAACCCGTCCGTGAAATCTTGTTGGTGCAAACTTCTGAGAAGCAGCAGCGCGGCTGAGAATTCCCAGAGAGCGCAAAACTTGCAGCAGGTGCGCAAAAAGCAGCTCGGAAATTATCCACCGCAGAAAGAACAAAAAGCGAGCGAGAGAGAACACACCAAGTGAGATTCGTCTCCTAAAAAGGCAGTGTGTGCGCGGCGGAAACCTGTTAGGGCTGCTTCTGCTGCTGCAAATGCGGCAGAAATGAATGATTCAGTGTGCGGTGCAATCTTTCGAGCCGATCGCCGCCGCGCGGGCCCGCGCTCACCGAGCAGCCAGGCAGGCAGCTCGCGAGAAGGGAGAAATTCATTCCATCTGTCGGCAGCTGGGCAAAAAAGAGCGGCGGGGCAGCCAGCGCCAAGGCAAATTAATTCCCTACAAATTCGCGGCTCTCGCTGCGTTGCACCGCAAAAAAAGACGACCGACGGCGCTTAAATACAGAAACACTGCGGCATTGTGTAGGTATTATATGCGGGCTTTTTGCCATTACGCCTCGTGTGTGTCTGAGGCGACGTAGGGCTGAAAGAAAGACGGAAAAAAACTGGATCGACCACAGTGATGGTGACAGAAGCAGTCTTGTGTTACAAACTAACCATGCACTTTATTCGCGCCGCGCTCCAGCTCCCCTTTCTGCCCTTAAGTGTGCCACGGATATGTTCTTTTTCCGTTGGCAAATCTGAACGACTCCGTTGATGGAATTTTCGCGACGTTCCGGAAATAAAACGAAACTTTTAAGAGCTCGCAAGTTTTCGGTGCTCTAAATTTCGTCAGCAAAAAATCAATACGAAGAATAGTTTCTCTGGTCGGTGCCGTCGCGAAAAGTTGTAGCCAACGATCGAAATTTATGCCAGTAAAACGTGCTTCGTCTTCTTCTTGGCTGCTTTTGTCGGCTGCTAAAAGCGGCTGGTTGATCGATATCTGCTGCATTCAAGCATATAACAGAGAGATCGCATGCCGAGTGGCAATTTCGCTTCCTCTGCTGCGATCAAACGCTCTTCGCTTGCTTTTTATTTTTCGTGAGTATGTACATAAGTGTCACGACCGTAATAGAATATTGTCGGGCTATTTATATGCGTTGGCGTCCTTTTCCAGCACTTAGCAGATAAATTGCCGGATTATTAATGCTGCGGACTTCTCGCAGGACTCGTTTGTATTGCTCCACAGTCCGCACGAGAGCAGCAGTTGTTTAATACGCTCTTGGGATGTGATTCGCGGCCAGTACAACCGTATAAAACGGCTCATTAATATCACAAGCTTTTTGGTAATCACGAAAAATGCAAAACAGCATGACGGGCATTAAAATTCGACGTTACAGTTTCCAAACTGTTACAAAAGTCAGCCGAATGCAAATCGACAACGGCAATTTAAACGCGAGCTTTTGTATCAATTTCGTTTAATTGCGGAAAACGTCTCAACACTCCCACACTAAATTCTATTTTCGGCTCGGAACTCATTTTAACCTCCCTAGACATGAAAGCGGGCAATAACCATCCTTTTAAATCCAACAGCAGCTCTGGCGTCCACTAAATCCTCGCGAGCAGGAAAAATAAAAGGCCGGAAACACTGGAGCGAGTGCTGGGAAAAAAGGCGAGCGTGCCAAAAAATTGCCCGCCTCCTCTCAATGCAACACGCTGGCGGCGATTTATAAGCAGATTTACTCGCGTGTAAGCATTAAATTAAAAATATTGCCCGCCCAGCATGAAAACGAGCGACCAACAGCAGCTCTTAATTTGATTTACGCCTCGGACCACCCCATTTTTATCGCCAGCCGCAAAAGTACCAATCGAAAATAAGCGTCGCGGGCCGAAATCCGTTTTGCATGTGAATTTGCCGACCCGGCCAGCCGGCCGGGCGGGAAATCAAGAGGTCGACGGACCGGACAACACCCTGCCTTGCTTCACGCCTCGCACGCCAGCCAGCGGTGTCGCTGTGTCGCTCGGTCCGTCAGGTGTTTGCACGCGCAGCTAGCTTTCCACTCACTCGAGCAGGTGCACTTGCACGTGAACCGACTGATGATGATTTATCTCTCTCTGCCTGCCTGCCTTTGTCTTTCCTACTCCCTTCCAGCTGACTACATGTGTTAGTTTATGCGAGAAATCGCTTCTGATCTTATCTGGTCAAATTAGATCCGCTCTTTTAATCAGTAATGGGGCCACAAATCTTACGCCCCAGTGACAATTTAATTAGAGTTGGAATTTTAATCGGATGCGTTAAAGAATTAAAAGTCTCCATTAGGATCACCATTTTATAGTTTGAATTATTAAATACTACCTTTTTATTTAAAATGCTTAAAATCCATTACAGAATAAAATTTACGTATCATATTTTGACATTTATAGATTTGTTTCAGGAATTTTTGCTCCTCTCTTTTCCATGCACAAACATTGATAGCAAAACGTTTAAAACATCATATTTTTAATAATCCGTATAATCTCGGTATGAAATGGTCATGGGAACCAACTTTTAGATTCGCTAGAAATTCCATTTGGTGAAACGAAATTGTACTTTGTGTGGTCCGTGCAGATTTTATTACACTTTTTTCACCCATCTGCAGCAGCTGCGGAGCGAATTTTTGCAGCAATTGCAGAGTCGCTTGAATAATACCGAAAATTATCTGATGACAGGCGAGAAGCCGCGGCCAGTTATTATCCTTGCGCGAAGATAAAATCAGGCGAAATTTACGAGTGCTCACAGACAAAACTCCGGTAATGGAATAAAAATAACTTTCTGCCCGCGCTGATATCATCGCGCAGCATTTGATCCCAGCCAGAGGAATTCGAGGGGCATTTTGTTGTAAGGCTGCTCGTCGTCGTTCGTTGTCGTCGTTCCAAAGTGTATTTATGTACGTGAGTGTGCGTGCGCGTATCTCTTTTGCTTGAATTGGCCCATCCGGCCCCTGCGTGCAACCTGACCAAATAATAATACACGTGCTCTAGCTAGCCGACCGTATTTGCAGTTGACAAGGGTGAGTTTCCACCGGGAAGATTGCCTCGAGAGGAAGGGTCAACCCTATGCTCCGCTGAGCACCCCTTTTCCCGAGCAGATTGCGTGCAGCCTAAAGCCGGCGGTGTAAAAAAGCTCCAGAAAAAATGGGATTTTCTAACTTTATTAACGACTTTTTATGCAAAATTGTGCCCTAAATGTGCATGGTTTTTGTGTACTTTCATTTAGTATATACGAGGCAATCTTACAATTCAACCAAAGGTATTTAGTGCCTCTATTGTTTCACCCAGCACCGATTCGGATATTCTAATTAACCGCATAAACCAGTCGAGCATAATTAGCCTTTCCCTTTTGTTTCCGCCAGATCGGCTAATTAAATAAAAAGGCGAGTAGCATTCTCTCGTTCTCTCGAGGGCGCGCAAAGGCTAATTGATTTCGAAATGCGCGCGGCAGCTTGGAGTGATTTGTGATCACTTCATTAGCCTGGCGGTGGTGGCACGGACAATGAGAAAGCTATTAGTGCGCGCGACTTCAAAAGCAAACAAGCAGCAGCAGCAAGCAACATCAAAGGCCGCACCGCTTCGGGTGGTGTTCTTCCTTGCCATGTCAGTTCGAACTGATTGTGAGCGGGATGGCCACTCGAGGGCGCCACAGATAAAGAGCAAAATGGATGTGATTTATATGGAGTGTTTATTCCTTATAACCGCTAGATAATTTCGAATGTAATTAAATCAGGTAGATTGGGAGTAGCAAAGCAAATCAAGTTATTGTGTGCAGATTTAAATATATTGACTCTGTTATGAAAATATTTGTAATTCAATTTTTGTATTATTTTCCATTGATGTTTTTTTTTAAACAAGAGGTTTAATTTTAAATATTGGAATTACATTTTTGAAACAATATTTAACCACAAAACCTAATGCACTTATGCAAGAAGTGCTGGTGCATAACTACCGTGGACTAAATTTGTCATTTCCCTTTCAAGTCTCTGTTCTCTCTGCGCTGCTGCTGCTTTAATCGATAAAGTATACATGCCGTACAAGTGTGCCGCGGCGGTAAATGTGTGTAATGGTATTAATCAGCGCCGTCAGACACTCTCCACACTGATTGGAGTAATTGTGTTCGAGAGGTGCCAATCTGAATCGCTCGCGCTCCGATCGTGTTATCTTAATTAGCTGTGATTGCAGATAAGGTGCCCCACGAAAAACAAACACATCACAATTAATAAAAAAATATTAAGTTGCTGCTCTATAGAGAAATAACTGCTTGTGTTGGAGTGAGGAAATAAGTTGTATGAAGTTGTTGGCGCGTCGACACGGTGAAACAATCACCGCACCGTCATCATCGGTGAGTTACATTTTCGCAGTGCAAGATAACATTTTTCGCTAGTATAGCTGGCAGCGAAAACCGAAAACGAGAAATAGAGAAATACGATTGAGAGGGCCCTCTCGTCCGACTCTCGCCATCGGAATGTGGTGCTTTGTGCAGCATCCTGTTTGTCTCCCCGGCCCATTTGCTGAGCGTAGTGTCGCACTTCCGATTGACATTTTGCGCCAGGAAATGTTGACGTGGTAAAATGGTTTCGAGCTTGAAAGTGGCGATAAACCGAAACGATTTGCATCGAAAAGAAGAGCGAGGCATAAATCAGATGTTTACAAAATTCCATCGATCAATTTGCATTTATCCATTCAGCAAGTTAGTGCTGACTTGGCGCAAACGGCGGTCCAATTTTCAGTCTCTTTACTTTTGCATGGTGCGCGCGGCAGCAGCAGCGAGCGGCTCGTCTCTTTTTCCCTCTCTCGTAAAATTAAAGAGAGGCTGCAGCTCTTCAACTCTTTCGCAAGTTTTATCCGTGTTTATATTCCGACGTGCCTGCCGCTCTTTATTCTCTTTAAATCTTCTCTCGCTTGAGGATGCGCGCTGAATATTAAAAAGCAGCCAACGATTCTGCTGCTGCTCAGATGCTTTTGTGCGGGGGAAAAATGCAGCAGCATTCATTACACATACAGCAGCAGCGTACGTATGCCGGAGCACACGTACTCCGCGCAAAGACTCTGCGTGAGTGTGTTTAAGGACACTGTGAATATCAAATAATGCACGTCGTAATAGAGCGCCGCTGTCCGTGTGAAAGGGCATTGCTGTCTGATCCAATCTAGGTCGGCCATGCATTTCTGATGCTCTCGCCTTCATTAGAGTGAATAAGTCATTGTATCCACTTGATACGTCCACTTGCCCGGCTTGTAATTAAAACCAACTCAAAGCTCTGTTTCACTCAAGACAACCTATTTTTTACCTTCATTCATTTCTACGAGCATAGCCCTTTTCAATTGCCCTTTTTCTTTTCACACCTCTTTGTCGGGCAGAGTGTGAAAAAATGCAACAAAAGCTGCGGAATCCAAAGTATATTAAATTCATCCTTCGTTGGAAATCAATTAGCGATGCTCTTTGATGCTTGTGACTCGGCCGTGTGATGTGCTTTTTAAACCGGAACCGGGCGTGAATTGCATCTAATCCAGCTGTTATCACAAATATTAGTTACGGCCCATTGAGTTTTCCTGGGGGAAGTAGAAGCGAGAAGTTTTTAATCTTTATAAGAAACACCGAGGGAGAACAGATGCTCTGCTTTTCCCGGGTCACTCTTCTCTTCACTTGACCGATTTTCATTTGCAGTAATCGCCGTTCATAACATTAAACTAACAGTCGGAGATAAGATTTAACGACTGTCTTTATCATACATTCAATTTACACACCGCCAGGAGCAAAAAATGAATTCACAAATCAAGATAATTACGGGCCGACTCGCTTTACGGTCTAGAAACGGCCTTGGAGCCAAAATTCACGAGGCAAAAAATCGCAGAGCGCAGCCGTGCGAGATATTGGTGAGAAAATTTATCGCAAAAAACGTCTTTCGCGTCAAATTTTATTAGACACCTTTTTCTTGTCACTTCTCTACCGGGCGGAAAAAAAAACGAGATGCAAAAAAGTGCCTCTCTTTACGACCATATACACACACACAAATGCACGACAGGCCAGCAGCTTTTATAATACAATAAGCGGCAGACGCATCTATTGAGCCACATTACAAGCAGTAAAAAGAATACGTATAAAATTACACGACGAGAATGATGAAGACCACTGTTTATACACCACTTCTTCTTCTCTTCTGGCCCCAGAGAATTGCGCGCGTTTTATTTGTATGTAAACTGGCAGGCCGTTCTCGCAGAGGAGAGAAAGAGAGAAGAGAGAGAGAGAGAAGGTACCTGTCCAACCGACCTTTTTTCATATTTTTTTCTTTCCACCACTCTGTCCCCTCCTCCTTCTTCCCCCAAGGTCGCTCTGCTCGGAATCAAAAGAGGTTCACTCTCCGCGCTAGTCATTTCTTATTCCCATAATCATTATTTTTATTACGCGCGCGGTTCATTCTTGCCGCAGACGCTCTTCCTCGTCGGCTAGTTTTATTTCCTCGTCTAACCATAAGTAAGTGAGTCGACGCGCACGCGTAACTCTATTTGGGCCCATTGGAAAATGATTTATTAGGAAACAGCATTATCTTGAGCTGGCCTACGAATGAAGAAAGGAAGAAACACTTCTCTTGCTTTGCATACGTGCCCGCGGATCAATTACTCCGCTGGCGGAGCTTTTAAGCGCGCTATCGCGATGCCCTTTTTACGGCCGTAGTTTTCAACCACGCGCGATTCGCAGCATGGGCGATTGTTCGGCGAAATCAGGATTTGTCATCAGCAGCAGCAAGAGCCGACGCAAACACGGCCCATTGCGCTCTCGGCTCGCAAACATGCATTCGTTTGGTGTTAAATGACGCAGTGTTGGCACTACTGCGTTCTTGATTAAACTTTGATTGAGCCTTTCATTTTTAATGCAAGGGGTTAGTATTGTAATCGCTTTTATGACTTCAATTTGTGAACAAAGAAAATTTAGGATGCAATAGTTATCACAATTTATAGTGAGTTGGTATGCTTTAAACAATGATTGATCGCTATGATCAATTTTTAAGGCATGTTTCAATTTTTGTTAGTTCAAAAGCATTCGGATTTTGTAACGTCGCAAAACATAAATGGATGAATGGTCACAAGTTGAATCCACTGTGCGATAAATTAAAACAGCATCAATAGGATCTTGACTACTAAACCAAATTTATGCAACAATTATTTGCGATGATTACGAGATTTTCATCATTTTATAATGAAAATAAAAATAGAAAAACTGTAGCGAAACTGGTTCAGTTCAGCTAACACGTTATAAAGAAGCTGAGGGCCAACAGGCGAGGCCGCATAGCGCAAAGCAAAACAAGCGGACAAAAAACGAGCTGTGTGGGGTCAAACGGTGCCAATCAATCACGCTGAGCAGTCAATACGGTTTGGCTCGTATTTATTCAGTCTGTAGCTAGCGAAAATATTAACACAGCCACTCTGTCGGCGCCTCTGTTAATGGCGCGTTTTCAGAGCAGTGCCAATTTTGTTTCCGAAAACTCATCAGCACAAAAATTTCGTTCTGCATAACAAATCTGAACGCAATATGAACAAGTCGGCACTGAACGAGAATTTTCCGCTGATAAACGAGCTTGTTTTAAATAACACAAAATCCTCATCCATTCTGCGAACGTGCATAATTTATTGAAAACAATCAGCCGAAGCCGAGAGGTGTGGCCGCCTTTTTTCCTCTTTGCTCTCGAGCACTCGCGTCGGCGCGATTATTATTCACTCATGTGTGCATTATTTCGAGTCATTAACAAGCGAGCGTGAGTAATGAACGAGCAGCGTTTAATTTAATCTGAGCGAGTGAGTGCATGCAACTGAGAAGGAACAAAATATATATAGCAGTGAAAGAGCAGACCGGTAACCGATTTTCCAGAAATTAACTAATTAATCAACTCAAGTGGAAAGCAAATTATTGATACCATGATATACCTTGTGAGACATTGTTCATATTTTTGGGAACAAGTGAGGGCGGCAATAATTTAAATTTTAAAATATCCTTTTTTCCTCATTTTTACTAAAGCGCTACGTTGAACTTATAGAAAGAGAAGTATTTAATTTTACTATCAGACCTGTTTAAATTTCTATTTTTGACAAATACGATCGGGTTGAAAATAAACTTGAATGGAATAGTGGGAACTGCTTGAAAAGATCTTTAAGCGACTCGTTTTTTGATGTCAATTCCTATTCGAATTTCATATTTATGGTGCCAGAAAAACTTTTATCATCTTAGATTTTGTTACCCTTGTTCCTTAATGAGACTTTATTGGGAGATAGCTGTCTCTAACAGTGCAGAAACCCATGGCGGTAAATTGACATATTGTTTAAAATAAATTTAAATGGTTACAGCTATAAATGCCAATAATTCACTCAAAGCTTCACTTCGTTGGAAAACAGTCAGAATGCCATTGGGCAATCTGTGCAAATTCCTTAAATGAACAACACTGCCCAGCAGCAAACTCTGGGCATAAAGCCTGCTCTTCAATCTGCTGGGGCCGCCTCGCGAAACATTCCACGAAAATAAAAAGAGTCATTTCGCAGAGGAATTCGGCCACCCAAATGGGAAACAAAAGCACCTCTCGCCGCGCGTTTCAGCACATCCACTCAGTTATTTATGCGCCATTATTCTTCGCGGAGTAACAAAGCCGTCTTTACACATACTGCACACTTACATCAGATATGACTTGATTTTTTTCTCCTCTTCTTTCCCCAAAGTATATCTTGATGTGAGGAGCAGGGGGGGAAAAAATTGAAACGTCATCCATCCTTCAGCGGCGCGGATCGAATTCCTGGACGCGGAGCCCCGTGATTTGCCATTTGAATTACAGAGTGACTAGGCAAACATGTTAATGGTACGCCGTATGCGCTTGCTGCTGGATAAACAGCGGTAATAACATTATTATTGTCTGCCGCAGACAAACAGAGCGCTATTGCTGCCGAAATCGATTGTCGGCCCGTGATGTGCTACATGTTGTGTCGGACGGCGGAAAATGAGATTCGCAAATAGTGTTTTATGGTCAACCGATGGAATGGTAATTTAATGGATAGGGAGCGACATCCGAGATAGAGGTTTGCGACTCAATTCGTTTGCTCTCGCCTCCGCTGAAAAAGTTGGGATCAGGGTTGGAAATAGGCTTTTGGTTGTTTATGTTGGCGCAGGGGCTCGATTTCCGAGAACTCATGTATTATTTCGTTCAGCAATAAATTTCGCCTCGAGGGGATTTTTTGCCTCTAAAGTTGGATTTTGTTTTCATCGCAATAGAAATTTTGGAATAAAATAAAGGACAAAGGAGAAGATATGCCATGAATTTGACTGAACTTTTATCGGATAGTTTTAAGTCAAAGGAAAATATGGTTGTCCATTTTTACCTCCTTAATAAAATGCAAAATTGTTTTAAAAATTCAATTTGAGCAAAAGTAACATTTGAATCCCTTGTTATGCTCAATCTACGTGACAAAAGATTGAGTGAATTGTGCTAAACTTGTGTAGCATTACAAGTTTTTTTTTGGCTCGCTCTCGTGCAGTATTTTCCGTAAAAACGAGTGATGAATGCGGACAAACGAAATCCTCAGCACTTTCTCCGTTCCGTGCTCTTGCTCCAAAAATGTCACTATCTATTCCACGTTCATCCCTGCAAAACAAGAGGAGAAAATTCGTCTGCCTCTCGTACCACGCAGATGAGAGCTAAGTTTCGCCAACAGAGCAGCAGCTTTTCATTATCACAAAAAGTTGGAGACTTAATAAATTATGAATGGCACTTTAATGGAGCGCGAGGTTTCAATTTTGCTTCCCGTCGGAATTTCGGCTGCTCGAGTGGAAATGTATATAAAAAGCAAGCGTGTTTTGCTCGAAAACCGCTCTTTGCTTTTGTTCAGAGAGAAAGAGGGAAATCGGAGCGAATGTGCATGAGAAGAGCACGAGCGACGTGAAATCAATATCGCCTCCTATGTACAGCATCTCCCCTGCCATGTCGCTGTTTACTCCGGGTGCTGCGTGTTTTCCGGAGGCGGCGGCAGCGGTGGTGGTGATAAAACGAGAGAGCATATTTTACACACCGGCAGATTACACCCGGCGAATAATTACACACTCCACACTCTGACGCAACAAACGAGCGCGAGCATTTTTCAAGCAAACCCGCTCTTCTCTTGGTGCCATTTTATGACCGCTTCCTTTACGCCACCGTCCGCTTTGATGTAGCTGCGCGGCAGCCTTTTAATGAGTGCAAAACACAGGAATCTTAATTGAAATACTCCCCGCGCTGCGTTATACGGCTCCAATTAGCAGGGACAATGCGAGCAGGTGGGTTGATTCAAAATTCGAGGGCGCTTTTTTGCGTACGCTATGAATTAGCCTTTGAGCGTGATTGGGTTCAGGCCCTAAAGGGGAATTTAAAGGCACTTAATTAGCTTGTCCTTTAGAGAAAATTAGCCGCAGCTACAACACCTAATATTTTGCTGTAAAGCAGCACAAACAAATTAAACGTAATGGAAGAGCACAGACGTGAAATCGTGACCGTCTGCTAATTAGCATCACAGTTGGCGTATATACAGTATGAAGTGCCGCCGGTCGATTTTTGGCAGGCTGGCGCACTCGCTATTGTGCCAACGCGGCGTTACACATTTACAATAATAGGTGAATGGTCCGCGAAGAGCGAAAAGGGAGCGCACCTTGACACAACCACCGCACCGCCACTGCGCGCGCGACCAGCACACAATGTGCCTCTACATGCCTGTATATGTACATATGTGCCTTTTAATAGAAACTGGGTATTGTTAGCCTGGCAAGCAACCCTCCTGCTCATAATGATCAGAGCGGCACAAAACGCTGCCACCGCTGTTTCCCGTCATAACCAGAGGGAAGTGAAAAATGATCCACTTAAGTAGAACGGCCCGTTTTTTCCCGGCAGTTTCATTTCATGAACGAATTTGTTCTGCCCGACCTCACTAGAAATATCCAAGAGTGAGGAATTCAGAGGGAAAGTGAATAAGTGAGGCTGGCTCTTTTCAAGCATCAGTGTATGATCAATTGTCTTCCAATTGGTTTTCTTGTTCGATTGGTTTAGTAAATAAATTATTAAAAAATATCGGGTTTTCTAGGTGGCGCATCCAAGGATTAAAAAATACTCAATACTGTTGAAGATTTTTTATTTAGAAAAGGATATAATATTTTCATTGATCATCCACAGATTAGGACTGAATATATATTCATAAGAAGATTTCAAATTCAGTACCGTTGCTCTACTCTAGAATATGCCAATACATAGAGGGAAAAGATTATAATCATTAAGAATTTAAAATCATAATTTTATTTTCGGTTATTTCTGTTCATTAATTTCAAGATAACCAGTAAATTTAATGTGATCTCATAATTTATTGTTTGGTAACTGTATGAAATGGTTAATAACTATTAACAATTCAAAGAAAATAAAAAAGAGAGTACATTACTGTTTTTAAATTAATTTTAAGAAAGAATGTGATTTCGGTGATTTCTTGTCATTTAGAGGCTCATTTAGAGGATATTTTATCAGATACACTGAAACTACAATTACCGCTAAACAAGTGGAAATTCATGTTCGACGCCCACTGCAAATAACCGCAAATTAGTTGGAGCGGTAATTAGCCCTTTGGAGAGGCAGCAAAAGTGGCACTACTTGTCTGCCTCGGTTTCGCACTGCCCGTCAAATGCCACAAACTCGACTGGAGCTGGCAAAGAGAGAAAATCGAGCAGCAGTAGCAGCAGTGGCGGCGGCATGTACATATGCAGTCGGTTGGCGGTAGACGTCCCCTTTGGCGCGGATCAATGCCGGTTGCCTGCCTGCTGGGGTGTAAAAGTACGTATGTACACCGGCGGCAGCAACCACCGCGCGCGCACACATACACTTATTGCGAAAGCACGGCGGCAGCGGCGGAGAAAAAGCTCCTTGAATCTCGGCAGTAATAATCTGCGCGCGTGCACTGCGGGAGAGCGAGAGGAAGAGAGAGAGACAGCAGGAATTGCTCTCCAATTTCGCGGATTTAATGCCATCAAGCTGCAGGCATTTAATTACACGAGCCACCCCGACAAACTCAAGGCGAGACGCTTGCTTCCAAATCAACACTTTGCCATTTCCTCCTTTCAACCATACGCTCCAACACTTACAACGTACGCACCGTGTTGCTGTTTTAAACTCGGCTTGTTCATTTCTTTTCTGTATATATGTTTATTTTTATCTACATTCAGGACTTAGTTTCCACCCAATCTTTTGTCTCAAGCTACTTAGTAATGTTGCAAATAATACAAAAAACTTAAAATGACACCGAAATTTAATATTAGAGGAACTTGGGGCAAGTGAGTCAACAAACTTGATGTGTAGAAAATCATTTCCTCCCTTCCTTTTTCGAGTCGGTTGAAGCTTGAAACCGAAAACGGCACACAATTGCTCTTCTCAATAGACCTCTATCATGCTCTCACCTCTGAAAGAGGAGAACGCCGGAATATTTAATGAACACACGTTCGCACAGAGGCGCCAACAGCTTTAATTTGGCACGTCGTGGTGAGCTCCGGCTCTTGATTTATTAATAAAAAACAAACACATTCAAATCCTCGAGCTCAATCCTCGGGACGCCCCTTCCCTCATCCCCTCTTGTCGGAGCAGCATCTTTGAACTGCGAGCTGGATAAATATTTGAGTGCTCCGCGGTGATCCTTGCCTAGCAGGGCAGACCGAGCTCTCCTCTCCTTGCCAATGTATCGGCCTGTGCGCCCGGCTGCAGGCTCGGCCGATTCACCTACGCCAGCTCGTCCGTAATAAGCCCTGCTCATGACTTGCTCGCTTGTTTATTGATCACAACGCTATTACGTTCATGCAGCCGACCGAGGCCATCCCACCCTGGTCTCGTAGCAGAAAAATGGCCGACCTCAATTGCTTGCAAAACTTTAAAACTTCTATCGTTTTGCAAATTAAAATTCATCGCCAAAGAATTGCGATTTTTCCTCTTAAATAAGTAGGCTGGGTGTGTTAGTTGACACGGTTTCAAATGTAATAAGCGCGGCTATGTGGCGGTGTTCCTGGATTTAACGACTCAGCGAATTTGCATACAAATCCTCATATACATTTCGGCCAGCTTTTATCTCCTGCACGTAAATTCCCATTCTGAATAACATCTGCGCGCGTGCCACCGAATAATCCCTGTGTGCAAAGCGAATGCCTTTCCAGCAGCGCAAAATCAGCCAATTTGGCATAGCCTTGCTCGAGAGCAGTCGATACACTCGGCTTGTCAGGGGAGGAATTGAAGAGGGGTCGATGTCTGTCGACCAACAGAGTGGTGGCGAGTGACGGTGCGTGTGTATGTGTGTCATCATCAAACGCACACGGCTCGCAGTCTTCGTCGCCGCCTACAATTGAATGACAGCTAGAAGGGTCACCTGGCCTACGCTCGGCCAATTTACTATCCAACGACGAGGAACTAACTCATCCCTGTTGATTTATTCACGGCCTCGATCTGCCGCCCCTGCTAAGGGCTGACACATTCACGAGTGCATGGTTAATAGCGACGCAGCTCAACTCCAAAGTCGATTATTCGAGCTGGAGCCTGCGAGAACAGTAATCACAAACTAATTAATTTTATCCTCTATTTAGTATTCCAGCTATAGAGTCCATTCCATTTCCACCCCCTTGGTGGTCTTTGGTCGAAAGTCGACACCGGCCGACCTGGTTAGTTATCATTTGAACACATGCAAACACAATAAAAAGCGACAGGCGCGGGAAGAATAAAAGGTCCGCAAGCACGAACCCGAGCGGCATGTGTGTATAATTTCACGCTTGAAAATTTTTGTCTTATCAGCGGATAAAAAATGTCAGCCGCCTGCTCGTGTCTTGCTAGCAGCGAAGAATTGCTCAATACTCTCTGCCGGATTTTTAACACACTGTGATGCACCCTTGAGGAGAGGGATGAATGAATAAAATCTGAGCTGCAAGGGGATGCGTGGCTTTCATCTACACCCGAGGGGGATTTTTCCCACCACACATGGGTGGAAATTGATGAAGTGTGCGTACATAATTATTACGGGCCCGGCATCAGACGTTTGGAAGCGATACTACCACTTTTTTATCAGATTTGTTGACACAAACTAAGCGAAGTGCATGTTTTACATCGTTTTAATGACGTGACGCTGCTGAGCAAAAAAGGAAGCGAGCGATTTTGACTGTAATTTATCTCGGCGTGGGACGCTTTGTTCGTCGCGTTCGTATAATATTTTCCGTTTAAAGAGTCACGGTGTACGATTTCATAATGGCTTAAACAAGCACTAATCTGACAAAATTCGGTGAGTGGAAATTAATCGAGATAAAAGTTTCGACAGACTAAGTGTGATATACACAAGTAATTTATAATATATCGACCCTCGGAGGGTCAGAGATGCATTTAAGAGAAACGAATAAGTCACGCCGTTTCTAAGCGCCATAAATCCATCAGGTGAAGCAAAGTTTGGCGGTGGCGAGCCACTTGCGGCGAATCCTCAAGAGGGCCATTCAACACGCACTGATGCCAACTCGTCGCCAAAGTAAAAGCAAGACACACTCGCATCACCATTACCATCCAGCATCATCGGTCGGCGCATTCATCTCAAGGAAGCACATTAGACGCGTAATAATGAAAGAGCAGCCGCAATAATAATAACAATAAAGGAGCAATGCTGGGCCGGCGATTAGAGAGCCGTCGTATTGGGTGGTCGTCGCTCCATTAAAATGCACTGTATGTAGCCACGAGTGTCTGCTCAAAAGACGCCTCTTGTTTGGATTTCCTGCGGGGCAGCTCGCTCCAACTACCGATAGATGTTGCTCTCGCTCTCTCACGCCGCTCGTTTCCACTGGCACCATACGACCGCACCGAGCCGAACCAGCAAACGGGTGAGCATGTGGCCGCCGATATTGCGCCCGTCAGGTTTAAATTAGATTCACTTGGCTGGTTCAGCCGGCGGAAAAAGCAGCTTGGGCATTAAATCATCGCTTGCTGGCCAATTTGCTAACCCCAAAGGTGGAGTTGTGCCAGAAAACCGCGAATCGATGCCTTGTTGTGTTTGAATACTGGACTCGTTCACATGTAATGATATGCCGGTCGGTTTTAATGCCGAAAGTGCGATTCAATTTTCCGCTCCGCGTTTATTGCCTGCAAATTGATATTTGCGTCCACCAACGATTGTTTGCGCGCTCTGCGGTCGCACGATTGCTCCTATAAAAATTTTATGTCGTGTGAAAGTGGGCAAGTCACTGATTTTGAACTGCAAGAGCTTCTGGCAGATTTTCAAATTTCGCCGATAAAACTCTGCTTTTTACGACTAGACTTGATTCTTCTGTCTGGAGAGGTGAAATGGCTTACATGATCGCCAGCAGTTAAAACCATGAGAAAATCAACATATTATTTCTCTCAGCGATCTGCTTCTTTGAATAAAGCAGTGTCGCGAAGGAACATTTAACAAGATAAAAACAAATGAACATCTTTAAATTTTATCATAAACATAATATTCAGATTCTGTTCTTTTGAAGCTTCAATCAAATTAAATTAAGTGCTTACTCGGTCAGCACAGTACTAATTGGCAAGAACAAAAATAATATTGTTGTAATAGATTTAAATTAAATAAATTTAGTATTTATTTTGCTATCGAATTCAGAGACGCTTAATTGTTCTTCGAGCTACTAGATGTTATTTTCACGAGTTAAACAAAATTTAAAATACTAGTTTATTAAATTTTAACTAAATAAATCAATTATTGTTAATTGGTAAAATATAGTTAATCACATACATCATATATTTTAAATCACAATATCAAATATTTAAGAGATAGTTCTGAATCTTACATCAAAGAAAATCTGTACATTTTGAAGGCTTTTTTAATATATTGCTGCCGACATGTTTTTGAAATTGAGAACCCACAGCAACCAACGAAGCGTAAGCCTCATATAGCCGAAAAGCCGGCAGTTGGAGTGGGCTGGAAAAAGAGCGTTAAAAGCAAAGTCGAAAGGGTTGCTGGAGGCTTGCCGTGCAATTTCCGCGAACTTGTTGAAAAGCAGCAGCATCGGCGACGAGGCGCAACCGCAAAATTGCTACTGGCACTCGCAGCAAGCAGAAAGAGAGAGCTCATAGTGCGAGAGAGAGAGAGAGAGAGAGAGAGAGAGAGAGAGAGAGAGAGAGAGAGAGAGGCGTGCAAACGATCACGTTTTGAGCTGCCACGGAGAATTCGCCCATTGAGCCGAGAATGGGTAAACAAAGGGTTCGAGCATTTGTTGCCGAAGCGGCGGCAGCTAATGTGTGTATTTTGTTAGCGTGCGACTGCTAGGGAAACGCGAGCGCTATGCTCCGTGGTCATGAGTGAGGCTTTCCAGAATTATTGCTGCATTTGCATTGCGATGATTAATTCGCCACCCAGCGCGCCGCTCGTCGTCCTCTTTCGCCGCGTGCTTCGCGTCCACAAATCACGCGCGCGGGAAAGCACGCTTTAATTATCCCCGACGGAGGGGGCACGTATGCGATATTTATGCGCTCGGTAGAATATAGCGTTCAGCCAAAGTCCCATGTTTACCAAACAGATTTCGCTTTTAACGTTAAGGCCTAGAATTATTAGGCCCGTAAATACTAAGCGTTTTATATATTTATTTCTGACTACTTTTCAGGCGATTTGCGCATTATTTCTAACCAATGAAGCAGCCTTGCTAAAACCAAATGCTTGGAGCGTGACTTTGGTGCAGGGCATGTTTATGAGCAAGTTGCAAGCGGCTTTAGTTTTAATTATGGGACCATTTTTGGTTGTCATTTCGCTAGTCGTGCCTTTAAATTTACACTTTCCAGTGCTTTAAGCCAAGGGATAATTTTTAACTGCAGATAGATTAGCATTTCAGTAAATTTTTCTTTTCATAAGATGTTCCACGTTCACGCCATGGGTAGTTAAAAAAAGGATAAAATCGCCATAAACTAAACGCTGCTGCAAGTCAAATCATGATTCGAAGAAACAGTTAATTTTTATCGATAGAAGGTTATAAAATCTGTGGTTCAATGTGTACAGCTCTATGATTCAATGTGTACAGCTCTCAGGAGTTTTTTAATCAATCTGGCTCTGTGGCATATTTTCCAATTGATTCCAATTTAATTCTACGAAAAGCTCTTGGAGTATGCAAGCACGAGCAAAATGTTCCACTTTATATGAACGCAATAACATGTTTGCAAAATTTATGCATGGTTGGATTTCAAACAACACTCGTTAGGTACTCTGGTTTTCCCTTTTAAATCTGCAAGTTGCAATTTAAAACCAGATTTGAGAAATAGGAGCGTCTTCTTTAATGAAAAGCACGTGTTTGGAGGACACATAAATGCACGCATAATAAACAAGGGGCCAATTAGGCGGGGTGCGGTTGCGAGCGAGCATTGGGGCCGCGACCATAGTCGTTGTCGGTGTTCGCGACGTGTAAGGAAGGGCAAGAACATCGCACCACCGCAAAGTAGCTCTCCGCTCCGCGCATTTGTACCGTGCCACGGCGAGAGAGCAAGAGAGAGAGAGGAGCTGCTCCATGTGGAGAGCAAACTTGTGCGCGGATCGATGTTACAATATTGTAATAATACAGCTCCAGAGAGCGGCAGCAGAGGCTGTCGGGCTGCTGCTGGCGGACGTCGAGCACATTAAACATACATAGGTTGCATACAAACGTACGTATACTTGTGCTCAGGCTGGCTAAATAGAGAAAACAATGCCCGAGAATTACAACCGCGGCTAAAGCCCTAATGCATAATGGAGCAGGGAGGAATAATCGCCGCTGTCGCAATTTATTATCTCCACCGGCCGGACAAACGGTGTGATTTGAATTTTTATTCGCGTGTATTCTGCTGCTGGTCGAGCAAACATTTCAACTGCACATTAGTTAATGCGGTCGTTCTGCTGCCGTCGGCGATTTTTTGCCTATCTGCTTTTAGCTCTGCGTTTTGATTAATTCGGACCCTTTTCCGGAGCACTTTTGCGGCTTTTCAGCCGCTTTTTACACACCGCTCGTGGGACTGATAAATATAAATACGCCCTCGGCGAGTGTTTGCCGTGTTCAGTGATCGTTGTAGCAAATTAGGATGCGCATTTCATTATTCGCTACTGTTGACTAACAGAATGGATATTTTCCTCTTCCACTGCGTATTGTGTAACCTTCGGGACAATTCAATTTTGTTTGCTCATCGAAACGATTCGGGTGAATCGAAATGAACAAATAATTATTGTTCAGTATGTTGGCATATTAAAACGTTAAAACAAGTGATTTACAAAATTTAAAGAATTTATCAGCAGAAATATTATTTTTCGATAATCACCATTAAAAATTAATTAAAAACATTCGTGACTTCCCTTTCATCGAATTAAACCTCTAAAATAGGTCTATATTCAATAAACATGACCATCCAAGTGTGCTATGTGTCAGAGAAGATTATTCAAATCAGCTTCCCTCACTTAACGCAAGCAAGCAAAAAACAACAAACAAACACGAGCTGAGCTTGAACACATTTTTTGCCGCGACTATGTGTGTGCGTTTTCTTCCGTTCGCGTCTGTAACTCTCGTTTTTTTTCTCGTGCCGACGTTAATGTTCTGACTTGTAAAGTAATTCAGCTGGGCCGGCCATAAAGGTCTCTAAATTTATTCGATTCAAGAGCGGAGGCAGCAGCGGAGATTCACGCGTATGCATTCATAAAAAAGAATATATTCTGGCAGCTGGCTGCGGCAGCTCGTAAAATGCGTCGAGGGAAACCACGGGACGGCGCACGCATTTGAACATGTTCCACTTCCAGCGCGGAAGATAACAGCCGCCGATATAATATATGCTAAAAAAAGAGCAGCTATTAGCCGCCTTTCCCTCTCGACATAGTCTCCCACGCACGTAGACCAATTGAAATCAGATCAATCAAACGACCATTCCATCCCATTAATTAGACGGGTTCTCTCCAACTTTTTGTCGCCTCACATATCTCGCAAAGAATATTGATGGCTTTATTGAGAGCGTGGGTCGAAAGGGCTAGTCAAAACAACTCGCGAATTCTATTGAATCCGGATTTTCCTTTTTTGCAATATTCATTCTTATCTGAACGAGAAGCCGCGTTATCTAAACAAGACCAAAGCTCATTATCTGTCAAGCCAGCACTTCATGGTGGGCAGCTTTCACGTCGGACGGACAAGAACATCAATCAAAAATCCTTGGTGCGAATTGATTTACAACGATACTGAAAGTCTTAGAAGAGGTTCACTCAATTTAAGAAAGATATAAATGTCGGACAACTACAATCGATAACTACGAATGTTTCTGATTGCAAATAATATTGCCCCATAGTTTAAAGGAGTTTCAAAAAGGCATCAGACATTAATTATAGGTGCCAAGGCAGTAATTACAGAGCGTTTACCCGATTCACTTCTCCCGTGATTTGGCAGAATTTTTATGGATTTTGCTCCAGCTTTGCTCACGTTTTGACACAGTTTTCATCTGATTTATTAATTCATGTCGTCGTCGTCAGCATGAACACCGGAAGCTCGGTTGGCGGCCGGTGCAAGTAGCGAAATCGCGATACTTGATGAGAGACAGCGTCAGTGGCTCGTGTTTGAATTTGTAATTTGGCCGCGCTCTTGTAATATTGCCTCTCGCAAATTGCAAGGCGAGAAACTTCTCCGGGGGGATGCGAGCGCTACTCCAGAGGGGTGGCAGGGCGAAATTTCACGCAGGGCGCTGTTGCATGAATTATTCAGAGCACTCGAACGCAACTTTGGATCCAATAAAACGCACGGCTCGCTAACTAATGGCGAAATTAAGACTCGTGTGCGACGGTGGATTTTACTCCTCGCTTTTTACCCTCCTGCGACGCGCACGTTCCGTGCGGCAGGCATGCAATAATTAGGGTTTGTGTGTGAGTGGAATCACGAGACTGGAAACACGGCACTTTCGTTGCATTCCCACGCGATGTCGTTTGCGAATTTGCCAGATTTAGTCGACCATTCCTGGAAGGCGAGCGTAAATTCTGCAAATTAATCAGCAGGATAAAAAGAAGCCGCAAGCATGACACATAGTTTCCGGGGTTTCATTATGTCTAATTTGTTCTGCATAGAATGCCATAAAAAGGCCAATGACCATTAAAAGCGCAATTCACTGAATCTTTCGTGTCAGTTTAAATCATTTAAATTTGTGGTCTTGTTGAGCTAAATGATATTTCTTCTGAGAATGGAAGCCTTTCTTGTTATGAGAATTTTCCTTTTCCAAAATGTTTCGCAAAGATTTATGTACAAGAGTAAGCACAGAATTTGGCTACCAACGTTTTGTGACTGGCCGTCTTCAAAGTTTTCCATTACGTTTTGTTACACGTTCTGGGTATGAACAGTTTCACAGGATGTATAGCTCAGTTAGAGTTTTATCAGGTGTTTCAAAAGACACGTATTTGTGGTTACTGAGGTGTTTTCTTTTTTACAAATACATAAGGATGTTATCAGTACAGCTCATGACTACACTCTTTAGACTTACTTGGAAATCCTTCTTTGTATCATAAAATGTTCTGATAATTTTCCTTTTTAAGGCCTGCCATTAACTCAAATTCCTCTCTCATTTATTAACAATAAATTGAATGAAAAAAGAGTGTGAGGAATTTTTTCTACAGAGAAATGAAATTTAATAATTCTACTTGGTACTTTCAATTAGGTACTGCCATTGCCCATGAAATTCGCACTCTATGTTTGTTTACTTGATCTCGTTTGCCTTGCACGGAGCACTTCAACTTTCGCAGTAATTAATGTCCGCTCAATCGATCGGCAGATTAATTGACTGATTGGCATAATGAAGTCGACAAGGTAAACAATTCGAGGAATTCGGTCCTCCGTTACACGTCACCCGACTTCGCCAGCTGGATGATGCTGACAATTGCTCAAACACAAGTCTGAAAAGGCCGTCGAGTGCTATTCTTTCGCTCTCTCGCCGAGTTTTAATTAATGATCGTGCCTGCGGAGTGAGACAAAACGCGAGAACTAAAAACGCTGGATTCCATTGCTTCTCAAATGAAGAGCTTAAAAGCATTAGTCTTTACGCGGCGGCAGCGGTAGCGGGGGCACGGCTGCTTTGCATGCACGTCGAGTGCACGTCCTCTTGTTTGCACTAATGGACGTTTGTGCATGCGCCATTAAAAGGTGTATTGTGTGTGTTATTTGCCGATACGTATATTTTCAATGCGCCGGCCGGTTCGCAACAATAATTGACAAGCTTTGTCGTCGACGTGCACGTCAAAATTCTGGCTTCTGTGAGAAAGAGGAAAAGCGCTTGCTATTTAATCGATACCAAAGAGAGGGCAGGTTGGCTGAATCTTCCGAAACGAGACTCGACGTGCACGCGTTTTAATTCCGCGCGCCGCGATTAACTTTAATGGGATTGCAAATGCCAAGCTGGTTTTCCAGCAGCAGCAGCAGCAGCAACATCAGATTAGATTATTATTTAAAGCAAGCGGCGTTGTTCTTTCTCATCATTAATCGTTATTGTTGTTAATTTGCAGTACTTTTCATCAGCGAAAAGCCGCAGCTTAGTTTGAGGCCGTCCTTTGTGCAATGTGTATTTCAATTGCTCCGTGCGGTGCAGACGGTTGGACGGACGGATGGATGGACGACTTTTTGCATCGATTTAATTGCCTTCCCCGACCGAGAGGAAACCGAGTTCAATGGCACTGGCGCTGCTTTATTATCCAAGACGGTCGCACCGAGGGCATTTTGGGCCAAACAACGTAGCACATCCTCCACCAGGGAGCTAACAATCATTGGTTCCAGCCGAAAACCCGACACAAATCAGTCCAGCGATCAAAGAAATTGAAATCGATCTGCGGGCTGAAAAAGTTGACTTATTAAGCATAAATCAGCACTCGCCTATTTGAGGAAAAAAGAAATGATAGCAACATTTCCGTGTATTTTGCGTTTTCCTAGTCTGACTGAAAATAAAATTACAGATTTTCAACAGGCCAACAAACCTCTATTTTGTGTAATCAGAGGAGCCAATACTGATATTGTTAATTTCATTTTTTGGTCGTTCAACCCTTCTTAATTATTTATGGTTTAACGTTCAAATATTGCAAGGATTTTTGAATGGGTGGAATTGT
Source organism: Cloeon dipterum (assembly GCF_949628265.1). Classification (NCBI taxonomy): domain Eukaryota; kingdom Metazoa; phylum Arthropoda; class Insecta; order Ephemeroptera; family Baetidae; genus Cloeon; species Cloeon dipterum. The sequence continues at coordinate 7,917,469 of NC_088789.1, read as the reverse complement.
GAAAAACGCAATGCCTGTGCGATCAAGTTTCAAACAGCTGATTGCAGGGACATTTTGTTTTTATTTTTATATAAAAAAATAAGTTCCATTGATTTTAATCTGTTACAATTAGCCTCATTATTTAAAACATTCCATTGGTGGTCTGATTATGGTTTACAATTAAAAAAAATATAAATAATATTAACCGAATTAAATTTTTACTATCAATGTGGTTACTCTAAAAAAACTTAAAATGGAGTATCTAGTATTATTTAAATGATGGCATGTAAATAAAAATAAAAATATGACTAAAACAGCATCCGTCAGGTATCGCACATCAGGGTGCACCTTATTGTGCTCCCCCAATTTAGTCTAGGTACGTGAGCGTGAGTGTCAAGGGTCCTAGGCTAGTAGGCTGAAAGTGTGTGTGTCGCGTTTTGTTTTGACGGGGCGGCCGAACGTCAAAGACGGCGACACGCGCGCTGCCGCGGGCCCCCGACGGTCGGAGGCCCGTCACTGGACTCGAAGGCCGTGGCCGCACGCCCGACCGGCAGACTGTCGGCCGAAAATCAGGGTCGAAAGGTACTCACCTCGAGGTCCTCGTAGGTCTTGAAGGCGAGAATGGCGAATCCGTCGATGATGTCCTCTTCGTAGAGGGGCTCCTTGAGCTTCTTGCGGCGGCTGGGAGGCTTGCTAGGCTTCTGCCTGGTCGGCGACTCGTCGGCACTGTCGTCATTCAACTTGCCGACGGCCTCGGCCGACTTTTGTTTGTCCCGCTCGGCCTGAATGCGCTGGGCGCGCTTCCTGCGCTTAATGCGCTGAGTCGTCCGCTGAGTGTCCATCGCGGCGGCGGATTCGACCGCCGAACTTTCGGCACGGACGGCTACTCAGCTACGCGGCGTATCAGCCGACGCATTGTCGACGAGCTGAGGGCAACGGCAAACGTGGAAAACAGTCGGTCGACAGATCAAATGGCGCTCGGGCATCGCTCTGGCACGATCGCGAAGCTAAGATGGCCGGGTATGCAGCGCCGCGCTGCACGGCACGGCCCGCCCGCCCGTTAGCACGCCGATTGCCGACGCTGGGCGCCGCGGCCGACGCCCTCTCGCCAGCCCAACGCAAGCACGCACATTCACGCGTCGGCCGGTGTCGCGGTCTGCCTGCCGAAACGCCGACTTCTTACACAAATTCGCGTCGCAACTGGCGTAGCAACAAAACAGCACACATGCACATACACTCAGCGCACAGTCGGCCGCTGTCTTTGCTCGCCGTTCGGGATATCACATGGGAGAGGCTCGGCTCCCGTCGGCTCGCTCCGCCAACTCGCGAGCCGGCCGATCCATCAGCTGCACGCCGTCGACCTATTGTTGTCTTTCGCTGGTAAACGTGCGTCGTGCCAGCGAGTGTGTGAGTATCCTATGGTTACGGCATCGCACGCACGCCCTGCAACCCTTACCGCACACGCACTCTTTCAGATGCAATCAACGTTATAAATATATCAATTAAAATTTAATATTGCAACAATTTTATAATTTAATTTAAATGTTACCGATAAATTTTTGTGTATATATGTAAATAATATTATATATGTTTTATAATTATTTCAATGTAATAATAGAATTAAACTTTTTGTATTTATTATTTCATTTTATTATCAATTTCCAACTTAATTTCAGTTTAAAAATTGTTGTACATTAAAGCTATAATTATATGTATTGTATTTAAAATATATAAATAAGACGATACTTGAGTTACTAGACAGAAGATTTTAAAGAGTAAATAATGCCGCTTCCTCAGTGTGCTGCGAGCTGTTTAATTTTCCATAGTACTACTAGAATCAATGAAACTTGGATAAACATCATTCAAAAAACGGAATGCAAAATTTTATAAAAAGATCTACTGCCACTGTAACCAACAACAAAAGCAACACAGCACGGCGGCCGACCCAAAATAGCCAACTGATAAAGGACAAGTGTATCAAGACCAAGGACAAGAAAAAATAACTACTTATAACCTCAGGGTGGGGAAAATTAAAAGGACACACGATGTGTGCCCGTGCCCGTTCGCAGAGACGACTTAAAGTGTACAATAAAAGAACGCGCATAGGATGGGGTAGCGCGTGAATAAGCGGCTAAGGCAGATCGTTGAGCCCTTTAAATTAGTTATCCTCAGCCCCCAGACGGAACAGGGAGGTTAATAAAACATCCGGTTAAATTTTCTCTCAAAATGCAAGTCATCAAATGTCTTTCATTGATTTTGCAAAAACTTGTATAACATATAAAATCCAAAATCAACAATGTCAAAGGAAATGGTTAATTTCTTTTAATACACATATTGTTAATGTTAAATTGTTTTTGGAAATTCGAGACAAACTCTAATTGATCTCATGTTTCCATTCTAGCTCGTGAACTAGTAAAAAATCTGTAGCTTTCTGTAGAAATTTGGTCGCTACGCTCTGAGAAAGCTGTATTTAATTCTTCTGACAATCATGACAACCTCGCGTGCTTCTGCCTTCAAGAATGGCGATACTTCTTCAGTCAGATCAAATTTTTTATGATAAATAACACATTGTAATATCTTCTAATACATTGCCTATTTTATAAAAATTGTATTTTTAAATGAAAGTAAATTCGGTAAATTCATTCAAATTGAATGCGAAACCAAGTGAACTCGGAAATTGAGTTTTATGTTTAACTTTTAGAATTATCTTCTGTGGGAGCGCCGGTTGAAATGATGAAAATTTATTAATCTGTCATTAAATTGCTATTAATGTGCGGGTAAAATTCGTTAGCGCCGTATTTGTTATAAAAATGGATTAAAATATATGAAATAAGCGCTTAAATAATATAAAATAAACATTTTTTACTCTCATTCAGGATTTTTCGCGCCATGAACAAAAATTCGCGTCGAATTCATAGTTCAAGGGATGTGCTGAGCAGAGGTTCGAAAAAAATTGAGAATTTAAGCGACACCCTGGCCGTTTTCCGTGATTTATCGAAACGTAACGGTAAACAGAGGGGCTAACATAGAAAAATGGAAAGTGACCAACTGTGCAACGTAGGCAGTTAGGCAGGTCACGTGCTCCCTGACACTTTTTCCATCGTTCAGTTGATACTATTGTTGTGTTGAATCTTTTTTCTACCTGCCATGTATTTTGTCATTTTGTTCTCACTCCACTCTTGCCCAACAAGATTGATATGGAGCATCCCTTTGTGTGTGTATCTACCTGGAACACAAAGCAGCGTTGAGTGGCAGCCACCATAGCACCCCTTCCCCCGGGGCACATTGCCTGGAAGCTTCAATGTGGAGCATTAAGAGTCAAATTTGTGATATCGTTGAGCTCGTACCCTATGTTTATATACTTAAACCCCCTCAAAGTAAAAAAAGTGTAGCATCTTAGGGGTAGGGGGTAAAAGCACCCCTAAACATTTCAGCTGGTTAGGGTAGGTCGAGACGAGTCCAATGGTGGGTAGTTTTTGCAATTCTGATGATTAGAACCCGAGTTTTGAGATTTGCAAAAATGTCAATATTTGAAAATTTTATATTTTCTTTTCGCGCGCCGCTATTACTTGAAAAGTTTGAGACCAAGAAAAATTTTAAGCACACCACTGGAAAGCTCGTTTATTTTTCTAGGTAATCATATGCATAACATGTGGGGTTATAGATCAAATTGCGACGTAAATTACGAAAGTAAAATCGCCGGATGATGTTGCGGTCGTGCCGGAGGCTCGACACGAATCCTTAAATTCAATATATCTCGCGATCTATGAGAGTGCCCATCAATTTCTCTTCACCATTCGATTCTAAGCATTCAGGGCTACATTTTTTACGTTTTCATGAAAAAAATCCGAGGGGGCGTATTTTGCGATATTTTTAACCAAACATTTGGCATGCGAATTTGTGACCTTGACCTTTGACCTACAAATTTTTGATCAATGGCAAACATGTTCTACTCAAAAAGTTACGCCTGGAGGTGAAAAAACCACATCGAAATTCCAATCTGGACCGAAGATAACTTGATATTTCGGATTTACTATATGAAGTTTTCAATTTTCGAAAATTGCGATTTCCCAACAAAAGCCCCCGAATTTTTTGCTCAAAATTTCAGGTTACACACTATGAAACATCCCTAACAACATATGTAAAATTCAGGATGGGCAAATAAAGTCGGTAAAAATTGACAATTACCCTTAATCCTATCGCGAAAATCGTCATACCATTTCTCTACCTCAAAATTGTTTCTTTCTCAAATTAATTCTGAAAAGTATTAACATTGTTGTAAGATCATTTAAAATTATACCGATTTTAAATTTCATATTTTAGAAAAAAACCTGGATGCATCATCGCTGACAATGGATTGAAGATATTCAACGTTGATTACTGTATATATCTGCTCCAGTTTCTCATATCTGAAATTGCCTATATCGGCCAGCAGAACGAAAAAAAATGACAAAAATTATAATGACACATGGGTCTGTCACGTACGTGTTTTAATATAAAAAACTTTTTTCATCTCTTCACGCAAATAAACTATAAATATGGAAAACCTCAGCGGGCTTTTGTTAATTATATATTTTGTTAATGTATTTTTTTGTAATTTTCACTATGATTGATTAAAGATATTTTAGGAAATTTAAATTTATGACATAACTAAATGCCAATATCATGATACTCTGTAATAAAACGGGTGTTTTAAAACTGATTTTTGTTTGTCAAAAATGCCGTCTTAATTATTAAAATACGGACTGTACATTTTGTTTGTCGAAATTTAAAAATACTTCTCAAAGACAGACAGTATAATGATTCCGCTTGAGTGCAAAAGAAATATTTTCTAACCCTCTGAAGTAATATTACCCTCTTTTAAAGAGACCAGCTGGTTAAAAAAATGTCAACTAAAATAAAAACTATGCGCGTGGGATTACCGACTAATTTGTTTCAAAAAATAACCTGGATTGTTGTAATCATTGACAACTTTTTGTAATGTATATATATTGAAAATAGGAAAATGTTTTCCCATTCCCAGGATTACATTCTAAAATTCCCTTACATGTAAAATTGGAATGTTAACATCATTTAATACAATTTTTTATTTCAGGGAAAGAACAAAAATCAGTACCAATTAGGTTTAAATATTTAATGAAAATTCCTTTTGTTGACCTATCACTATATCCTTATAAGTCTATAAAAATACTCATTGTGAGAATAAACGACCCTATAAATCAGGTTATTGAGATAGAAATGTGAAGTAACTGGATAAAGTTACTCATCGTAAGTCAAGGGGTGATTCTTTATTTACAATGAAACACTGATGATTGAAGGCAGCTTGACACGACGAGTGAAAAATGCATTACTCACTGCCCACAGTGTTCTGCACTGTGACAAGCGAATTTGCTGCTGAGCTCAACACTAAAGCTAATTTGTTTACGCGCCATCATCACAAGCTCCATTGTCTTGAAGAGCATTTTATTAAGAGAATAATACGTTTGTATACTTAAGTGTAACAAAACGTTGGCTTCTTTAGAAATATATTAAAAGCAAAAGCATTATGTAATGTTTCTAGGAATACATATATTTTCCAATTGAAAATTTAGCAAAATTTTCACCTTGAACGATACCAGAAATTAAATGATTTTTTACGCGCAGTAGATCATATATGTTCTTTTCATTTTAATATTAAGATTATATCTATTAATGCAAACAAAACAAATTGATGAATTGGGTCTAGGGTATATGCAATGAGGAAGTATTAAAAAAAATTTATGCAAGAAATATTGACATATAAATACGGAAATGACACTATATTAAACAAACTATAAATTTTATAGTTTGCACTTCCAGAAAAAGGAAGAGGTTTGTGACTCTCTAATGAATTGCTGCTTCATATTCTTCCTCAAACACACTTAAGAAAATCGGAAATTTGGCTTTAATAATTTAAATAAAACCAGCCCGTTGGCTCGCATTGTAAAGGCACTCTCAGGAGTGTCAAAGCAATGAGAGGTATTTGAGCAGTTCGGAGATCTAATACTGGCTACCCAATGTCAGAGATGGCAAAAATTGGTTAGTTTAGTGACTCGAATTGCTCAAATTGCTCAACGGGCTGGGAGGCGCACCGGCGCCGACTCGCTACTTGCTGGTTTGCACCTTTCCAGCATGCGTGATTTGGCTTCACGGGACAAATGTCTAGCGTTTCAATGCAGTCCTCGGTGCGGAGGCAAGTGGCCCTTGAGTGGGCTGGGTCCCTGTGCGCCTGTGCGGCCTGGTGCGCCCATGTTATCCGTTCGCGGTGTTATTGGGACCCGGGTTTCAGCATTCGTGCTAGTGCAGTGCGCGCCCTTCCCGGTCCTCCGGTCCTCGGACAGGGATAAAAAGAGCAAAAAAAAAAGAGGAAAAGAGTGAGGTCGAGTAGTTTGATATTACTCTAAATAATTATCCAGGAAGAAAAATATAATGAATAAATACAGGTGCCTCTCTTGTCTGTTGTGTGCTTAAATAGTAAAATCTAATCTTCATCTCGCGTGCAATACTTTTGTTGTTTGAGAAGTGTTTTAGTTTGAAATGAAGCGAACATATTGTGCAGTTTCATGGTTTTTTTTATTTTGAAAATGTGTCAAGTTGATCAGGTACAACATTTTTTGCGATTTTGTTGGGCTAGGGCACTGGAAACTTCATAGAACATCTAAAACTTGTGGAAATTTTTTAAACAGATTTGGAACTTACATTTGAATAAATACTAACAATACAAATTTGAGTAAACTCCAGTACCCAACATACGAGAAATTTGAATGGTTTACATGTTCTGATGCGATGCAATGAGTTTTTCGATTTTTACAAGAAAGAAATTGATAAATTACAAATTAAGTCGTAAATTAAGGCAGCAATTTATTACAGCAATTTTAAATCCTCGACAAATAAAGACTAATTATGACACAATTTTTATAATTTAAAACCAAGCATCAATTCTCTCACCCCTCGATTGCACATGAATACACACATACTGTATTCGATTGGTGACATTTTTGAATTTCTTTCGAGAGTTTGTCTATTTGGGTGCTTTCCAACAATCAAGCAAAACTCTCCAGATTGTTCTTTGCGTCATCACTTGTTTTAGAAGCACACTGAACAATCCATTTATAATCGCCCCATCTTCATCGTCATCCTATAAATACGTAATTACACATTATTATGAGGAAAGGTGGGAGTTTGCGTGTTTCAATTACGGATTTACGCGCATTCTTGAGATCGTACTGGAGGTGTGGTTCGGTTCTTATTTACCCATTGCTATTTTGTGTGTCTTGTTAAATTAATATTTACAATATCTATGTACAATCGGTGATTTATTGCTTCGAGTTACGCACTGAGACGCGTGGAAGCACAAAGTGGCTGGTAGTTAACCCGATATTCTAGTATTTAAAAAAAACCCAGTAAAATAACTTAAAAAGAACTGGTGGTTTGACAGAAGCGCCCAAGGAGCAACGTTAAATATTCCTCCTCGCTTTTTTGGTCTTTGAGCTCATGATTCAGCGTATTTTGTGTCCCTCAGTTCTGCCCTTCGAGGTATAGCAGGTCGATATTTTAGTTATTTAAAAATATAATTTATATGATTGAGTTTGCCCTAAGGTATAAATAGTCTATCACAGGATAGGAACTCTATTATTTTTTAAAAACTGCTGTTAGCCGCTTCTGTCACACCGCCATGTAGATGGGGTCAACAGGAACACCAGCCACGAAATGCTCACCACGATGCCTCGTTTGGGCTGGAAGAACTAAAATATTGCGATGAAATTAAGCGTTAAAAAAAGTATTGTATCTCCTATCACAATCTTTACAACTTAAATCAACTCTAAGGTAAGCCCAGGCCCGAACTAGCCTAAAAGCCTTTTTAAAAAAATTAAAATTACATAGCCAAGGTCACGCTGTTAGTATCAATTACAAGTTCCTGAACAAGGACAGGCCTGGGAAGCCTATATTTTAATAGCGGAAGCTAAAATTTAAAAGTTTCATTTTTTCGCCAATTTCAGATATACAATTTTGCGACCAAATTTTAACTATTGTTAACTTAAAGTTAGAAGTGAACATAACCTATACGCACTAATCAATAAATATTTACATGGAATCGATGAACTGGCCCAACAATAACACTGCTTTTGTCAGTTAAAATCATGAAATTGTACAACATTTGTTTAAGCAATAAAATTTGTGCAAATGGCTTATTTACTATCGCTATCAATCGGTTTCAAGGCAACGGGATTCAGGTTGAAAGTCTGTACAAAATTTCATCCAGTTAAGTCATTAACAGGTTTACATCATAGAGCTTTGAATATTTCAACAATCCTGAGTTCATTTGAGGTCCTTTTAGAATTCTTCAAAGAGAGATTGGAAAATTGTTCGTTTTTATCTCTGGTCCCTAAGTACTTTCAATTTTATAAATCTAATCAAAATTACTAATAAAAGCTATGTGCAAATTATCTTTCATGATTATACAATTTTAGCGTATTGTTCCATTTGTCATTCAGCCCAAAAATTAATCTCCACGCAAAATATTTGCTGGAGTGTTATTTGTTTGAAAACAAATCTGGAATATTTTTACATGGGCAAGCGCAAAAGCAATTTTTGACAACGTTTTTAAACAAGCGTGCCAGATCATAAAGCTATGGAGCTTGAAAGCAAACTTATCAATCAGAGTGCAAGAAATACTTTTCCTTGCACACAAATCCTCTAACATGTCGCTGTGGTAGCGCCTTTACCCAGCAACCTTCTTCAAAGAGTTGGATTTTGATTTTTGCATCAATTATTGAGCATTTTTGCAACATTCAAATTTTATTTCATTGTGAGAGGTTACTGGGAAAAGGCGCTGCCCTGCCACAGCGTGTAACAGTCATCGTTAAGAAATGCTAGAAAGCAACCGACTGTTACCATTTTTTTTCAAACTCATTTTCAACCCCAAGCAGTCACCCTGGAGCATACTGGTCTGCAGCAAGCCCAGGCACCATTTGAGAAATGCCTCTTAGCAGCTTAATACTAAACTTCGATTTAGTATCAGACGAATACAATTCTAGCTGAGAGTTGCGTCGTGTCTATTCGACAGGTATTTGGCGTCAATTTTCGGATTCCCCGCTCGAATATTTTTATGCCAAATTAAAATTGGCTTCCGATAACATGAAGAAAAATACATAAATTTGTAACATCAAAGAAGTCAACCTTTAACTAGGGATTTTTTAACCTCTACTCAGCACATCCTGTGGGCAATGAGTTCACCGGGTCCCGATAACACTGCCGGGCGGATAACATGGAAAAAGTGGCCCAAGTAGCCGCAGAAGAGCTTGGACCCAATGTGGCCATCTTTTCGCCTCCCCGCACCGAGGTCTTTAATTTTTTTTGTCCCTAAAGCCGCTTGAAAGGTGTGGAAACCAACAAGAGACAAGTTGGCGCCGGTGCGCCTCCCAGCCCGTTGAGCTATTTGAGCATGTCGCGTCACTTAACTAACCACCTTTTGCCACTGACATTAGGCATCCAGCATTAGATCCCCGAACTGCTCAAATATATCCCACTGCTTTGACACTCCTGAGAATGCCTTAACATTGCGAGCCAACGTGCTGGTCAAAGCATAATTTAATTCTGTTGCAGAATGAAAGCTGAGCTGGGCCCGGTTTGCAATATTTGTGGAGTGTTATTGTTGATGAATTACAATTTTCTTCAAATCATTATTCAAGCGGGGACTCAGACAATTGACGCTTCAATTTAGTATCAAACGAATGCAATTCTAGCTAAGAGTTGAGTCGTGAGATAATCCATTTGACAGGTATTTAGAGGTCTCAGCCGCGAGATTTAAGGAGGCGGCTAGTAGGACTGACTTTTTACATAGCGACAGCGGCTGGCGGCTAGCAATATTTTAAACCTGAAGTTCGATAGTGCTTAACGAGTCAAAGAACCGGAAGACATTTGTTCTCCTACACTTTTTTAACTTTTGACCCTTTTTCACCGGTGGCTGGCGGCTGCCCACGTGACCCAAATTTTGCCGGCTGGCGCGGCGCAGCGCGGCTGGCTGAGATCTCTAGATATTTTGCGTCAATTTTCAGAGTCCCGCCTGCTTATAGAAATGCATTTCTTTCAAAGAATAGCATACAGTTTAAATCAATGTACAGTTGCAAAGTGGAAGAAAGATCATTCTGTGATATTCTTGCTGAGGAGCAGGTTGTTGTGCGGCCCTGACAAGTGCCTGATTAGCTCTTGCAGGTTGTCGAATAGCGCGGTGCAGAAACAGCAGTTGTATCGAACGTTCGGCCCATCTACAGGCAACGACGAAATTGAGCTCCGATGCACAGAACACAAGTGTTTCAAAAGGTGCGCTTTCTGCTTGAACATGGCAACGCATAGTCTGCAGGCGAACGGCTTCTCACCCGTATGCACCCTGAGGTGGGTCTTTAGGTTCCAGCTCATACCGAACGTCTTTCCACAGTAGGTGCAGCGGTACTCGCGCACCGGACCCTGCCGCTGCTGCGGCGGATCCGGCGGCGGGCTCGGCTCACCCTCTACCTGCGTCTTGACGAACTGCCACGGCCACACCTCAGTGCTGTGGTACAAACTGCTGGGCGCGACAGGCGCACTGTCCGCACTTGGCGGCCGCCGACTCGGCTTCTCATCCTCGTCAACAGCCACCAGCGAGGCTCTCGACGGCAAGCTTCGATCGTCCAAAAGCTGTCTGTAGGGAATGTTAGGCACAAACGCTGTGTTTTTGGCCGGCGCGTTCGAGAAGCCTGGCCGCTTATTTGGCAGCAATGCGTGGTTCACGAAGGCGGTCACGCACTTCCGAGGGTTCATGGACGGGTGGTGGTGCGGCATCACTTCGTGGCAGTGTCGCTTGCCGATCGGTGACAAGCACTGCCCGCCCTCCAGTTCATCTGGGCTTGACGAGCATTTGTAGGGGGGCGAGCGGTGGCTGAGATCGGAGGAGACGCTCGTGCGTTGCAAATGGAACTGCAAAATTTTTCAGATTTAGAACACATAAAATTGAATACTTAAATCAGAATTGGTGAATTATCCAAAGTACTAAAATCAATTAATTGAAATTGTCAAATTTTTAAGCTTCTAGCGCGTTTTTTCTATCGCCCTTTTTGGCTTTGAAAAACAAATGAAACATGAAGATTTTCGCGAAGCACTTCTTGCTTGATTAGAAGTCTGTATTATACGAAAAAATTTATATTGAGAATATTTATATCCTATGTAAATAACAACAAATTAGGGCAGTGCCTCTTATAATGTAATGGTATCGAAAAAAATGATTAAAGAACAATATTTTCATTTTTCTTTTAGGAAAAGACACAAAATAAAAAAAGCTTATATTTAAATTGATTGAATGGCTTTACATTTATCAAATAACATGTGTGTGTATTTCTTTCTTTTCCCTAAAATTAAATAATTGCTCTAATATTTGAATGGCTTATAACTTGTAATAAATTAAATATACTGTTCAATTTTTGTTCTTTTGAAGGGGGAGACAGACTAAGACAAAGTCTCGTTGGTCTATGCCCTCATAGCAGCCAAAGAGGTAGATTTGCAAGTTTAAAATATAAATAAAAATAAATTAATTCGAATTTACTTGCACTTACTGTGGTTTGAAATATTTTACTTAGCAAAATTTATATTGTGTATGAATTTTAATATGAATTGAATATGAAATGACCTGGGCAAGAGTTAAACAAGAATATAAAGGGAGGTGAAAATTTACATAATTATCGTATCAAATGAAAAAAGAACAAAATATTTCTCTCAAAAATGTTTCTAACGGTTTGCTCGATTTTTACGCTGAATATCCTTACATTACTAGGTTCATAAATGTCTCCATTGAGAGAATGCGGAGATTTGCAACTTCTGCTGGCCACTTCTGTTACGCTTGATCTTCTGCGTCGCATGTGTCTCAGAGGAGGGGTGGGTGTATTTCTCCTTTGTTTCAGGGAAAGGTTGACGGGGTCGTCGTTGACATCTCTGTGATAACGTGCAATCTCGCTATCCCCGCTGCTCTCGTCTTGCTCTGACTCTGATCTGTCATCGTCTTCGGCAATCGTGCTTACCTCCAGTCGCTCAGGACTGGACATCTCCTGCTTCACAGCACAGTTGACCTCCAACTTCATATCGAAGGATGACACTGAGTCTTGATGGTCCATGTCATCGGGAATGGTCGTGAGTCTGAAAAGAACAAATGTGATAATTTTTTGCTCTGACCGTTCAATCAGTAAAATAAATCGATGTGGAGTTTTTCTCAATGAAAATCATTCGAAAGGAAAAATTATTATTGAACATGTCTTACGATCAACTAATATTTGAAATAACGAAAATATGCTTTCAATCGGCTTAGTAATACTTTGCTTCCAAAAAATAAACTTAGACAAAATTTATCCGTATAAATATTATATTTTAATTATGAATACTTCCTTAATTGAGCCTCAGTATTGTGGAAATATCATCATGCAAGAAGAGAGAAAATATACAAGGATTAAAGCATAAACAAGCTAAGCATTTACATCCTCAATAATGAAATTATTGAACTCTAGGTAAGCTTGCAGATCTATGAAACGATTTCTAAATTGTGACGTTTTGCGCCATTTGGGGATTTCTTGGGGATCTTTAACTATGGGAATTCCGGATTGAGGATAAGCAGATATTATGACTCACTTGACAATTACCCTCATACGCAACTGAAAATTAGCCAACTGAATCAAAACTCAATACCAAACAGAATAATCCTCCTCTAAACAGTATTACGCTAGATTTATTTTCAAACGTATAATATATCCCTGGTTTAGATTAATATGCTTTCATTCTGCTTCACCTTTTCGCTGAATAACAAGGGCTCCCCGTCTGAACCTTGACGACTCACCTCCAGCCGCCGTGAAGGGCGCGAAAGGAATGAGCGAGTCGTGCTAACCATCAGAGAAAAGCGACAAAAATGTTACGAGCGCTACCTGCCAGCGGGCTTTTCCCCTCGACCTTCCTCATCCTATTCATTTTACATCTGCAGCAACAAGAAATTCCCTTAACAGGAGGTAAAAAAAATTAAGCTCCCCAGCCTGAAACGCAGTTTTGTGGGGGTTGCGAGAGAAATGGTTGTTGTTTGTCTTGGTATTGTAAATTTCGTCCTCTACTCTCCCCCTCCAAGAAGCTGCAAGCGTCGCTGCACAAACTCTCAGGTTTGCAGCTCGAGTTTTGGGAATATTTATTTTACAAGCGAAAGTAACCAATACGTTACATTTTAGAATGTTCACAGGAATCTTGATTTCAAAATAGCAGCATAGATATATAAGTTTGAGTTTATATTCAGCATTTTCTTAGTAGCATCGAAACAATTAATGGAAGCAATTTTTGTTACAAGAATATAAATTGAAACTTAAAAGAAATTATTCAAGAAACTCCAAATTTCGGAGTGATTTTGTTTTTACTGGAATTCCCGGCGGAACTCATGTTGGGAGACACATGATAACAAAGCTATTATGCTGGTCGGATTAGTGAATTATACGGGTATGAGCTGATTTTTCACTGTCGTATTTTAATGTTTTGTCTACTAAGTGGATAATTGTCTTATCATTTAGATGCCATAAATTCCTGCACACCAAATTGTGAGTATCAAACAAAAAATCCTAATTCTGCGGATGCATAATATATTTTAAAAGCCTATTGAAAAATTACCTGGTCCAGAGATCCGATTTTATGCCTAAGAAGTTTCCCAGCTCTTCCAGCTTGGCGACATCACTGGCCATGATATGCGCTTCTCCAGTATAGAGGAACTGGAGGAGACGGGAGACTTCTTCTTTCTTCACGTCGGGCAGATGCACCATGATCATGTCATCGACGAAACTGTGGAAGTTGAGCAGCAGGTCGCGCAGCATAGGACTGGCCGAAGCGAGCACAATGCGGTGGGCGGAGAGCCGGCCATCCTTGCAGACCAGCATCACGTCCGTGCAGCAGTCTTGTTTGAGCAACTTGCTCGCCTCGCAGGTCAACGACTCGGGGAAGTTTTTGTTTTGAAGGGTGAGTTGGCCGGCCGCTGAACCCTCGGCGGCTACTTGCTTCACCTCGCCGCATGTTGGTTGCGCGGGAGAGCCACTTGACGTTGTTGGTTGCATTTTTGGACAGATTCTGCGAAAAAAATGAAATTTAAACATTTGTTCATTTGCTTATGAATTAAATGGTTTACAAATTTTACTCTAATAAAAAACCAAGAGATATCAATGTGTATAATAAATTTTAAGTCCGTCTACTCATTAAAAGCCTTGCAGCTATAGCCCAACCTGCTGATACAAAACCTATGTGAGACATATGGAATCTCTATATCCATGAGACGCTTCAAAAGTGTTTGAGTGTTTCTTCGACGGTTTGAACGATGATAACTAAATAATTTAAGATCAAAATTACATTATCTGAATACACATTACAGCTGTTAGATAAAAGCTCAGTCAGAAGGACTTGAGGGGTGACTATAGAAATAAATTACAGGATTTGTGTAATTTTGTGGTTTCTTTTGGATGTGTTACCCTGTTGATATATCCGCAATTAACATAATTTTTAATCAAATGCCACAGATTTCAAATTAATATTGTAGCCAAAAAAAATAATATTATAAAATAATGTTTTTTCCATGCAGATCAATTTTCTTGTTTTTTAAATTCAAGTGAAAAAGTAAGGAAATGTGGGACAGACGGGGAAACAAATATACGGAGGGTCAATGACTTTTGGTTTAGACGAAACGAACATATTGCTACCCTCTTCAAGGTGAATAAAGGAGCGGAGTGCTACCCTCTTTAGGCAGGGTTTTTCAAAGCAACTTCGCCACAAAGAATGAGAAATGCGGCCTTCACCTCGCCCCCCGAGCCTTGCCTGCTGAATAGCCATAAAAACGTCATCTGTTCCGAATTTTTCCATTTCAGCCCGAGTATTAAAAAATAATAAGTTGGGTCATTTCTTTTCCAAGAGAAATTTTTGAATTCACGTCACAATATTTCCATGCATTCAATACCAATTAATTTTTACGAGTTCCCGATTAAAATAAAAGTTCCATTGTAGTCTGTTTTCAAAAGATAGTTTAAATTTCCATATTATCGACTTTTCCGGTCAATTTGTAATGGAAAAAGTGGTTAACAGCGATAAATACCTAGCAGCTCGTTATAATTTGACTTGCATGCATATATATTTATCTCGATCATGTTCATTGATGCAGACTTGCATGCGAAATTCACTCTTGTTTGAAAAACTATCTGGCGCAATCTGGTGGTGGTGGTGGTGCGAGCGCAGAGTGCCGGTCGGTCGGTCGGTTGGGTGGCTTTCTCTGTTAAATATGCACGAGTGTGTGCATGTGTACATGAAAAATATAATGCGATATGAATAAATTAGTCTGCGGCGGCGGCGGCGACACATGTATGACACGGAATGCAAATGGCCCAAGTAGTGTATGTAGGAAATTTACGAGTGACGAACCCGCTCTTTCATCTCTCTCACTGAATGCCTGACACTCTGCTGGCTTGATTAACTCTCGGCGCTGGTGCGCGCATAAACTCGCCTAATTGAACTTGCTAATCGACTTTTCCTGCAGCTTTCATCGCCAGTGCACCCAGCATAAATTACACTTTCAACACAATAGCTTGCTCGTACGCGTCCTCAAAATGCGATACGAGAGGTGACGAGCTCATCACGGGTATAAAATGCAACAAAACGTGTCTCGAAGAAGGTCGAACTGACTGGAAAATTGATGTTTATTTTTGTCAACACAAATGAGCTTCTATATTTTTCTATTAAAAATGCCGCCACACGATTTAGACATTTTGTTTCAAATAATTTAACTGTCCATTATAGATTAGGAAAGCGAGGAAAAAAATGGAAAAGAAAAATGAGATTTGCAGTAATTAACGGTGGGGGGTTCCCTTTTCCCTTTGCCTCTCTAATTTTCCCTTAAATATTCCGGAGAAAGGAAACTATGTTTCATGTCGTATTATTCGAATATTTTTCCTAACATTTATTTCTACCACATTCTTATCCCAAAGTATTTCAACTTCTGTATTTTAAGTTCTGATTTTTTGTTTCGAATTTTTTTAGAGGTGAAACCTGATTAAAAAATATATAATTATTATTGAGCTATTTTTTAAACTTAAATATGCTCCAATCAGAAATAATTTAATCAAAAATGTTGCTCCTATGAAACAGGTCAGAGCTAAAAATAAAATGCAATTAATTTTAAAATAAATTCCTAGGAGATCAAGTACTGGCATAAAAAACCCCTTTAATAGAATTACAATGAGCACGCAGTCTTTTAAAAATTCCTTTCCGCAATTCTTTCATTGAATAGATAGCACTACTGGATGAAATTTAATCCTGCGCAGATTTCGACTCATGATGCATGTATACTCGCGCCGGCTACGCATTTCGCTCGCACGTTGCACAAGAGCAAAACGCCCACGCACAAACTTTCCTTGCCGACGCCCTTATCGCGAGTGCGTGCGATAAAAAGGCACTTATTTACCTAAAAACATAGTTGAGCTGGCGATTTTGTAACAGTTTCGTTTTTGTCAATGCCACCGTAGAATCTCCGGTAAATTTTGAAAAAAAGTCCGAGGAAAAGGCGATAATATATCAAAATTCTCAATGCCGAAATTCAGGAACAGGGCAAATTGACAGCATGCAAATTAAGATGCATCACAAACGATTAGCTTGGAGGTTAGGCAATAAAGAGGAGATGAAAGAGGCAATAAAGCATAGGCGGCAGAATGTTGCTATGCGTGATGCGGCGTGAATGTTGAAAGAAAGGACACAACACTCTCGCGGCGTGCATACGTAATAACATAACACATATTATAAAGTATACGACCACGGCAGCGGCGGCGGCGCCCTTGAAAAAATGCACGTATTTTTGCCGGGCAGCCAAGGTAATTAAATATGGCACGCTAATTACGCTGTGCCGTGTGCAATTACTCGCAAAAATTTGCATCATCACCCGCCGAAGAGAAGCAAATATGGTTTGCCCCGGCGGCCGCAACCGCGTGCGCGAGCCAGTTGCCGCGCGCCGCTGCTTTTCCCTTCCTTTCGAGCGGTTAGCCTTGAAATAATTTTCACCTCAAGGTCGGTTGCAAATTACTTTTGTCTTTGAGAATTATTCTCACTTTAAAACCATTTATTCCGAGCGTGTGTGTGAGTGTGCGTTTCCTGGTTTCCACTGCTCGTCATTGCCGTGCGCGCATTATAATTTTCAAGTTATCCGCAATAGAAATTCACTTTTCGTTATTGTACTTCCTATACTTTCGGCACTTTGTTTGCCTTCTCACAAACTTCTCTGGCGTAAAAATAGCAGGGAAATAAAAACACGCGCGCTTCATATTTTGCAGGGACTTTTATTGCTCTTCACAAGTCTTTCAGCACATTTCTTTGCATTTTTATATACCCTATCGTGCCGTGGCGGCTTTCGAACTATGCATGCCGTACTACACACGGCGTTAATACACTTTTGTTCTGTGAGCCGTTTGCATGTTACTTGGTCACTATCTTCGCGACTTCTTGTTTTCCTGCCTTTTCAAACAAAAGCTCACTCGCTCGCTCGCTCGCTCTCGCACCGCATAAATTTGCCCGCGATAAAACTCAGCTCTTCTTTTTGTCCCTTATTCGCTCTGTGCTCTCTGGCAAATCGTATTACACGAAATGTGTTACGATCGCACACACTTGCAAAGTGCTTTTTGCCTGGAGAGGAAAGAGAGAGAAGGTTCGAGATTTATGATTGTTTTCAACTCCACGTGCAAACTTACTTTCAATGTCAAATCTGGATGTTCGTTCTTGTGGTGATAAATAAATTCCATTTAATTTTTTGGAAGGGTAGCAGCTACACGGAACAGTATTTCACTCCAGTAATTTGTATGTTAATATATATAAAAAAAAATATTCCACGTTAAGGATAACTATTCTCAAAAATTATAGTTTCGCCTGAAAAAGTTGGTTCATTTAATAAAAATTCTTATTTCCCTGTCATTTTCATTCAAAATAAATTGCACTTATAATATAGGATAGGAATTTTGAGCAACAAAAACCATCGTGGGAAATTAACAAAAAAACATATTAGCAAATTTGTATCGTTTGCACCCACCAGATAAGCTAAAAATAATATTTTCACAAATTTTTGTGATCAATTTAGCAATTTCTGGAAATCATTCCTACTAATATCTAATTTATGAGAATGATTAGTGTTTTCTCGTCTAAATTGAAATATTTAATTAAGCTCAACCATCTAAATTTAAAATTTAAATTCCCAGCATTGCCTCCACAGCTGTCATTTTCTTTTCACTTTTCATCTGTTGCAGAGTATTGCGAAAAGTTAATCAAAACACGGCCGAGTTGTGAAATTTCCAAGGTTGTGCACCTGCAAGCAGTGTCCTGGCGCCTCGCCGAGAAAGAACAAACACAATAAAAGTATAGCAGGAAAACGACTTCTGCTTCTCTTATATAGGGAAGAACTTATACGTGTGTAATGCAATAAAAGTGCGCGCGCCAAGAGGCAATTATACACTGCATGTTATGAATCTCTCACGACGTCGACGGCAACTCACGTTTTTTTAATTCTGAGGTAACGAAAACGGATGCAGATGCAGAGAAGAAAAGAATCAGCTAATTGCAGAAGTCGCGCGGTGTGTGCGTGCGTCCTTTGCAACACTTCCCTCCTTATTCAAACGCCCTCTGCTCTTTCTTCCTCCTTGTTTTCCCACATTGCATAACGCGAAATGCAATTTTATATACCTGTGTGTTTATGCATGTGTATACGCGTTTGCATTTTATGATTCAAATAATAAAGAGCGAGTTGGCACACACACTCTTAGTCAGACTCGCGCGCGCGAGCGCATTTATTCAGCAGAGTCCGCCGGTATGACAAGGTGTATATAAAGTCAGCGGTAGCCTTGATGGAACATTGATGTAAGCTGCTAACCTTGAGAAATAATTATTACAAAATATATTAGGCAATCCTTTCTCATCGCGGCACTGCCGCTGCGCTCGCGAAGGAGAAAAGCAGTCAAGTGTTTTTCTCCGTCGTCTCATTTCTCGCCCATTATCATTTCCGGGTCTTTCAAATTCTCCACTCAGCCCTTGTAATCTGCATGCGCCTTTTCTACCACTCTCGCCGACATTCTCTCTTATTCTTTTCCCTCTTGTCCGCTCCTTTCACTCTCGGTCGCGATTACCGAAACCGGATTAATTGGATAAAGCCGGTTTTGTGTCGCAGCGATTAGCAAAAAACTTTCCTGCTTGTGGCTCAACCAACGGATTTTGGCAAATTGATCGCTGGAACGATTCGCAATCAGTCAGACGAGCGCCCAACTGACAAGTACATTACAGAAATTTGACGGAACAAAAAACGCACCAAGTCAGAAATAACTATTTTTGGTGCGATAAATTCTATGATTTTTATCCACAAAATAATCTCAACTCTTTTGGATATTTTGTTTTTATCCAATTAAACGAGATAATTTTAAGGAAATTCCGCTTCACGTTCTATTTTAGCGAACTTATAACTAGCTTTATAAGGAAAAAATATTGTTTATTTTGATTGTGGTTTTTTTATCTTATTGCTGATGGTATCAAATTAGTTTCAGGCGCGAATAATTAATTCAAATAATTACTTTATCAAGCATGCAGAACTACCAAAATCCACAATCAAAACCTATAGCGGTAAAACATTTTATCGCGACAAAATACCACAAAGTGCTGATATACAAATAATGAGCGTTACTCACATCTATATCAAATTAAAAAATAATCCATGAAAACAGTGGCGCATGGAACCAATTAGCATGATTAGCTATATTTGATTGGCCGCAAATCCGTTAGCAGGAAAACAGTGGTAAACCAATAAAAGATAGTTAATATTTCCGTGTGCAGAAAAACGTGAAGCGACTGGCCCTGCTGAAAATCAAACGAGTTGTTTTTTGCAAAGTCCGGTTGTGTAAAAAAAGGAAAAACGTGATCTCGGACGAAACGGACAGAGAGCTGCGAGCCGATAATTTTCCGACACAAATACATACACAAACGGAGCTGAGTCAAATGCATGCGCATATTTATTGCATTAATCAAAAAGCGGATGGTGACGTTTGCCTTTTGTGCTGCCGAGAGAAAAACATGCACACGCACAAATATACATTTGCTTTTACTGCACGAGTTTGTGTCGCGATACCATTGAAATGGGAGCGTATGAATAAGATAAATCTTTTCTAGATAACATAATCGAATTACGATTTGGTGTTATATAAATTTTCGCTGGTGCAACAAGCGTGGTGAGTTAAAATTAGAAATTTCTCGAAATGTCTCGACGTTTAGTTCAACTTGTTGTCCCTATGTGCCGCTGCGCATACCTTTATGCAGGGTTAAAAGGGGGTGGAAGCGAACCTTTCTTTAGTATCGACTTGAGCAAGCGTATTTATATTTATACCTGCTTCAGGTCGACTGTAAACTTTTATAAATGACTTTATCTATCTGAGTCGTACAGTTGAATAATCGGAAGAACTGCCTCTACCCAAGATGATGAACGTTGGCACGTGTGTTATCCAACCAGAGAATCCTCCGTAACTAATGAAAACTGCAATTTTCGTCGTGCCAAATAAGGAGAATGTGACCGCAAAAAAATGTTTTTAAATCGTATGAGTATACATATCGTGTTGTTTCTTTTATTTTGCATTTCAAGAAAAATGTGAAACACATTATATTATTTCCCAGGTCCAATTGCTCTGACTTGTTTATGTTCGGCACGAAACTAACTTTTAAAAAATGAGCAAATTGATAAGATTGCTAAAATAGTTGATTTTTCTGTGCTGACGACTCCATAGTGTTTGTCAGCCGAAAGAGACCGATTTTTATGAGAAGGAGCAGGTTTGATCTCAAAATCAGCAAACAGTCTTACAAAAAAGTTAGTGAGAAATCTAAGGCACAAATGCAAACAGGTGCGATCTTGGGTTCCCATTTCATTCCTGTTTCGTTTCTTAAATTTTAATTTCTTATATTTGTGTCATCAAAACAGTCCTTTGCCCAAAAGTAAAATTTACAAGCCTTTTTTGAAAAATAAAATTTACTATCAAAAACATTGGAAAATACGGAAAATATGAAATTTGTAAATCAACACATCAAAGGCTAAATGTAATACTATAATCATCTATAGATGACTATCGAGTAAAAGGCTTGACATGAATTTCTTGCATTTAATGTTTATTTTCTACAAAAATCAGCAACATTATGTTAAATTTACACAAAACACTTCAGTAAAGAAAATAATCATTTTTTTCTTTCTCAATTATTTTAATTCCCAAATGAAAGCACGTTTTAGTTACATGTCAACAACAAAATTCTTGTTCGTTCATGTATAGGAGCAATCTTAAAGTAATCAAAAACAACATTACTTATATACAGATAGGAGTTTTAGTAAGGAAAATAAAACAAATACGCGATAGTCAAACGCTACACTAAAAATCTGCTCCTATCAAAAGAGAGCATTTTTGCACTATCACTAAAACATTTCGTTTCCTAACAATTCAAAATTTGTAACGCATGCACATGGAATCGATATCATGCTGTTAGAATATTTACAAATTTATTTCCTATTGCGTAAAATGTGAGAATTTGTTGAATGCGAGGGAGCGTTGGTAAGCATTTTGAAAAAGAGGAAGTGCTTAAACGGTTTAGGCCGACGGGCGGGCACCAAGAAAGACACTTTTGTAATAAACCAAATTCGATCATATCTCGGAAGGAGGCACTTCCTCTGGCAGCACTAGCAGCATGAGGTCCGGGGTATAACAACTAAAAGAAAGCTCTGGCAGTGGAGAAAAAGTGGACAAAGGGGAGAAAAGCTGCATTTCTGCTCTTTTTCTGTTCTTTATTCCCGCTGGAAACTCGACAAGTCACTCTGCTAGCTAGCTTTGCGGCGGACGAAACTTTTTCTGGCAGAAAGGCACTTTTTCTGTCGCGATTCGGAGGGGCCGTCGCGGTTATCACGTGCGGGCAGCAAGCGTCGGTGGTGCAACATCGGGTCAAAGGGCGTCGATGGAGAAAGAAAGTGGCGGCGAAAGGAAGAGTGAGACAGCAGAGAGAAGGGAAAAAGCCGCGATAATGAGCGCCGGCGTGGAGCTGCTATGCTTTGCGCGTGCAACAGCTGCATTGCACGTGTGTGCGTGGGGCGGCCAAAATATTCATTCCATGAGCATTGTGCGTGCAAGTAATATGGCAATAGTTAGTTAGTTGGCCGCCTTTTTTCAGCCGTACAGTTGCTATGGAAACTGGCTGGACGCGCACGACGGATATTAAGCTTCTGTGAAAGATGAAAACACACTCTCATCATCGTCTTTCTTCTTTCGCGCGCTGAGAGGCACGAACGGCCCTCATGGGGAGACCAGCAAACGCGGCCCTCCGACACTACAGATTTTATTTGTTCATCTTTCTCGCGCCGACGGAAGTCGCTTCTTGAATTTCCCTTTCTATCCCCGCGGTCGAGAAAGAAAAGTTAAGAGACGAAATGCGCACTACTTGCGAGTTAGAGTGAAATAATATGCCCTTGCCGAGCGAGCGGCTTCAAAATGTTTTTGAGCTGGTCATTTTTAATTTTGGAAGCAAACAAGTTGCTAATAAAATGATCCGAGTCACCAGAAACTCTGGTTTTAAACCGACGTGTGATTGTAAATTCATTTGTTCTCGAAAGTAAAAATGGTTGAAATTTTTGTCATGGTGAAGTAAGCATGCCGGCAAGCGTCTCCCTGAAGGAGGAAAATTGTTGGCATGGCAGATTCTCAGAGTTCTCAGTTGTTGATAGTCGGAAAATTGAATGGAAAATATTAAAAATTAAACCATTCAAAAGTCCCTAACCAAATATTAATTCTTGTTTAAATTCAAAATTTGTTTTCCCAAAAAAAAAAAAATTATTCGATAGTTCCTATTGTTGTACGGGAGTTTCTTTGGATACTTTGTGGTTTGTTGTTGGCAAACACCTCGGCAAACGGGTTTTACTCGTTTTCCGGGGCGTCAGGAAGCGACGGCGTGCGAAAAACTCACCTGTTAGCAGTGCAGCCGGAAAACAGAGCGATAATCCATGGCAGTAGGTGCGCGTAATCCGAAACACGCGAAATTTCGCTAGCAAGAACGAGAGTAAGGGAATAATCACAGCACTTGGCAATGCACACGAAAACTGTTGACACACCACCGATAATCCGGAAAATGAGGGTTCGCGAGCGGTTCACTGGATCACTCGTGCGAACGCATGATCCGCGGTGCTGCTTGCGCTCTCAGGTGCGGCTCGGCTGCTGCTGCTTGTGGCACTGCTCGCTCCTCATAACGCACCCGAGGAAAGAAGATATAGGAAAGAGAGAAGAAATGTGGAGTGTAGCAGCAGCCCTGCCTTCGTTGGTCTCTCAGCCTGTTAGTAGTTATGTGAAGGAGAGTGTGCTGTGCGAGAGAGGCGGCGCTCTCACAAAGCTAGCGACTTCCCCTTTCGCTTTCGCTTTCGGTGGGTAATGGCAACAGCAACTCGGCAGGCAGTCAGGCAGGCAGCTCGCTCGCTCGCTCGCTCTGTCCGCACACTGTAAACCGTGGCAGACCTTTTGCTTTTAACAGTTTGGTCGCTGGCGTAGGACGGGACCGCCAGACCGACCGACCAGCAGCATTGAAGGTCCCGCACAAAAAATATCACATGTGTACGATGATGAAAGTCTACGCATTCAAACACTTGGGCCAATATACGCGTGTATATGCAACCAGCACGATTTTCCAAGGTCTCGCCCGCTGATATCAATGCGCGTTCAACATAGTATAACTTTTTCCTACTATTTTTTATTATATATTCCCCTCCTCTACCTGCCTCTCTCTCTCTCTCTCTCTCTCTCTCTCTCTCTCTTCTCTTCTCTCCACTCTCTTTCTATCTCTCTCGCTCGCTCGTCTTTTATATTATTCCTCCTTTTTTACACTGGGTATTCAACAAACCCAGCATTCTTCTTTTATATAAAATCCGTCTGCGCCGCTTTATTCCCTTTCTTTCTCTCTCTCTCTCTCGTCCATACCTTTTTATAAATATATTTCTGCTTTATTTTCCTCTCCATACCTTTCTACCTTTTTTGTGTGCCCGAGCATCAAAAACGCGCGCGCTGGCCTCTTAGTCCGATTCGTCAATAATATAACCATTTTCCGAACGGCCCGGCCTCGGCACACTCACCTTTTTCGTCCCGGCAGTCCTTTTCTGTGCCCGACAAAACAATATCAACTCTCCAAGGGAGGAAGGGAGAGTGGGGGGTGCACCCTTGTGAGCGCAAATTCGGGATTTCAGCCTCGAGGCGAGCACAAACACTTTCACCTTCTACGCGCGCGAGGTGACGACAATGAAATTTGAATTTTTGCTTTTGTCTCATTCCAATAATGGGCCCGGCGCACGCTGACGTCCACTGCATACTAAGTAGCTTCTTATCTTTTATATTTTCGGGTTGCACAATTCGAATTTAATCTATAACAAGGCGGCGGCGGTGGCAGCAGTGATTTTCCTGTTGCCTCCCTCCCCGCCGGGCAACCGGCCGACTGAAACCGAATCACCGCCGCGCGGTGCTTTGTCACAAAAAGTTATAGAGCAAGACAAGTGAACTTTTCAGGGGTTTATTGTGGGTTAGAAGGGCATTAAAGCACTTTACTGCGCCATAAAATTATATTTTTCCAAAACTAGGAGTGATCTCTCCTCGGGCCGCCGCCATAAAAGTTAAGGGAAAACTGCCTCTCTTCGCAGAAATATACTCCCGTTGGCTTGCTTTCTGCCTTTCAACACTAGGGGATGAATTGGAAAAAGAGAAAGTGTCGAGATGTCTTCTTGCCAAACACCCGTTAAAAGCGTTTGTAAAAGCCGATCGCCTTTTCTTAACCAACTTTTTCGATTCTTTCCCCAACAAAAGAGAGAGGAGTTTCAAAATATCTAGAAAATAATTAACTGTTGAGATTTTTAAAACATCGGAGGTAGGAATATTGTGAGCCTGCCCGGTGAAATTTTGGATCTATATTTTAAAAAATTAAATAAAAGATGCCCGGTCAATAATAATTTTGCTTCGGTATGAATTTTACTTTATATTTCAATTTGAGGTCAATTAATATTGAAGCATAGCAGGCAATTGGTAAATATCGTTATTGACTCGTGATACAAACCTTACATTTCGATCGCTTTAGTTATTTTATAAATTTTAAAATTAAAAAAACTTGATTAATAAACCAAGTAAAGTTAAAATAAATATAAAACTTTGTAAATATTAAAATAAACATTCAATACAAAATTAAAAATTTAAAAAATAATATATGTAAACAAAAACAAATAAATGTTATTAAATTTCTTAACACTTTTAATAAACACAATTTGTGGTTATTTTTAATTAACTGCAAACTTTTAGACATTATGAATTTATTTGAGAAGCCGGCGACAAAACGATTTTTGCGCTCACGTTGCAAACGATTATGATTATCTTACGTCACGTGTGTAATTAAATTAAGCGGCAGTGTACTGGCTCACACATACACACACTGGCAGACACTCGAGCGTAATTGACCCACGTCCAGCGCTGCTGTGCTGTATGCCGCGGTGCGAGCGTCCAGTCGAGTAAATGTGCTGCCTGCATTGCCGCAGCCGGCGCGCTTCATTAAATGTGCGCTGTGTTATTACTTAATAATTCACCTTTTCTCTTTCACTCGGCAGAGCTAAATTGCATAGTACGAGGCTCGCCGGCGGTGTTGTCATGTTTATACTGTTTATATAACACTCGGTCGTGTGTCGTGATGATATAACCCGTTGCTCCTTCTCTTTCTTTCCTTGCGCGCCACTGATTATCGAGTGTGTGACTTTTTATTGCACGACTCTCTTCGGATCCAATTGATATGCGCGGCGCTCTCTTTCTTTCTCCCAGCCCGCGATAAGTAGTATTATTTCCAACCGGCGACTATGACATTTTTATATTACGACTTCAAGTGCATGTACCACGCGAGATAAGATTTTGACTTTTGCCATGCATCGGCTATTTTGTTGCAAAGTGCACTGATAACAATTAATTAATTCTGAATTATTTGCACATTTTTAATTTGGAGAGTTACAATTTTTCATTTTTTTTAATTACTTGCAAATAATTGCATACAGTTAAATATGGAATAACTTGTACGAGCAACAAAAATTGATATTTTTCTATGAATTTTTAAATGTACTTCAAAACAATTTATTTTTTAGAAAAACTTGAGGCAATTTCCTATATGGGGAGTAGGTCCCCTACCCTTCGTATATTTGGTTTCATTTGGGGGGGGGGAACTGATTTTTTAGTCTCCAGGTGATGCCACAGGCTCCAGCCAAAGTTCGTTGAACTTTTCTCAATGAATACGTTGGATTGGTGGTGTTTGTACCCGCGGTCACAGATTAGGGTCACGATGGGATTTTAAAAATTAATTTTTAAAAAGGTCTACTGCCTATAGATTTGCGACTTTTTCACACAATAGTTGGCTTAATTAACCATAATTGGTTGGCTTTTATAACGTAGATATAAATATTTAACAACAACTGGTCTTGCTATTTTTGAGGCAAATATTTGACAAACAGTTCACAAAATACGACTATCTAGTTGACAATTTTCACCCTCTATTACAGGGGTTAATTATTCTCACTTTTCTCTCAAGTTTTCTATACAGGCAGATAAAACTGGTTTGTTTACGTTGCCCAAGAATGTTGGTTTGTATTTATTTCGACAAGGCTTTAAATACTTATTGTAGCTTCTTTATTAGTGTAGCTAAACCCTATAATCATAAGAATCATTATTAAAATTGTAATTTAGTCCATGCACGAGATTAAGATTACTAATAGATAATGTTTATGATTATTACACGAAAAAACGATTTTGTTTATTTAACTGTATCAGCAGTCAGTCTGTATTTGGACGCATAATCTTTCGCACAGTCTAAAAGGCGAATTTATTGCGTTTTTTGAAAGGTAGCCTAGATACTTATATTATATTAACAATTTCATCCGTGCTGATTTCAACCTTTCACCCAACAAGCAAATTGCGTCGGCTAATTCCTTCGTTTCCAACACAAAAGCTCATAACGCACGAATGGCGTGTTTCTAATCAGATGATGTGATCCCTCTCACTTGGACGGACGGGGTGGCGAAAATTCCGACAAATTGGACTTGAATCGCAGGTACACGCAGTGAAAATAAAATAACATTCGCTGCCAGAGAGACGACAGCTTGGCGTTTAATTATGCAAACCGGGCTCTCGCGGCTAATGCTGCTGCACGTGAAAGGGGAAAATAATCCAAGCGTGACCCTTCAGATGACTATGACATAATACTGCTGAACAAAAGCGCTCTAAATGCACGCTTTTACACTGCAGCACACTCTCTGCTGCATTTACACTTTTATTATTATTATTATATTATTACATCGTTAATTGTGGCATCGTTCTTCTATAGCACACGAGAGATAGAGATTATTATTAACTTCCAGCTTGGGAACTAACATAACGTATTAATTAATTACGCTTTTAGTATGCGCACATAAGTACACGCACGAACTGACTTTGCGCCGTAATTACTTATTGTAATTAGAAAAGGAGCATGCCTTTAGCAGTAATGGTCTAAAACCGTGTTCTTTTAAAAAGCTTGTCATTGTTGAAATGACTGAACAACTAAGAAAAACTTATAAACAGGATATTTCAAAAGAATGATTTTAGAAAATTTTCGAATAAAGGTCCAAATTAAATTTTTTGCAGAAGAAAAATTTGATAAGGGCGCGAAAAGAGAACGGAGGACAACAAAATCACAATAAAGGAGAACGGTAAAAATATTCAAACACGGGTAATTAATGATGCTTAACAGTTTGCCATGGTAAATTTTTCTAATACTTGACTAAAAAAAATTTAATTTAATTTAAAGTAACTACATATACAACTGCTGCAAAAAAGACTGCTTTGTCAAATCGAACAGCTTTTAAAATTATTTCTTTCTACCCTAAAAAGGACGTTCAAAATTCTCGCAAAATGAAATCAATTATCATAAAATATTCCTAAGCTTTTGATTTGTATGATGCTTGAACAAAGGAAAAGAACGTTCCAGATCAGGTTCGAAATATTTATCCTATTTCACTGCACGGACGGTACAAAAGAATTCAAAATATTATGCGAAGAGACCAAGGACATAATTGATTTAGCACTGATCTGATTCTGGCCATAACCTCTTTACAAAATGTTTTTATTGATTTTCTGCTTGGGGCTGCACTGTGAAATAGAAATTTCAAATTCCAACAGGAATTCTATATTTTTGTTTTAACATCATAAAAATCATACCGCACCTGCCAGGAATAGTACATTCCATAAACACAACTATAGAAAATTAGAATTTTAGCTACAATTTTAACAAATTTAAAGGTCTATCGCTTACGAGAAGGATGTCATCAATTATGCGAATGAACATGTCACCAGAAGGAGTGGAGAGTTGGAAATGCGCCTTGAATGACTTTTCCAACTCCATAGATCCTTTTTTACGATATACTGAGCGAGCAGATGCATTTTATTGATTGCCTATGCTCTGGTGCTGAATCGAGCATAAAAGTTTGTCGGAAAGTTGGTCACGGACTTTTGAAGCGAGATCAAATGCAAAGGTGAATTGAGAACAACTTATAACGAACGTAAGGTGGAAAGATAGATACTGCTCTCTAATCGTGCTTATTTTCTCATGGAGAGATACACACACGCGCTGCGCGCTCTGAAGAAAAGGAATTCAAAGGTGAGCACTGTGTCATTAGCGCTTGCATGCGTGAACAACACTTTTATTTTCAATTTGTTCACGTGTGTAGCCTTGAACGCTCTTTTCTTTCTATAAATTATATGCACACAAATGAGCGATCTTGGCAGCGCACGGGAGTCGCTGCTTTTTGCCTCTCTATCGCCGGCCAATCGGTGAAAATACTTTCCAATCAGCACTGATTGCTGGCAACTCACACTCTATGCACACTCACCGCACGCTAAAACGTGTTTCGAAGATTATGTAAGGCGACCAAGGTGGTCACCGAATGCGATAACAGGTGCCAACACGAACTGGATTAAGTAATTGATTTTGTACGCATTCAGCATTTCAAATGTGTATTATTCAAATTGCGACAATTGAACCGCATTGATTATTTTATATTCTTTCGTCTCCCACACAACCCATCTCCAAAATAAAATATTTATGCAGATACAACGAAAATGAAACGTCAGCAATTTGCATTCGCCGCCGGAAAAAGTGTCGATCGCAAAGGACTCGTCCCCTGGTTGACTTTACACTGTCTTTCTTCGGCCAACTGCTCGCTCTCCAGCATCATGGAAACACGTATAGCGCGCATTATTCGCACATTTATATTTCTAAACCGATCTGAATTAATGAGTGACAATAAAGTCCCGCGGGCGTTTCAAAAATATGCATCAACTCACTGACGATTTGAAAACGACCCGGCGAATTATTCATTATGACGGACGGGGAATGTCTCAATATTATTCCCAGAAAAGGTCTCATGCTTCCCCGCAACCAGATTGATTGGCGCCGAATAAATTATGCAAATCAGTTTCTTTCTCAAGCAAATAAACGCGGAGAGAAAGAAAGACAGAGAACACAGGCGCGTTTGGAGAAAAAATTGAGAATCGATTTCAATAATTCATCAGTTTTGTGGATCAGCAGCGTGAGCGGGTCAAACGGCATCAGCAGAACCATGGCAGCAGTACCATTCCCTGAATGACTTTGCGGCTCATCATGCAAAGGTGTTTAAGCCCAGACGACGAAAGGCCTACTTTCGGCACGAGTCAACCCAAGACGAGAAAATCACGTGTGCCACACGGAGCAAAAGAGGCGTCACAACTGATAACAAACGCATCTCGGCGCCAAAGCGAAATTTCGTTGCAGGAGAAAATTGGCGTATATTTATTTTAGCACACTTTATTAAAAGGGAGTGGTTTTGATAGCTAACTGTTTAATTGATCTTATCTCTTGATTCCCTTTTGGAAAGCTTCAATAGAACAATAAGGCGTTATATTTCCTTCTTTCTTTCGGAGAATTGTTTTTGCGAGTCATCAAATATAGATGATAGTGAGTTTTAGCAAAGTGGACAAATTTAAAATCAATCAATTTTAATTTAAGAGAGAACTTTCATGTCTAAATCTCTCTTGTTTCCCTTCAGGTCAGGTAGTTTGGGAAATAAACAATCAAATTTAGTTAAAGGCCTCCTGAATTGCATGACCTACAATTTTAAGAAATGTTGTGTGGGTGCCATAATTACATTTTTTGTCTTTTTAACCACAAAATGCTACAATTATTTTGGCACCAATCGTGCAAGAGGGTTCTGAAATTTTCCTTATCTCATTTACGAAATCTTGAGCTCCAGTTGTTATGGCAAAAACCCCAAGAGAAAAACAGAAAACTACTTCCAGTCACGTTGGGCCCATTGTCAGAGGTATTTTCAAGTGGAAAGTGAGGCAACCTCTTGAGCCGTTATCAAGAAGAGGCTTTAATCCAAAAAATACGCATAGTTTTTCGGACTAATTCCGAAATTCTCTGCGAGATAACGCACGCGGAGAAATTATGCAATGACAGCGCAGCCAGCGGGAAAGGCTGCGGCTGCACACTCGACGCCGCACGGCGACTCGTGCTGTTTTGAGTGCTTTTATTTGTTTAAGATAAGACTGCCGAAAGTTTGGATTGCACTTCATTCAGGTGTCGCGCTGGAATTATTAAGAGCAAGGTCACGCGCTCGGCCGCCGTTTCCAAATTCATGCACCCTAAAACTTAACGGCGCAGATTCCGGCCTTCGCTGCACTTTTCTCAAACATTCCGCAAACAACGATAGCCCGCGCCTGACACGTGCTCGACACAGAAGGGAAATTCCGGCGACCTACCGCGCTGCTGTAACAATTCAATGTATTGAAATTCGCCGGCCGAAAAATCGGGCCTGTCAGCTGAATGGGTCGCATTTGAAATTTAAATGGCGGGCTGCATTCGAGATTTATGTTACTGAAATATCGCGCCGATGTGCTTCTTCCTGTCGCTAAATTATTTATAACACAAATTTTAAATGTAGGTCTTTTAAATGCAACGAATGTGCGCTTTAGAGGTCATATGGAGGTTATTCGCGGCACAGTAATGCGTTGTTTACTGATATTTTCGCCCTTTGCTTCGCACCGAAAGAGAAAATTTATTTTATTTTGATTGCCAAGGTTTATGTGAATATTTTATTTTGTTGTGCTGACAATTGCTACAAAGCTGACACCTCTATACAATCTTTCATTTTGCACAGTTGCACCTTGGCGAAAATCCTATTGTCTGGTCAAAAAGATTATACTAGCTATATTAAATTACAACTGCTTGATATAATAATTGATATAAT
Source organism: Cloeon dipterum (assembly GCF_949628265.1). Lineage (NCBI taxonomy): Eukaryota > Metazoa > Arthropoda > Insecta > Ephemeroptera > Baetidae > Cloeon > Cloeon dipterum. The sequence continues at coordinate 7,886,088 of NC_088789.1, read as the reverse complement.
AATTTGTTGAATTAGGTTTTCCAGGTTTTCTTAGATTGAATCAAAAGAGATATTATATTTTATTGTTTGCCTGAGTTAAGTATACAGTCATTATTAATTGTTTAGTCATCTAGTCATCATACAATCTGTCAGCCTATTTTATTTATCTTGAATAATTTCTAAAGCTCTGAATTTTTTAATTCAGAATAATTTTATTGCGGATCGGCGGGATCAGAAAACAGTTGATTTTATTCTGAGTTTCGAAATCACCATGTGACCATCAAAAGACCACGAAGCATCAATTTTTCCATTTTAATGGGGTTTAAAAGGGCCTTCAATTGAGGCTGGAGCTTGATACAGTCAAATTAAAATGGACAGAATGGACAGAAAAAACAATTAAAATTTTACGGCAGTGATGAAGATGAAGGTGGTGTTTTTTGCACAGTTCAATTTAAGATAAAAATCCGCGCATTTCTTTATTACATCACATATAACTCAATTTAAATAATACTTCTAACCTGATTTTATAATATCAACTTAGATTAATTCCGTTTCTGATGTCAAGCAAATTTGCATGCCTCCATTATTTATATATGAGCGGTTTCACCTATTGATTACTATTCACGTCGCTCAAATTGATTGAGTTTCGGAAATTTCTAGTGACACCGCGCCTTCAAACAGGGAAACGCACGTGTGCATAACGAAAAAATATGAATTCGAACCGCACGCTCGTGCGGCTTCTGCACTGGCAAATAATTTATGCGGACCTTTCTCAGTGGCACTTTTTTCACTCGGCCCTCTCGCAAGCTGAACAAGGTGGGCAGGCGGGGCGAAAAAATAAATTTGTATTCACGTGGGGGTTGTTGGTGCATTTAAATTTTCATGACGGTATGCACGCGCGCGCGGTACGCCTTTTGCCCAAACAACTAACTCATGTCGGCCGCACTACTGCTGCTATGAGCGGGCGGTCATAAAATTCTGCGCGAAAACAAGTTATGAAATGTTGATGTAGGATCGGGACTTAGCTGCAGCGGGCGGCCGCATGATATTTGGGATCCCGTATAAATGATGGGCGTCTGAATAAAACATGACGACAGCAAGTAGTGCATGCATAGTGCATGCCAACTGAAGGCATCTGTACTTGCCCGCCCGTCGCCGCGAGGAGGACTCAAAACTTTCCAGGTCGGCAAAGAAAGCATTTCCTCCTCTTGCATGGTTAGGGGTTGGATGCATGTTTGAGATGGGTAGAGGCTTTCAAGTTAAGCCGAATTTCGCGGTGCATGATATGTACAAAAAATGAATTTGTAAAGGTCACAAATTACAAAGAGCACTTTAAAATCCTGTTGTAACGAAGCAAGCTGTTGTGTTCAATGAATCAGCTTTTTCCAAAACACAAAAAAGTCTAATGTTGTGATACTTTTTATTTTCAGGAGCATAATTCTGCTACGACGTTGAAACTGTTTCTTGTCAATTTTTTTTTTGTAATTATATATTACTAATTTATTATTAAATATTATTTGGATATTCATTTTTAACTATCCTTAGATTAAAAAATGTATTGTTTAAAAGCAAAGGGTGACAAAAGAGCCCTTTACTAAGCGTCATATTGACTAATGACTGGTTCAATTTTTTCGAAGAGGAAAAAATCAAATCAAAATTCTCGTTATTAACAGCCACGCAGTGCAACATAAAAATAAAACTTATGCCACAGGGTTCGCTGCATATATTTTTGCGTCAATTGTCGTTGGACTGCTCTCTTTCCTGAGCACAAACGAAAGGAGAACCGACACAGGAAATATCTCGTCAAATCCTCTACTCACCCGTATTTCCAAACAATCCAAACCGAAAATTCCATCTTTTATGTTGAGCTAATTCAGAGAGAAAATCCGTTTTCATCACAAACATCTAGAAGGAAAATTTCGTGCACTGCTAATCTCTAATCCTGATATTCAATTCCACAAATAGAAAACATTTCCTGCGTGTGTATTTCTATCAATTTTCATTTATCAATTATTATTTGTAATGGCTAAACAAATAATGTGGGTATGATTTTCCACTTTTTTACACGCTACTAACTCGACCATGTCACTATTTTAACCCTCCATTTAAACAGTGCATATCTTCGTTGATCAGAAAAATTTAGACTATTTGCCGTCTAAAATTTTATTAAAGATGAAGGCAAAATTAAAATCTAATCTTAGGTCATAATTGCAGTTCAGGAAGGTTGTAAAATGATTGCCAGATCTTTTCTTTTGAAAAATTTAAAAGACAAAAATGATTACGACTAACTTTTCTATAAAATCTTTTTATTAATTACGTTATTCATTTGACTGTTTTAAAATGTCTCTTACTTTCATTACACTTTTCTAGTCTTTTGCTTTGATTTAATTTGTATATCTCTCTATTTGCATATAACGATCAGTATGGCTGGCCGCGGTGATTGAAAATATGGTTGAAAGGTTCAAAACGAAAATGCTCTCCCCGGATTCAGTGCAGCCTTTAGCTGGGGGGGGGGGGGGAAATTCCTGCGCCCAGCTGGATTAGAACTCTAAGTGGAAACAAAGTATTCAAAAGTATGAACAAAATTTCCCCTTGTTTTAATGCTGCCTACAATTTTAGGTTGGTTACAACATTTGAAATTCCGTCAACAGATTTCCAAATTTACCTCGATTCTCTCATTCCCAATTGAGATTGGACAAAATATTGTGAAAATGTATATGTACTTTGGATGTGCCGTGCCGGGATAGATTTCGATCATCGGTGGCATTGAATCTCCTCCACAAACAATAGCTACTAATTTGTCAATTTCTTGGCGTAAGATAAACTGGGAATTTCAACACGAACGCCGGGCAGGGAGAAAACACCTGTCAGTCTGCATTCCGTCAAACTCAATCAGCGCGGCAGAGGCAAAATAAAGCGTCCGCCAATCGGGCATTCATCGTGCCCATTCGTTCTGTGGCGTAGAACAAGCGTGCGATTGCGATATAATTTGTGTGCTTTGCTCTTGTTTCTCTAATGTTTGCTCGACTCTCGTGTGAAAGAAGCCGCGCGCGCGCCCAGCATCATATAACACAGCACGGCCTATCTGCGGCTCGCAATATAGAAACACACAAATTGTGCGGTCCGCGCCAATCGGCGACCCTTTGACTCGCTCCACTCTTGCGTGAGTTTAGTGCTGCAACTCTGGCTGCGCTCACAAGGCCAAATCAACTAGCACCATATTAGTCGATTCGTCGGCTGCTCAAATGCCACGCCGCAGAGATGCAGCTCTGTTTATACTTCTGGCACGCTACTTTTTACTCATTAGTGTAGGACGAGCTTTTTCAATTCTTTCTTATAGCTTTTGTTCCCGTAGGCAGACGCTTAATTATTGCAGAGCATCCTGGAAACTTTGACCCAATCTACCCACATGCATGTTAACGAGATTTTTTGTGGAAATTCGGTGCAACTTAAGAAGAGAAGTCAATCTTTCCTGGCCTTCACTCTATTTATTGGAATATTCCGAATATTTTAAAAATCACATCAGCGAATATTCTCTTGTTAGAATTTAACGCATTATTATCTCGTTTTGAACTGGATAAATAAAAACACTGAATGAAGTTATCATGTTCACTAAAGAGATCAATATTGTTATTTATTTGAAGAATTTCTGTGAAAATTCTAAGAAAATTTTACACCTGTATTGTTCAAAAACTTCCAATATCCCCCACCCCCAACCATCTACAGATAGTGAAAGACCGAATTATTTTTTCAACAGTGGTCGCATTGGGCAATAATCACCCGGGTTGAAAAACAAGAAACTTAACCCTTCCTTGCGAAACACTGGACAGTTGTATTAACCGAAAAAATAATCTCTATTTTATCATCTGGAAAATTTCATTTCACATGTTATGCACAGGATAAAAATATAAGCCGAAACTTTTGGGGAAAATGCAATTCTTCAGATGTTTCATTGAGGTAATATTTAACCAGCGAGTTGGCTCGCAATATAGAATGCATTCGAGCATTTCGGGGAAATAATACTGACTATGCCCACTGTCAGAGCTAAAGCCACTTTTGACTCGAAATACAAATACCTCAATGGGCTTGGAAGGACTGCATTCGCACCTGTCCGGTGGTTTTCCTGAAAATCTGGCATTTTAATAAAAGACTTCGGTGAGGCGAAATAAATGCTTCCTCACTTGCCATCAGTCGTGATTGAAGGATGTTTTTACCCAATCTTTACAAAAGATTTCTATTTTTAGATCGCGATGCGGATTCCATAATAGGCTTTCATCTCGTGGTGGAAGCTACGATACGAGCGGCAGCATTTCACTCTCGATCGGCAATCCGCCCTGATGGTGCGTCGTCATTTACAAATCTTAGTCCCTGCAGGGTTTGGAATAACATCTAGCAGAAAAAGGAGTTACAAAGTGTTTTTTCAGGTGACCTTAAACATGGGTTTATTTGAAAGAGTGACCGGAAAAACATAAGTGTCGCAAAGGGGTGGTTTTGTAAACACACTGGTTATAAGCGTTGAAGTCTTTGAAAAATATATTTTCACTGCACATGAGCAAAGTCCGTTTGCTCCCCAACACATGAACACACATCATGAACAAAAACATAAATTATTATTAAAGATTACTCTCATTTCACAAGATGATTATTCTATAACTAAATTTAAATGATTATTTTTATTCAATTTAAATTATCAATAATTTCTTTGTGTATTAAAAAAAGTCATTTAGATGGAGAATTTGGTGATCAGAGAACGTATTAACTATTACAATATTAAGAATGTAAGTTGCTATCGGTTTATGTGGCTTGATTGCAGAAGAGCCTAAAATAATTTTTTAATGGAATTTTTCACATTAAATTGATTTTTTTTTGTTGCAAGAGCAATGTTTTTTATTTATTTGTTGTAATTAGTGAATTCAATGAGTGCGATTTTTGCACTATATGCCACTTAAAAGTCGGACTGTCGAAATAGGTAAAATTAAAATGTATGTTAAGCAACCAAAACGCCGACTCCCGCGCGTTCTTTCGTGACTGAAAAGAATCCGGGGGCAGCAGCCAGCATTGCAGGTTCACAAATTAATTGCTCCCGCGGTGTGTGCTCGCCGCGGAGAGTGCGTGAATTCGATCAGGTGAAAGGTCAGGCCGTTGCTCTCGTTTAAAAAGCACGCGCGAAACAAAAGTGATTGTTGTTCGCGAGCGCGAGGAGTGCGAATAGGAAAAGTTGCGCCGGCGAGCGTGCATACATTTTGAGAGTTACAAAATTGTGCAGGCTGGAAAAGTCGGTGGCCCCTCACCCTGACTGCCTGGCTGGTATGAATCTCATTTGCGAGCACGGCAACGGCTCCCACCTACGTAACCGACACACACACTCTACTCTCTTTCTCTACTCCACTACATCAGCGGCGAGCGCTGGCGCTATTGCCGTTTTTAACTGCACTTTCTCCTGGCCGGCTAAAAAAGGCCATAAAAAGCTGCAGTTACGTCTGGTGCCAGCGATTATATAATATTATATAATCCAGCACTCTCCTCACCACCGCACTAACGCCGCGTTTAATGTGGTGTTGTCGGAGCTCGGTGCTCGCGTCGACGCCGCACCAGCCAAGCCGAGCACCACCGTGCGGTGTTGTAACACTTTTAGCCTACGTGTACCTGCGCTTTACTTATCCGTGGCTAATTTAGATCTATGTGAGCTGATAATCGGCCCTTGCTGAATATTTAACTCCTGCTTAAGTGAGTGCCAGTCACCGACGCGTTAGTTCAACTTTTAGACCTCCACACACGGAAGGATCATCACAATAACAGTGTTGGCGTCACCACTATTTTAAATAATTACTGGAGTGATATTTTTTAATTTAAAAATCTTGAAGGAAAGAGTTGTTTTGAACAATCATAAATTTTTAAATGAAGTTTTTGCACAAAATTGAATTTTCTGTCTGCTTGCGAACAAATTAATTTAATTCGGAAAATATTACCGGCTAAAATTATGTTTTAATTGATATATGGTCAAATTTAAATTGTATCTCATTCCATTGAAATTTACCTGAAATTCCAAATGTAAAAGGAAAGTAATGCAACGAAATTCTCATTTAAGGATTCTATATATATGATGTTACAATCCATTGTAACATCTTTTAGAAAAGAAACCCCTACTAGGTTTAGAAATTTTTACCATTTGATTGAACGGCTACAAAAGAATAAAAAATGTGCAGAGTTTCCTAAAGTGCTTAATCAATTTGTAATTGTTGTATATACAAACAACCAGATGTGCGCGTCGAATTTGGTTTCTTTGAAAATTACAGTCTGAAAGTTTCCTTTAAAGTTATTCGCTAACATTACAAATGAGTAAAACGAGCCCCGCTGTTCATAACATAATAGAACTTTCTTAAGGGATGGTCGCTGAGAACCTGCCGTTTGACCTTTTCCCACAGTCTTTCACATTTCCAAAATAAATTTCTTTCTTTGGGCTGACCACGTTGTGCTATTTCACAGACATCTGGTCACCGCGGATTTTCATTAATCATTGCACAAGTATTAAGTTTGGTATCTAATTTTTGCCTTCTAATCAACTTAAATACCTATCCATTCCATTATTAATTGCGAAAATTTATTCTAATACCTGCTAAAATAGCATCGGTATTACAAATTATTTCATTAGTTTATTTGCAAAAGATTTGAATTCGTCAATTACAATGTTTTTTATATAAATTAAATTCAAACATGTTTGATGATTAAAATCATTGAAAGAGATAATATTGATTATGGAGGTAGAGGCTAGACGATACGATATTACATTCACTATTTCGTTTGTAACATTTAAATATGACTGCATTGCAAAACTGTACTATATCCAAAGCATAACATTATGGTAGACTATTGTCAAAACGGCAAACATCCAAGCTCTGAACGCCCATTTTTATTGGGTTGACATTTGAAAGTGATTGGCGCTAATGTGCCAAACGAACCTTTTGCAATGCAAGACATCTTTGATGGGCAGCAGATGACCCAGAAACGGCGGAAGGAGATCTTAATCAATTGTTGTCTCTGGACCGATTTTTAATATTAATGAAACGGCTTATCCGTTGCAAATTGGCCTGTGTATAGATGTGGGCGAAATTTGCATACTCATGAATATGAGGCATTTGGAACTGCTTGTAATTCATCTTCAAAATCATATTTGAATAATTTTTAATTGGGAAGGTAAAGCTGAAGGCAGAATAGAATAAATTGAAAGAATTTTTCCATTAAAATGTAACTGGTGAAATGAGGTGAAAATAACCGGATAATCTGTGAAGAAAGAAGAAAGACAAGAAAAGTGTTGTCAAGAAAAGTGAATTACCTGATGTATGTTTCAAAAGTTTCGTTTTATCGTCGTGTGTTTATAAAGTGAACGTACTTTTATTAAGTAACGAATTCCGCCGCGCGAGACACATATATAAAATGCAATCTAGCGAACACATAAAATGCGCGCGGCACACGCCCGTCTCGTATATCTTAATAGTTCTGGTCGTACTACTGAAATTAAATTCCATTACCGCCAGGCGTGAGATATCGAAAATCAAGTGAACTGGCCGCCAACAAATGATTAATTTTTTTTCACCACAACAAACATCGCTGCGTAAACAAGCAAAGTGGTGCCGGGCACGCGCACGCGGTGGTGTGGATACTGGCGCCCTGCGCGCACATAAATTATTTCCCAACAATAATAGAAAGGTGCTTATATGCTCAGCACTCTCAATAAAAATGTGTACGCAATCCCAGATAAAATACGATCAATTATATTACACACACAGGACCACGAGCGCCCTTATGTGAGTGAAAGTGGCTCGGTCATGACACACGCTGCTCTCGCAGTCAGGGCGACTCTATTATAATGCTTTCACCGCCCCCGCATCTATGGCTCGGCACAATTATTTTTACACGCGGCCGGCCGACCCGACAAGCAGCCACAGCACTCGTAAACTGCATTAGAATATATGCACCGCAAACAATGCGAAGGCTGATCTCGCCGCCGCTTCACAATAGCTTTGACCCTTTTTACGGCTAAAGTGTTTCCTGCTTAAAGTGCCGCGCAGGCCGCACGATCGACAATCAATTTGGTAAAGAGCGTTTCCTTTTCTAACCGGCTCAAATGCAGACCCTAAAAGAATATTTCATCACAACAAACATGCTTATAAGAGAGTTTTGCTATCCTTTTCCAAGAAAATTTAAAAATGATTATTTGTTTCTATTTGTTTGGACTCCCTGACAGTTGCAATCATGAAAAGGGAAAAACACCATTTTGTCTACAACCAAAGCAACATCTGCCCAGGTCTTATTTTCAATTTTTGTCTATGCCGGGTTTTCTCTTATTCTTCAATATTCTACTTGAGGATTAGGAGAGCCATGAATTCACTGGTGGTCTAAGTTACCGCCATGGAATTTCCCAGTTTTTCACTCCACTAGATGCACGTAAACAAACGTTCAAATGCTGACTATTGTGAATCAATCACACATATTCTTGAAGAAAGTGAACTTTTTCGAATAAGATTGCTTAAAACTTTTTACACAAGATCTTGTGAAATAAAATGCCAAATTAGCCTCCTCACACGACTATTCGCTGGATAGTGGTAATCTAACATGCATCTCAAAATCTTTTGGCGTGAAAGAACTCTCTACAATCAAACTCACGTGGGGATGGGTTGTGAAGAGAAAATATTTATTTTCCCCCAAAACAGTCAAATCACTGATGTGTACAGTTAGAAAACAGAATAGTACAGTCATGTAGCAGGGGATATAACCTTTCTAAACCAAAAAGGTCTGTCACTTGTCAATAACTTTAAGGTCATTCACCTTTCCAGGTTTTGGCAAAAGCAGGTGTGCCACGAGTCATGAAAATACGAAAGAACTGCAAACGTTTGGCTCTCAAAGGAATAAATAACATAACAAACAAACCTTGCAGCGACCCTAGCGTAGCAAAGCACCCGTCGTTGCAAACGAATCAGAAGAAAATCCGTGTGAATGGGTCAACTCTCTTTTTCGTGAAGCAAATATAAATTGTACAATAATTTAGACTGGAAATCTGAAACATAAAGATCACATAATAGAAATGTTTGGTTTTGTCGTTAATGCGCAGCAGGTGGAGCTCCCATGGGAAAATGGAAAGACAAGCAATATATTTTCTCCTAAACACCTCAAAAAATTTGTCATGGTACTACAGAGAAATTCACTTTTCTTTTTTAACTCTCAGCTTTCCAATCGCTTTCTTTGTTCATTCCAAAGAACTACTTTTTCACAATTTTGGACACTTGTTATTGTATAAAGCTTTAACGTTTCAGTCAGCAGCTAAAAAATGCTTGCTCTTGTTCTCTCTTTTCCCAGCTAAATTATTTTGTGTTGTTTGTTATATGTAAAGGGTGACTATAAATGTTTGTTAATAGACCCTGCTTGCGCAGAAGGTTTGTCAAAAAGCTGATATCAGATAATATCAACAAAAGATTAAGTTAACGAAAACTGTTTACGCGAACTTTCAATCTGTATCTGTTTGAGCGAAATGTTCTCTCGATTTGATAAGCGCGCAGAATTGAGTAATTTCTCCGCTGACGCTTACACAAAAAGATAATTTTGAAAGCTCTTCGCAACACTCTCTTTTTGTGCAAAGCAATGTTTTCGGGCCAGAGTCCACTATCTCTTAAGTAAATGTTGCAGTATTGAGATCACATTACAATATTTGCGGACAAACGTGAGCTTATATAAATAGCAGAGAGACATTCTCAGATCTGATAATGTGATAAACAGGCTGTACACAAACTTTCCCAAATAACGCTCTGCAATCGTTTTTATCTCGCGAATATTCTCTTTAATCTTTTCTGCCGGGCAATTTGAATATTAAATAAATACATTTCTCAGAATGATTTGTTAGCAGTGCTCGAGAAAGGTCAGCCCTTTTTCATAATTCATTTGTTTAAGGTCGAAAAGTGAGAGGTGTATATAGAATGAGTTCATTCAGCTCGGATTAGAGGTCTGATCTATATATATGTAACATTTACTCGCACACGTATTCAAGGAACAGAGTGATAAATATGAACAAAGAATTATTATAACCTGCTCGCATATATACACACAGCCACTTGTTGCAACAGCCCGGTGAATGTGCACATAAATGCACACACAACAAAAATCTTTTATTATGCAAAATAGCTCATGATGGCGGCTGTTGTTGCCTGATAACAATTTGTGCATTGGATTGAGTAAAACTCAGGAGTATGAGTATAACGAGGAATTGAGAGATAGCACTTTAATCGGCGCAATTTTGCCCGGCGTGATTACGTGTTTGATATGCAAACTACAAGGAATAAACAGCACATTTTCAGAGCCCAGCGTCGTTGGGTTGGCATAGAATGTACAAATAATGCTCTTTTCGTATGCATATGTTGCACGAGGCGACGAGGCACAGGTTAAAGTTTGCGTAATAGAGCTGGGGCATTAAAAATACAGCGGCGCGCATACATTAGTTGAGACCGTTTGCGATATTGTCGACTAAAAAGTCACGTGCGCCGCGTGAACAGCCTTATCTCGCAGCGACTGGCTCGTCGGTTAATTACAAAACAATTATCATGCTGCTCTCCCCGCTTAATCTGGAAAATTTCGCTCGCTCTCCACCTGTGCAGGGCATATACTTTTACTTTCAGTCGCACTGTGCTATTGTTGTCCTTTTATCTCTCGAATCAAAGGTTCTGTGTACATAATCGGAAATATTTCTACGCGCAGATTTCGTTTCAGACTTGGACGAGCAATTTCCCGTGCAGAAATTGTTTCAACCCCAACTATAGTTTTGTACAGGTTTTTTTATTTTCTCTTTGGAATACTGTTTGGATTTTTTTAAATTATATTATTATATTGGGGTCTTGCAAGGTGTCGTAATCAGCAGGTTTCAAGAGAAAATTTGAATAGCTCCTTTCTCATGAAGTTCACAAAATCATGAAAATCTTGAGTTGTAACCATAAACTTTGCGCCAAACGATGCCTAATTAGACGGCCAACAACTTTTATACGAGTATTTTTTCCAAATTCAATTATTCATGAATAGGGCCCCTTAGATTTGTTTTTCTAAGGGACAAAATGTTTTTCTTTAGTATACCTAAACTTTTTTGGTTGGAGAAACCTGCAGCTTTCGAAATATGGAGGGTTAAAGGTAGGAAAATTGGTATTATTTAGTACAGCTGAATAAAGAGAAAATAAAAATTGAGCGATCGATTGATTTTTACCTTCGGAATATACTCCAGGTCACCCTTGAGGTCGGTCAAGGCCATCAAAATAGGTAAGAAATCGAACCCTGGTATCAGGGGTGCTCACTAGGATCGAAGTATTAAAGTCCCATAATATATTTCACCACTTGACTGATGACTCCGTTGAAGAGAATTTTTAAGCAAGAGCACTGTGGAGGGAGCTTTGATCACATGACAGGGTGCGCTTTAAAAAAGGGGTATGTGAAACTTTAAGAGAGGGGTGGCTAGGATTTAGAAGATGTGGCTATACAAAACGATGAGGGTATGTCGAAATGAGGCGGGAGACCCCAAAAGAGAGCGAGGAGAGGGAGGAGAGAGGGAAAGAGGATATATATATATATATATATATATATATATATATATATCCTCTTATAATATAAAAAGGAAACGAGTAAAAATAAGGGAGATATTCTAGTACTGACTCTTGTGCAGGTGAGCACTCTCAGTATTCTTCTATATGAATAAATTCCTCTGCAGATATGTTTTTTCTGGAGCTGGCGAGACCTATAAGGAGGTTTTTGGACAATTCGGAGCTAACTAAATTTCCCTTCTGTAAGTAATTTTCAATAAAATTATCTCCAGCTTCAAAAATTAAGTTCTTTAGCTGTCAAAGGTGTGTTTTTTGTGTCCTTGGTCACCAAGAATAATTTATCATAGATAAGTAAGTTACACTACGCAGTTTGGCCGCGACACTATAACACTACTGTTCCTCCCGTTAAGGTTTTCATTAATGAGCACTCCCAACAATTTACTTGATTTCTCGATAGCAACTATTTCACCATTCAGTGACATTGCCAGCACAGTATTGGTTTGATGTGCAAAAACGAACCTTTGCAAATCGATTCTTTGAAAAACATCCAAGGGCTCTTCTCATGAATAATTTAATTTGAAAAATTATCAAATTTTTTAGTATATTTAAATCCCTTGCTCAGCACATCCTGTGGGCTATGAACTCACCGGGTCTCAACAACATCATGTTAAAAGTATGGAGGGTGCAGGTGCACCGAGCACATGATTAACCATTAACCAGTCGGAAACTGGGCATGGAAACCAAGTAACCACAGAGGAGCTTGTGCCCAATGTGTCCAGCTTCCTTAAGTTTAAATAGTTTTTATTCATTTTCCAGAGTGATAAGAGGCGAATATAGATAAACTGAAAGCTACCAATTATTTTTTCATATTGCAAAAAGAATAAGTATTAATTACAAATCTCTTTGTAATTAATCATTTTTACTAAAAAGTATTGAATGGAGGTATAGTATTGAAAAAGAAATGATCATGCACTATCTTTTAAGCCCTATTATCCCCTGTAAATTCTGATGCTGAGTTATATCAGGTTTCCCCTAACTTGCTGAACCAAACATTTGCTAATGCTTTATAAATTTAATATAAATCTCAAGAGGTTGTGGGGAATTGTTGTTGTGTAAAGCTTTCCAAGCATAGAGAATTTAGAAAGACTGGATGGTTCATCGACCTTTTATGTTATTCTACCATTTCTTGTTTATTTTTTGTTCCCGAAGGCATGTGGAGACAGAATGCTGGAAAATCCGCGGGCAAAGAGGGACAAAGTAATTTCCCGCATAAATGGCTTACTTCCTCACTGTCGTTGAATAAGATCGTAAAAATATTTACAAAAGAAATGGGGAGGATTTAGAGCAAAGGGGTTCCATGAAGATCTTTTATTATTTGTCACAAGAAAGGTGCCGACTCAATTTCCTAGCCGTATACAATCTTGAGAAAATATTTTACTCTCCATCTTGAGACTTCATTTTTCCTACAGTATATTAAAATTATTCCCGCACGTGCAGGTGAAGGATTGTAAAATTATCAATTCCGAGAATTTTTTAACAAGAATAAATTTAAATAATTTTCAGGAGAGGGATGAACAAAATTTATTATTTTTCCTTAAAATATTTCCAGCTAGCATCGAAAAGAATAACAAAATGCTGGACTTAACATAATTTTTAATTAATTAATGATTTTCTAAACGCAATATTCGTACAACTATAAATTATCGATGAATTTTTATATATTCTTGCTGCTTCTCTCAAAGTCAATTTTCTTGCTTTGCACTTTTGAATCGGAAATTTTTTCATATTTGTTCAAAATTGTTTAAATTCATTTGAGTGCCATTCTTTGGTATGTGCATGTATTAAATAATATATTTTCTTGCTCTAATACATGAATTTAGCGATGTTAAATATAATTTTTAAAATTGGGATTAATAATTGATTTTAAATTTATGCTTTCATATGTAAGTTGTTTGAAAATAGTAAAGCAGACAGTGTTCAACATCGCCAGGCACACGTATTTTTTGCTTAAGCGCTGGAAACAATTTATCAGGGAAGTCAATAAATTCTCCTGCGTTCAGTGCTGGAGACGAGGAGCGCGCTTTACACATTGCGCGGGTCTTGTTCTTATAACACACGAGTTGCATAATTTTAACAGGGAGAAAAGTCGTATGTGAAAGTTTGCTCATGCAGAGAGGAAAAATAAAAAAGACACAGAGAGCAGAGAGCGCGCAGCTCTAACCCCGGCCGCACGGCAGCAGTGAGCAATTTTGCAGAGAAGTCTTCGTCAGTCAGCAGAGTTAAGAGGAAACACGGTCTGCTGCTCTCGAAAATGCCGAGAGCTGCTCACTTGTACACAGGAAAAAAATCAGCATGTTGTTGTTATGCATTTGCTAGTGGAAGTGACCGGCGCGAATGTGTGTGCATTTAACGCCCGCTTTTACACAACGCGGCATCAGATAAGCACACGGCTGCACTGCACACATGTGTGCCATTTTCCTTCCATTCCGCCGTGGCAGCGGCCTTCTTGCCCAAAACGCGGACAACCTTTTCTGGCTGCAGATTTCGCCTTCAGCCGCTGCTGGCGCGTCGAAAGTAAATTATGCGCCTTGGAGATATGTATTTCGCTCTTTCGCTCTCTTACGTTCATTTTCCTCTCTCTTTTCTCCACTTGCTTACTAACACCAAGGTCAAATCAATTTTCAGCCCTCTCTTCTCACAAACTCGTTTTGCCACATCATGCCTTTTGCTTTGCTCATGCCGTTTTCTTCGTTATCTTTCTCTCTCTCTCACTTGCTCGCTCGCTCAACTCGCTCGTGTGTGTTGTCATTGTTTTGCTCCGCTTTTAATACAAACGTGTGCATGCGCGCCTTTGATATTCGAGCCAGGCCACTTAAATGTGTATTAAATGTATTACAAGAGCGACCAGCCCATATTTACTTTTACTTTCAGGCGCACTGACAAGCACAGCGATTCGGAAAAGCGAAACGGATGTATTGCGCGGATCCACGCTCAGCACGCCGCCGCTCAATGTGACTGCAGATGTTGTAATGCGGCTCACAATAATCAGTCACCTCTAATCTCTACAGATTCAATTTAATCCTGATCTATTTCCCTTCTAAATCAGAACTTCCTCTGCATGGAATAAGTTTGATGTAAATTATGGTCTTCAAATTTAGACTTTTAGCTAACAAATTTGAAATATAATTCAAGGTCAGAAATAAGGAAGAAAAACACACGCAGGTAATTTGCTAAATTTAAAATTAGCGAATGGCTGAACTCTGCGCGGAACGTTATTCAGAATAGTTATCTAGTTAAAATTTGAAGGGAAAATTAAATAACATGCTCTTGTGTTGCACAGGCCTCACCAGCTGTGCTTTGCCTCCAAAACAAGATTCACAACTGCAGAGAATTCTGAATAAGCGATAATCGAAAATGTCCGGCATAAGTAACTCATTGCTGATGTGAGCAAGATCGAAGAGAGAAGACGAGGGACGAAATCTTGTCAGCTCGGTCACTCGCCCTCCCTACGAGATAAAACCTTCCCTCACAAAAAAATAATAGCTAAATAAAACTAACCATTTCCTAAATAAATTTCCGCGCAGAGCTCACAGACATTAAATTTGTTAATTTTAAATTTTGTAATTAAAAGGTAAAATTAGGGTAATTATATTACTACTTACAAGCGTACTTTTCAAGCAATTTTTTCAAACAGGAACGTTTTTAGAGCATTTTCTTAAAAGAACAAAATGTAAATAATTTCACAAACAACTAAAGATTTTTATATGAACCAAAATGCACATCACAATTGAGTTTTCATTTATTCAATTATTCGAAATATTCTAAACAGTGCATTTTTCCTCCTCCTTAACTCTCAAGGAAATAACATCCGAGTTTACTATTTATGACGTGATAAATATTATCTTCTTCGTCTTTCCGTTTTTTTGCCGGCTCAATGTCGACTTCGTGAAATGAAATCATCTGAGTGCCAACTGATATTTTTAATGAAACGTGATGATCCAGCTTATTTGACTGAACAGCGTCTTCTGGTCTTTTCTACACAAAAGTTTGTACAACAAGATCCAAGGTCCCAATACACAATACGACATACCTTCTATTGTATCGAAGGATGAAAGGTAAAGCTTAGCACCTATGTGTTTTGCAGAGCAGAGGTTCAAAGAACTTCTCTAGCCCATCTTACGTGAAATAGGTAAACAACAACAGATTTTTGCGGAAATGTACGATTTTCTGTATCTAAAAATAGCCCTCGCTTCACAAATAAAACAGGGTACATATTTATCCATAATGCGCCTCCACAGGTATATATTGGAAGGGCAGATGCCAAATGCCTGGTGTTGTGCGCTTTATCTAACTCGCTGAGATTTTATTTTTCCTTGGTGAAATTGAAAGTAAAAATGATCATCTCTCTCGCTGTCAGTTTCGTTTGACCTTCGCCTGTTGTTGTTATCTTCTCTCTCCACTGCTGTCGCCCATTCTTCAGGTACCTTTACCTCCGCACTGTTCTTTTAAGAAACCCTGTACGCCGCCGCCGACAAAAACGATTTTCATCCGCAGAGTGAAAAGGGAGAGCGAGAGAGAGAATGAGAGTGAAGAATAAAGCTTCCATACAAGCCGCGCGACCATGAGCAATAGATTATATTTGAAGACTCTGCAGGTAACGCATTATGTTGTGTTAGGTTCACGTTTCCCATGCACCAGGCTGCTTTCAAGAGGTAAAAATGCAAGCTTCTATTTTTAGGAAACAACCCCTTACCCCCTTTTCAACCCTAGGACGGCCACTTTCGCTTTATTAGTGATTGCCTCCGAATCGCAGCAGCACTACTTTATCCTTGGGCGCAGATGTTCCCGCAGCCAGCATCAGATTCAATCTGGTCTGTAATTATAGAACAGCAGAGATGAGAATCAGTGAAAAATGAAAGTGATCAGTTTCAGACGGGTCGTGGGGCGGAAAGGGGCGGTTTCCTTTCACGCTAGTGCATTCATCCAGGAAAATTATTAATTTCTCTATCAGAAATAGGGCTTTAATTAACATTTATTTAGTTTCCCTGTATTTTTTAAAGGAACTCATGGTTTTTATCACCTTATTGTTAGTTTAGGACAGGCAAAAATATCTTGGTTAAGATATAATTTTAAAGGCTTAAAAAAAGGAGCAAGAATAATCAAAAATTTGTAAAAGTCCAAAATGTCAGAGATGTATAAGGTGGTTAATTTATTGATTCGAAAAAATGCTCAAATAACTCAACGGGATGGGAGACGCACCTGCGCTGACTCGTCACTTGTTGGTTTTCGCACCTTTCCAGCAGCTTTATTTTTTTGTAACTTTATTATGGTTCTGCAGGGCTAATTAGCCCCATGCATTGCCAAATGCAGACAAATAAATTCAAATATGAACATAATTGATGCTTTAGGGACAAATGTCTGGCGTTTCAATAAAAGGTGGGAAGACGAAAAGATGGCCACATTGGGCTCAAGTTCAAGCCCCTCTGCGGCCACTCGGGCCCCATGGCCCCTTTGTTATCTGCTCGTGGTGTTTTGGGACCCAAGGGAATTGCTGAGCAGGTGTTCAAAATAAAAAATACATTAAAATATATATTTATTAAAGAGTTTTGACAAATAGCAGTATTTGACAAGCTCAGGACGAACTTGATTTTTCTACACATATTTTTATGAATGGAAGGTTTAGTAGGTAAGCCTCTGCATCAACAAAATTCTTCATAGAATTTATCGGTCTTCATTATTTATTTATTATTTGATGTTTATTCTCACTTATAAATACAATTAATATCAATTTCACCACTCTTCTCAGTGCAATTTCTACCTTTATCCCAGAAGAATCTTGCTTTTCATTTCAATGTGTTGTAGAGAGAGACAAAAATTCTTAAGACATGAATTATGTGCATTGCGAGAGAATCTTCAAGAATCGAAGTATTCGATTCAGTTATTCGATGCAGTTTATTCCCAACTGCAATGGGGGACAATTTCCTGTCCCTTTTGTCGCTGCTAAAGCCCCACTCGCATGTTTGATATAAAATATAGAAAGTCACGCAGGTCGCTTTTTCAGTTGAAAAGCCGGAATTCAAAAGCATTCACACACGCGAGTGTGTGTGAGAGAGAGAGAGAGAGAGAGAGAGAGAGAGAGAGAGAGAGAGAGAGAGAGAAGGAAAGCGAAAAGCAGCAAGAGATTTCCGCCACAGCAGCGATTTGCCACGGAGGGTACAATAATTCTGAACACACAGAACAGGCGGCTCAAGGTCTCATCACACACAGCGCGGCGGCGGCAGCAGCAGGTGAGAGGGGAGCTGACTCCGCCGCGAACAGAAAGGAGAGAGAGAAGAGAGAGAGAGAGATAGAATGAAAAGCAAGCGAGCAAGCAGAGAAAGTAATTTGTGCTTGCCGCGGCAGGTAAAAAAAGGAGCGAGGGGGGCGAAAGGCAAGGTAAGCTTGGCGTTGCGCATACCACTTACTTCCTCAGAGGGGAGCATCATCACACGCCTCACGGCGCACCAGAAGGTCACCCCCGCATATCCCTCGAGCCGAAGACAGCCTGAATATTTAATCATTTCACCTTGATCCGCGTGTCGCTCTCGCTTTGATTCAGCCCCCGAGTTGAGGCTAATTGCAGTTTGACATTGAAAGCTCGTGCTCACGACGCTTTTTTATTGCGCCAAGCGTAATAGGCGCACATGATACGGGTAGACATGACCGCGAGCTTCTGGTTTTCGGTGTCGTACAATTATGAGTTAAACCAGGTAAAAATTTGCAGTTGTGCAATTAAAAAAAAATGGCAAATCTTTTCACTTTTTGGAAAATTTTGAATAAAATGAGATAATTTTGCACGAATTGAGAACTCAACTATTATTGACACTCCAATGCATTTGTAAAATTAATTAAAATTACTATGAGATATTGTAAATATTTTTTGATTATTATCGAGTCTTGGATTGCAATCATATCTTTGCAAGCCTGTTCCTTTCCTCGTCTTGAAACGTTTTTTCTTTATCATGACCACTTCCGCAAAATTAGATTCTTCTAGTAGATGCTAAATAAATCAAGAATTATTTATATTGATAAATTATATTCTATATGAGAAAATTTCATTGTTTGAATAAAATTTTAAAATAAATAGCATGACAACTACCAAAATTAAGTCTTTCCAGGTGAATAAATGTTGTGGCAAAATATTTTATTGACAGACATAAGCATATGCCTGATGCGAAAAATTAGCACTCCTCCTCTTCCCCGGTGTGAAGTGCAAATCAATTGCGTTGGCGAATTCGCGAGTTGCGTTGCGTGCATGTGGGTATACATCCACGGATTGCTTTGTATAGGCTCGCAAAGGCAGTTTTTGCGCCGAAAGGCTGCGTTGCACAGAAGGAAAGTTGAGAACCGCCAGTTGTTTTGCGTCTTCGGCTCCTTTTTTCCTGTCCTTTTTTTCGTGACGTTGACGACATCATGAGTTGCTGCAAGGGGATTTCAAGAGAAGAACAACTCAACATGAAGGACAGTACATGGAGGAAGGAGATACAAAGCTCCACGCGCATCGTCACACAGAGAAAGAAAGAAAAGAAAGAGAGAGAGAGAGAGAAGAGTGGTGAAGATGAAGAAGGTGGATGGAGGGAAAAATCTCTTTTGTTACTAACTCTGCAGCCTCTCTCTCTCTCTCTCTCTCTCTCTCTCTCTCTCTCTCTCTCTCTCTCTCTCTCTCTCTCTCTCTCTCTCTCTCTCTCTCTCTCTCTCTCTTGTATATGCGCGCCCGCTCTTTTCCTTTTGTCTGTGAGAACATTTTTTATCCCTCTCACATAATCAATCTCTCTTTACCTCACGTATAACAAAAAATAAAACTTTTTATTTCCCGAGATGGCGCGTACCTACTGGCAGAGTCGCCGAAATCTCTCTCCAGCATCCACCCGCCGCCACCGCCGCCCGCCCGCCCGCCTACCCACCCACCAACCAACCCTCTAAACACCCTTCACCGCGCAGTGAAAGGGAGAGGCAACCCCATCCTCGTTTCGCACCGCACGCGCACAGGAAGAGATCGGAACAAAAACTTCCTGAGAAGCACTTTTAGCAAACGAGGGACTTTTTCTCTTCTTTTCCGCGCTTTTTCACCCAGCCACGGACCGACCGACGGGGCCCGACTGACACAAACTCCCCTCGCAACAGAACGCCAACTTTATTTTTCGTCTCTGTCGCCACTTATACGCGGCTACACACGCGAAAAAGCAGGTAATTTCCACGCAGATTGTGTTCGCAACGACAAATGACAAAACAAACCGCAGCGACAGAACTAGCGCTTATCCTAACGATTTACCATTTTTCCAAAGAATACAGGAGTAGCTTATGCAGCAAATGTTACAATATATAAACTTCTTCAGTTAAATGGGAAAATGTTTTAAAGCTATTTGATGCAAATTGTTTTTGGACGGCAGTTCCATCCCATAACACATTAATTGTTCTTCTTAATTTTCGTAACTTAAGAAGTAGAATCGTACTCTTTTAATCACTTTTGAATTAAAAAATTAAAATGCGTGTTAAAATGCTGTTTTAAGTTCTATTTTATCAGCAAGTAAATTTAATACCGCAAGCTAATTTTTTTAAGAGTTTTAAAAAAAGAAAATATTCCAGCACTATTTGTTAAAGTATCTCTCGTTAAATTTATAATTAACTTTGAATTCCTGTCAGCATAAAATCGTGGAAAAATATCTTTTTCCGTCTTGAAATTTAACTGGTCCTATTTAACATATTATCATCATTTTTTTGTACAAATGGTATTTTGTCACAGAAAGTGCCTGGGCTTCACAAGATTTCACACCCAATATAATATCAAATAACCAAGGAAAATTCGATCAAGAATGAGCAAACATAACATAATCTAGCAAAAGGCTGCCAAAATGACAAATTTCAAGGAGTTGCCGCACTGGCCCGAAACTGCAAACATTTCAATCACTTGTCAATATTATGCCATATTAATACAGGGTTCGTTGCTCTAGCTCTCTGTCCATCTTTTACATTTAAAAGGTTTATGAGACTGGCAGGTCCCCATGGGGAGATCCGCGCTGTCATGTTTTGACTGCTTAGAAGTCGTTTAAAATACCTGCTCTCCCGCATGTGACAACGCTGCGCATCATTTAAGCCCGCGTATATTTGGCACAGCGCGACATTTGAACCAGTGATTTGTCAATATCTGTGTTTGTAATGAGTGCGCTACGCGACCAACTGGTGATTTATTGGCAATCTCGCTGAGAAATTCGCCACCGCCAATCGCACGCGCGGCCTTCCTCTCCACGGAGAGCGATTTCCACAGCATCTCTCCGCGATTCATAAAAAAGCCTTTCTAAAATATCCTTATATATCGGAGTTTTGAAGGTCGGATTTTGTGGCTTTATTGCCCTACCGGCGTATACGCAATTAACATCAAATTAAATTCTAATAAAAACATCCCGTCTGCGGCACCTAATTAGCAACAGAGAAAATTGTAAGGTCGCTGCACTTTATTGGTTTCTGTCGCATTTAGCACAGGAGGCCTCATTGAAATTTTGTTGACCTTATGCACCATGCTGGTGGTCTTAATAAATCTCTTTTCCACTAATAAGACTGGCCTTGACTAATTCTTAAACCGAAAACATTCTTTCTCACGGGTTTTCCTCTTAAAAGGAAAAGCAAAAGAGGGAGTGGTACGAATTGTGTGATGAAAACAAACCGGTAAGTTCTTTTGGACTCGTTTATTATTCCAGTTTAAAAAACTGACTTCTGTTCTTTCTTTGTGTCTCTACAACATAAATAAAAATTGTACAATGATCTTTTCAGGAAGACTAGCAGCTCCCAAGAGGTGAACAATACGCGATGCTCTACTGTTTTGAATGTTTCTGGGGTGCAGGTGTCTTCCGCACCCTCAATTGTGCCCTTTACTTGTTTTTTGTCTCGCGCCGAAGGACATTTTTTGTAAGCAGGCATGCTGCGAAGCTATAATAAATCATTTTTTCCCTACTCGTTCCAGGTAAACTGCGGGATGTAGATGGGCTAGGGGTGAAATGCTTTTTGTATTAAATAAAAATTGCTGGTGTTTTGGTCAACCCACAGGTAGGCAAAACGCTTTGAGCCGCTCGTCGGGAGAACACAGAGTCGTCTTTTTAGTCGCAAAAATAGCTTGGCTGCCTGTGTGTGTTTAGACGGAAAAGCGGGCGCGCTCGTATACACACACACACACACACACACACACACACGGTACGCCGCGTAAAGGAAAATAACTTTCAGAGCAGAAAACTTGAATTTTCCGCAGTTTGGTTACTTTATTCTTTCACTGCCTCTGCTTCTCCACCTCGACAGCCAACGTTTTTGTATGCGAATTTCAAAAGCTCATCCAACCTTCATGAAAATACACACACCTGAGAGAACAAAAAATAAGAAAGGGAAAATCTGTTACGTAAAAAAAGGAAAGGAAAATGAAAAGCGGGAGGAGAGAACAAAAACGGAGCCTTCAGCGTTGGCTCATTTTTATACAAATATATATACACACGCGCAGCAGCACGCTCACTACACGCGTTGAAAAAACTTCCCTTTCTTTCTTTGAAAGAGCGTAAGCGAGTCCCTCTCCCGATTAATATTTTAAGAGGAAAAGAGCTGAACGGCGGCGGACTGGTAGCGCGCGCGGCATTACGGTTAACGTTACATAATTTTAATTCGAAAGTGAAGGTTATCTAACGAGAAATGCGACTAGGTATCCCTTCCCTAACTACGTGGAGGTTAGTAGCCGCTCAGAGTGCACCTCTGCGCTAGTTGCTGCTCTCAAAGCGTCCTAATTTTCTCCATCTATAGCTAAGTTGGTTCATAACTTTCGCTTTCATTTTGACAATCAAGCAGGCCAATGTTGCCAAATGCCCCTTTCACTTTCGTTTCAGTTGGACAATGAAAGTAGTAGAGGTAGCCGCGAGGACGGCGCAAGCGCCAAACAACTCCTTCTCTGCGCCAAGCGCTCCTCAGGGTAGACCCTGACAAGGCAATCTCGGTATGCCATCTATTGGCTGAATATTATAATAGCTTAACAGCAATTTTCATCAAATTTTCGATTTTGCTGCGTAGCAAAACTTTCTAGAGAAAGACAATTGGATAAAGCTAGCTGAAGGATAAAAATTTACAAGTTAAAGATCGTGATCGTCGAAAATACTATGCAGCCTGCGACGCAAACTTGCTCTGCAGGTTGCATTCTACAAGCACAACTAATTTACACAATTTATGCCTGTTTTTCTTTAAATTTTGAGCAGATCGAATGCTATGAAAAAGTTATATGATTTTTTTAATTCACTCACATAAATGAAACAATTTTGGCCTGTCCATAGAGTTTTGATCATTTAAAAATCTATCAACTTTCGACAATTTATTTTTGTCACTATATAAATTTTACTTTTTTTCGGTAAAAATTTCATCATTGCCTGCATCAAGATTTAACACATTATTACTGCTATCTTTGAAGGTTTAGACTATTTTCACCGATTTTTCAGGTGATTTCAGCTTACCTTTGAGGTGAATGGTTTTAATAGAATCCGCCTAAAGGCGAAGTAGCGATTTGATGCAGAAAGAGAGAGGAGAATAAAAGAACCATTCTATGACAGAGAGTGACAGCATAAAGGTTTTCTAATTTGGCTCTCTTCCTCCGACTATACTTTGCATAAAGAACCTGTAATGTGAGAGAGCTAAAGAACTGCAGCTCGAGGATTGCGCAAGTTGGGGGCGGAAGTGGGTGCATCCAGGTTAGTGGTGCCACGAGGTTAGACCTAAACTCTGCATCTCCGAAGGGTACAAAGGGTTGAGCACCCGAATGCTCGAGTCAAAGGTTCTCATCAAACGAGGAGAGCCACCTCTTAATGGGACACCACCTCAATTCACCATATTCCAGTAGGAATTCTTGGTCTTGTTTGGAATTTTATTTGTTATAGCAAATCATAAAAAATAATTTCAATACAAAACCAAAATCCTAGTTAAATAATTTTTTCGTGTTCAGGGAAAAACTCTAGTTGTTTTAAAAAAGGCAAAATATAAATATTGTTTAAATTTAAATAGCAAGTCGAGATGTTGATTAATTTATACAAGAGCATTATTCTGATTTTTAATTTATTTTGGTTAACAAATAAAATAAAAAACGAGCAAATAACAATTTGACGTTTTTTGTGACATTAAAGAGCTTTGCTGAATTGGATTGCTTGCAGTAGAGGTTGGTATGCTCAGCTCATATTGTTGGACAATAGTTTTGCGCCTCTATATTAATTAAAGTATTAATTAAAGAATAAAACTAAATTTGATAAACATGTTTAATTACCGAGTGCATGAACTAAGAGATCTGAAGGGTCCAAACAAGGTGCCTGTAGATTTGCCGGAATTAGCAGGCCTCCCATGACCATTGATGGATGGTTCAGTGCGGCGGTCATAGTCTGCAAATGTCCCTGATCTCCCATGTTTATCATGGCAGTCTCGTTTTCTTGGAGAATCACATCTGTGCCTCCCTCTGCAGCCTGGCCTTGATGCGTTTCCTTAGCATGCATTCGTCTCTTGTGAGTGGCCCTGTTGCCTGCGTTGGTGAAGGTTTTTGGACAAAAAGGACACTTGTAGGGACGCTCTCCTGTGTGTTGGTATACGTGAAGCTGAAATTTAAAAACAAACTTTTAAACAAAAAACCAGCAGTGCAATTTATTTATTACTTTGAGTTGCTTGCTCCGCTTGAAAGACTTTTCACACAAGTTGCATTTGTGAGGTCGTTGATCACTGTGAACTAGTAAATGAGCCCTAAGTGACCCTCGAGTTTGGTACTTTTTCCTGCAAATTGAGCATTCATGAACGACCGCGTTGTGGTATTCCATGTGGCGGACCAAGCGCATTCTCGTTTTAAACCTGAGTGCAAAGATAAAAGTTGTGACATGGAGCGAAGTAGAAGCCTAAAAAATGCTTATTAAGTATTCAACATGTTGAGTTTTAATTTTAATACGGGAAGTTAGTTGTGGAGTTTTGCCAAGGCTGATTAATAAAAAATGAATACATAAAAATTGGAAAAATTTCTCTTCCATTAAAGCATTTTAAACCTATTTTATTTATTGCAATATAAAAAATTAACTCAATAAAATATTTAGTGAAAGCGTAGCTTTGGTTGAACAAGTTTACTTTTAGTAGTGTGACATATTTAAAGATCTGATCTCTAAATTTGCCAGTAAATATTTATTTTTAGGAGTTTTGACTAACTTTTAGATGGGTTTGGAAATTCGAAGTTTTAGAAAAATACGCTACAATTGTGTTTGACTGCATACCTTTTGCCACAAAATTCACACTGGATATTGCAAGATTCCTTGTGAGTCTCCAGATGGCCCTTAAGATTTCCCAACGTGGACATCGTTTTGCCGCAGACGTGACAGACAAAATGCCTTTGGTCCCCGTGCACTGTTCTTTTGTGAGTGTATAAGCAGTTGGGGTGACTGAACCTACAGATAGTCAATCCAGTTTCATCAAATTTTGGCAATATTTTGTCTACTAACGTGTTGCCGCAGATTTCGCATGTTACTCTAGCTTTCGGTGGCGCATGCTTTGACACTTTGTGGCTCACCAAGGCGGACTTGGTGATGTACCTCTTGCGGCACTCATCGCACTCAAAGGGCTTGTCACTGTCTGGTCCATGAGTGTACATGTGCGACCGAAGCATGAATTTATAGTGAAAACCACGTTGGCACATTTCACACCTAGAATTGAGCAATTAGAGAGCTTCTAACAGTGAGGATTTCCGCATTACTTGTATCGGTGGACTCCAAGGTGTTGATTCCTATGTCTTATCAAATGAGTGCGTCGTTCAAACGATTTCCCACAGTGACAATAAATCTTAGGAATGGAGTCATGCGCTTTTTTGCAATGAGTGGTCAGCAAAGACAAAGAGTGGAATTTTGTCCCGCATTCGTGGCAGACTATTTTGAAAAATTCGGCTAAATCTCGCTCTTGCTCTTTGAACTCAGGGCGCTTTGATGTCGACGTCCCATCGGCATCTTCATCTTCGCTTGTTGTGTTTGCCTGGTCATCATCACATTCTTCTTCAGACTCTTTGCCTTCAACCTTGATTTTAACCGGTCCATCTGCCTCATCATATTCATCAGAAGAGGAGTCTATGGAAATATTATTTAATATTCCAAGGGCGATGGCATCTCTTTCTTGCATATTTATTGGTCCAAGATGTTTTGCTTCTACTGAATTGTCAACTCTCTCGTCCTGGAATATTAAAAATCGTAAGCCAAACAAATTAGTATAAACCATTTAAGCATAATTACTTGGTCAGAACCAGAAACCCTAGTTTCAATCTTAGGTGCTGAAAAATCATTTATGCAACACTTTTGCTCATCTAGTTTCCTCTGCACTTCTTTGACGCACTTAAAAAATTGGTGGAACGTCTCTAGATGACAACAACATTTTGTGCACATTAATCTGGAAAACTTGTCATCCTCAAATACCTATTAAAAGCAATCAAAATTTTATCTTTCGATATTTAATCAAAATATGTTTGATTTTTAAGTCTTACAGTTATACTAAGGTAGTTCTTGACGAGAAAGGGAAGGTTTCGTTTGATTCCATGATCCCCAAAAATGTCTAAATAGTTATGATTCTCCACACCACAAAGACGGCACATTTCATGATTTGGGCTATCAAAACGAGAAATCTGATTCTGACGGTGTTCAGAGAATCCAGCCCTCTGTTCAGACTGTTGCTTTCGTCTCATGGCAACTTGCACCCCCTCTTCAGTTCCTAGAAAGTAAAATTAAAAAACTATCTAAAGTGAATTTCAAGTGAAGAAATGGTTTTTTTATAATCTTACCTAATAATGTCAACATTATGGTATGAAACGTGCGATGAGATGGATCTAGGTCCTATAAAGATGGTCCGGGGTCCTCGAATGAGTCAGGAATATTTTTGTCAGTGACTAGAGCAATCACAATAAAATTTGGTGATTTCCGCAACGTCCTGGTTCTGTCAGATCAGATGTTTTCAGATTGTCAATAAGGAAGAAACGAATGGAGCTGATTGGCCCGGTTGCCAGAGACACTGAACAAATCCAATCATAGTATAAATAGCACGGGTCTTGGACTGATGGTGGTGGGAGCGGGAAAATTCGAAATTTGTAGCAATATAATTATGTCGTGGACGAGGAGCAAATCTAGAGGAGAGGGTTTTACGCCACTGAATTAATAGAAAATTGTATAGTTACAATATTGTAGAGAATTAACTATCGAATAATTTTCTGTCAAGAATGCTTATTTTAATTTGTTTCATTTAATTTGTTCTTATAATCAATCCTCACAAAGAATGCAACAAATAATCGATAGCAATTCTGGCCTTCAATTTGAAATTAATAATAATAAATAATTAAATGCCACTCCTGATTGCATTACTTTAAAAATTGTAACGTGCTGGAGGAAAGGTCTGGAATTTTGTTAAGATTGAAAAAATTCAATATGAAATCATGCTGAAATGATAATTTTGATTTTACACGGAAATATATTTGATTTTTCAGAACAATCTGACATCTCCACTGTAATTTCGCTTGAATTGTACAGAATGTGAATGCTAATTGAGTCTGCATCTTAAGTATCACTGACAATTAGGTTAAATTTAATAACAAATACAATATAGAAGGAAAACCAGTTGGTTGTATTGCAGGATCTTCCAAAGCGATGGCTGGCTAAATAACATCGCCTAGCACAGCAAGTCAGAAACCATAAAACACTGACAGTGATCTCACAATAAAAACATCAATGCACAACGAGGACTTGCTCTCTATTAATTAGAATAACTGCTATTTGTCACTCAGAAGTGTTCAAATTCGTTGGCAGCACCAATTCAAACTCTCACATCAACCAGTTTATTTCAACACCTCACTTGGTTGTTATTCAGCAGTTGGATCGAAGAAGAGTGCGGTGGCAGCAAACAGTAGGAATACAACGCCTCCAATAATAGTAACTGGAATTTTCAAAACCCACGTTAGTGATTAGGAAAGCTTTTTAGTTGGCGTGAACTTACCAGTCCGGACTGAGATCTTTTGTGCGATGAAGCGTCCTCCAACAACGGCCAGACCTGTGCACAGTGCGTGCCCCAGAATGCCACCCAGAGTGACACCGTAAACATCCTGCGCGGTTAAAAAAATTAATATAATCAGTGAAAATGTTTCTCACTTTCTTCAATAACATGTAACCTCAATGAGGAGTTGGCGTTGGCCATAGGCATTATTTTAAAATTGGCGAATTTATCTTTCACGGAATGAGTGGGTCATATAAAAAGTTATACTGAAAGTTTAAATTTCTCATCAAATTTTAACTTTGCCAACAATCTTTACCATTTCAAAAAGTTGAGTTCAAGTGCAAAATCAAATTGCTAACTTTTTATGCCCCACCAGTTTTATAATTTGTTAGAAAGTTTTTAAAACAAACAATATTTTTAGAAGCAACTCAACACTTCTGAAGGCAAAATTTAAATAAGAGAACGCTTAGATTTTCAGCCAACCCGGCAGAATTACTTATCAACGTTATTAGGCACTAATTTTTATAAATTTTGTCATTTCTTCAAACTATAATATACTTGCTTAATATGTTATGGCGTAACTGAAGCTTACAAATATTTCATTTACGCAAGAAGCGATAATTTTTGTACTACTAGGTTTTACAATAACCAGAGAATAGAGCTTTACTGACCTCTCTTGCTGCGAGGATAATAGTAGCTAATTGTGATCGGTCTCCCCACTCAGCCAAAAAGGTGAGAGTGAATGACTGGATCAGGATTCGAGACACTGCAGACATCAGAGACGCAGACCTTCTTCTAGCAGTTCCAGTTTCGACATCAGGGGCACTGGCTTCTCTCTCATACTGAAATTGTAGAAAACATTTTATGCAAAATTTCACTAAAAAATGGCAGATTATGTTTATTTCCAAATAATAAACAATCTTATTTGGCAGTGAATATTCTTTACTAAAAAATTTGTGCTTTGAAAGCTTGAGTAATTAAAATCTCTTAATAGATACCTCATCTTCTCTTCTTCTTATGTCCATCTGCACTTCCTCTAACTCTTCTTGACCTTCATTTGGAGACATCTTGCATCCCTCATTCAGCATTTTTATTCCAAACAAAGCAAAGAGTGCAGTCGACACATAGTAAGTATATATACGTGGAATGACGGTTACAATCCAACCGAATGCAGCTGAAAATTAAAAAAATATAAATAAATATTGAAATTGAGATCGTGCTTAGGTTGTTATAATACCTGATAATACTGTCATGAAAGCTAGCGCGCTAATAGCTCCAGCAAAAACTGTGATTCGAGGGTGTCGCATTGCCATGATGGCCGCAATGAAGAAAGTTTTATCGCCGAGTTCGGACACAATGATGACAGAGAGAGAAGCCACAAACGCGTGAATAAAACCCACATCGCTGATGAGAGGCGCCTCTGTTGTCTTGGGATTTTTGAAGAAGTCGTCTTGCTGTAAAAACGAGTAAGAGGTTTAGACCATTTAAGCTTGGTGAACAGGTTTCTTTGGTTTACCACCACAGGAACATCAGGTTCAACCGACTCAACGTCGACAGGCTCTTTTTCAGCACTGATTAGCTGGATGCTGAAGAGCAGGAGAGCGGAAAAGGCAAGCATCTGACGAAGTGCCATGGCTGTGCAGATTCAATGTATTGTTTGTTCACCAGAGAATTTCATTTATGATACGACGCTCCACCAAAACGCGGCGACCTGAAATGGTGACGTGATAATGACGTTGTTGCTCTTATTGAAATGGCATTTCCGGCTAAAAGCTCTTACATGTTGCTACTATTTTTATAGTTTAATAGAAATCGTTATCAATGCACGTTTTCTGACAAAGAGTATGCACATACAACGGCGAGATAAGGAACGAAAGGGTTTTAACCTTGATTAGCAATGGATGTTGAGCATAGTGCTTCATACCACGATAGTGAAAGTTTAGTTGCAGCAAATGCAAATGCACTAACCAAGAAAAAAGAACTAAGAAAAATTAAAATAGTTACAAACCAGTTAATTTGTTCTGACGTGTTGTGTTGTTACGCGTGTGTCGTGTGCTGGCCGTGTGTCAAATCGAGTTGTTTGATCGCTAATTTCGTGCAGCCCGGTAGCTCAGCCCAAAAATTTACAGAAAGCAAGTTATCTGTGAGGCGACATGAGGATAATTTGCCTGAAAAGCAGACGGCGCGAGGCAATTAACACATCAAATCAGCAAAAGTGTCGGAGTGGCACTTTCAGGCAGGCAGGATAGCACTGCAAGCAGCTGGACTGCTGGAGTCGGCCTTTTTGCTAGCAGTGCTGCCAACACGACGTCGGAAATGGAGGGGGATGGGAGAGATCCTGCCAGGCTCTGCTGATTCGAAATTTCGGATTGTTTCTATATTATTCTGTTAAGTCAGCATCACAAACAATTTTTAAAGTCGAAATGAATGGATAATTATGTAGTTTAAAAATTTATTTATCAAGTTTCTCAAATAACTCAAAGTTTCTTGATTGAACTTTTTTTGTGGCATATTTTTTCATTAGGCGCGAAGGAGACCCCATCATATTAATTTTAATTCTATTTTTAGTTTATACATCTGTGATATAAATAAATTTAACTGGACTAAAAGTGTTCAAGCAAAACATTTAAAAATAACTATATCGCTATCCAAGATGTTGTATCCTCTTCTCCAATACCAGGCCAAGAACACCGAATAAGTTAACATCCTCAGCCTAATAGCACGCCAGTCGCCACTCTAATAAAATAAGAATTCATCTCACCCAACTTGTGTTTACTTCTCTTTAATTTGTTTCATTTTTTTGCCATGCTTTAATAAGAAGCTTTTTTGAATAATTTTAAAACAACTGATGCTTTACATATTTAATTTATTTACCTTTATAATTATTCGAACTTGTTTTAAGTAAAACCATTAACTACAACCACTCAAGTGTGAAAAACAAACCTAACCTTACTATAAACAAACTTAAATCCATGTATTTCTTGAATGATCTAGTTCGAGGACAGAAATAATACATTTTTTGCTGTTTTTGTATGTTTAGAAGTTTATTCCTGTACATCTAGTGACATTACACATGATCATACAGCAGTCTTCATCAGGTAATACTTTCCATTTTGACTTTATACCGGTTTTCTCCATTTTTTGTTAAATCGGACTCTACAAGAATATCGTCAGATACATCAAAATAATTTTCGGATCTTGTGCGTGTTCCTAATAACTTCACGACAAAACTTATCATTAATGTATAGAGAGTTGCAACTGCTCGCGGCTCAATAATATGAATAATCGCGGTCTCATCTCCAAACGAACTACTCAGGACAAAAATTCTCAAGTCAACACGTACTACTCAACACACAGTCAAATGTTCTACAAGAGATCAGAAGTGTTGACAGGAAGCATACGACACTAGTGCTAAACAGTAATTAACACACATTTGTCTAGATAAATATTTGCCTGCACATCACATGTCAATGGGTTACACAATGAGCATATAATATTATTACTTTTAATTATCATGCCACATACATAATTATTTACTCCTGCTACGAGGGTGGTTAGCTTTTGTTATATACTTTTTTCACATCTCGGACACACATAACACAAAGTTGCGCCTATTCGCAATTTTGATTCAATGCATGCAGAAAAAATGAGCACTTTTCTCTGCAGAGAGAGGGAACATTATTGTATAATAGTATTCCTAAGTAGCTACAACAAATACCTTTTTTACTCTCCTACAGTGAGCAACTACGACAGTACTGACTGGGGTCATGTATCTTATTTTTTACTTGTTTTTGCCTTTCATGTTTTTTTGCAGTACTTTAATAATAGAGTTTCTAGACGGAAATTGTGTGTAGAGTTTGGTAACTGGATATGATATTGATTGCTTCAGTGTGGCAGCTTTTCCAGGGCTTTCCCGGTTTGATTTTTGAACAGGAAAACTGCAGAATTCCTGTTGTCACTTTCACAATCAAAGTGCAACAAAAACATCATGCTAGGAAAGTCCTAGAAACGAATACTTTGCTCCTAAAAATCAAACAACCGTTCATTAACTGGAGAGAGTAAAATGTTAAAATCGAGTATTCGAGACTCTCAAATCAATGACAAGAATCATTCATTTAAATATTCACAGCACTTTCCAAATACTTGTTATAATTCTCGCGTAATAATTTTTCTTCCAACGTTATAATAATATTATTTCTGTCACAATAATAATTGCTATACAATACAGCTCAGATAACTTCTAATAGAATATAAGTATATATTCTGTAAATTTTGAGGTACAATTAACTTTGATTTCTTGTATAGTGTTATAGTGCGTGACAATCACAATTAGGCAGTTATAAATAACAATTATCCTTCATTAAAGCCAATCATATTATATTTCTTTTTTCTTCAAATAACGAGTGGTCAATTCGCAACAAAATTTGTACTGCTGATGTAAATGTAAAACGATCATCAGGTAAAGCAAATTCTTTGGCATACTAAAGACTATAAAACCAGTGAAGACTCGCAAAACAATATCACATCAATAAAATTTTTATGCACGGTCGTAAAATACGACGTATCTCCACAACCAAAGTGATACAAGTGTGTGCCTTTTTCTGTGTGGAAACACGAACGAAACTGTAAACGCTTTAATCAAATATGCTTGTCGTTAGAGCGTAGAACCCAACAGGTGACTCGTTCATCACCCTCAGACCAGTTTCTCCGAGTGCACTTGCTTAATTGTCCGTTGCGTCTGGTAAGGGGGCGAAAAGCGCGAAAAAAGAGAGCGAGAGTTAAAAATAATCTCGGGGGCATCGGCGCTTTGGTAAAAAATCAGCGGGGTCGCGTTTTGTCTTAGGTTCGCTTGGCTGAGAGTCGTCGTCGTAATATATATCTATTTTGAGCTGAACGAGGATGCAAGATAATCAAAAATCAAATCAATGTGGTATTGTCAGTGCTTTTTGTGTATATCGAATCGTGCTTAGTCGATAAAATCAAAACCATGCGCTTGTCATACAATATATAATATATATGTTACATAATTTATGTTGTGTACGTACGTATGAGTTGTGTGTCACACAAAAATTATTGCAATGAATAAAACCATGAGAATATCACAGAGAGCGAATAAAACCAACTAATTGCGAGTGTTGAAGGAGGCTACCCTGCTACGCGGTGGTTCGCTATTGCGGAAGTTGGCGCTTATCTGGACGAGTGCGTCCAGGTCCGAGTTGCGCCTGCGAAAAAGGTTGCACGAGGCCCAGCAGAGGGTGTCGCGGAACGCCTCGCGGAACTCCTTGTTGAAGTGCGCGTAGATGACCGGGTTAAGGGCCGAGTTGAGATATCCGATCCAGAAGACGATTGCGACGGCCACGTCGGGCACCTGCGGACAGAAGTCACCGCACAGGTTGGTGATGTCGTACCAAAGGAAGAAGGGCAGCCAGCAGATGATGAACGTGCCCATGATAAAGCCGAGCGTCTTGGCCGCCTTGTGCTCGCGCTTCATCTTGCGCTCCTTGTGCGACAGCACCGGCTGCTGCGGGTGGTGCGGATGGTGCTGGTGGTGGTGCTCGTGCGACGCGTCGTGGAAGTTGAGCGCCGTGCAAGAGCCGCTGCCGGCGATGCTCGGCGACGCAGACACGTCC
Source organism: Cloeon dipterum (assembly GCF_949628265.1). NCBI lineage: Eukaryota > Metazoa > Arthropoda > Insecta > Ephemeroptera > Baetidae > Cloeon > Cloeon dipterum. Next base: position 7,852,874 of record NC_088789.1, on the reverse strand, counting down.
TCGATGTTGTGCAGGTGATGCATGTTGAAGTCGTTGCCGAGCCGGTTGTGCAGCATTCGCTCCTGCCGGTTAGCCTCGAGGAAAATCCTGTGATATGTAAAGACCATGATGGAGCCGGGGATCCAGAAGGAAACGAGCGACGAGAAGATGGCGAAGCTCATGTTGACGATGAAGTCGCATTCGTTTGGGTGCAGCTGCCGGTTAGTGAGGTTTTCGGCGGTCGTGTACCAGCCGAGGAAGATGGGCACGAATGAGATGAAGATGGGGCAGAGCCAGGTGATGCCGAGGAACACGCCGACGGTGCGCTCCGTGATGTAGATGGGGTACTGCAGCGGCAGCACGATGGCAAAGTAACGATCCACCGAGATGAAGCACAGGTGCAGGATGGACACGGTGGAGAAGAAGACGTCGAACGAGTTCCACACGTCACACATGATCGGCCCAAACATCCAGGTGTCGGTCAGTTGCACGCTGAAGTTGAAGGTCATGGCCAGAATGGCGACTAGCATGTCAGCAAAGGCGAGCGACACGACAAAGTAGTTGGTGATCACCAGCAGCTTGCGGTGCCGCATCACGCTGACGATGACCAGCAGGTTGCCGCCGATCGACGTGAAGATGATGGTGCCCATGACGAAACTTTTGAAGCACAACACGGCCAGGGTGATCGGGTCCGAGTAGGCGTCCACGTTGGCGGTTTGATTCTGGGCGTCAAACTCCTGCGACAGGTTGCTCGAGTTGCCCTTCTGGAGCGGCCAACCGGTGGTGGAGGAGGCGTCCCGTGCTGTGCTGTGGTCCCCAAATGCAGTCAGCGGCGAGGTCATGGTGACTAGGAATAGCAGCAGGAAGCTGGCCAGTTTCCCTTTGTGACTAGACATACTGCAAGAGGCAGAGTAAAAATAGCGCCGGATCAATAGGTGTAACCATCAGAAGACGCGGCATGCAAATGATCCAATTTATTCTGTGAGACTACTTCTATTGTAAAATACAATCGAGCCGAGATGCCTCTCGTCAAGCACGTTTACGTACCTCTTTGTTCGATTGCGGTCAGGTGGTGCACAAGCCCATAGTAATCAGGGGAGGTAATCAACATTCAATAACGAACATTTGGAAGATGAGGCGCGAGTAGAAACTTTCGTCCAAAAATCAGACTGGTTCTCGTCCTGCACGAAATCAGAAACAAAGTTTTAAATGATGATCCTGCCCGCACGCAGATCGATATACTCACAATAAATTTTATTCTTGAAATGCTCCTCCACAAATTGGCACCTGCAGTCTGTGCTACACTTTTGAGTTCAGCCACGCTTTTTCCAGTCATAGTTAAATTCCTTACTTTATAGAAGCCAATCAAATGTGAAACAAGGTCTCTGAAACAGAGGGAAGCGACGATTCATTTTTTAGGCTGCCTATGCAGAGGACGTGAAAAGGTCACCATTACAACAGAGATTCATGCTCGAGGACGCTGCCCGAGCCGGTTATGACAGATTCTTCGATTGCCCGGCCAATTTGGGGCTCGCGTCCCCTAAACTTTGACCTTTCACCTGCTCAAGGGGTTTCGCGGTGTCCACTTTTGAACAAAAAGCAACGAACGAGTGTGCCACTTGTGAAGGCGCGATGCACACACAGGCTCGCGCACTCACACTCGGCAAAATATATTTATAGGCGCCACAAGCAAATGAATGGCTCTTGAAATATATAATTCTGCGGCGCGCGCGGATTAAAAGTGAGACACGCGCGGGACAAACTCTTTTCGCGCTCCCAATTGATGATTACCTCAAAAGAAGAAGGCCATGAATAGAAATTAAACCCTGTATGGAAATGTGAAGATGCTTTCAGAGGCAACCCCTGGTCCCAGGGCTCATTACACGAGCTACGGAGCTCGCTGAAAAGTTATTAAATATACCTAAAAGAGGGCGCTGATGGCAACCTGTGAATGAAACGCACCAGCGCAGCATCAGCCAGAACATCGACTTTTCCGCACGGTGCCAACTTTGGTTCCGCCAGCCAGCGGGGACGCAAGTGCAGAACCCCTTTATTGATTGCCCAGCCTCGATTCACGGCCCCATCTCTCTCTCGCTCCTGCATCATACGAATTTTCCCAGCTGTTTTCGGTCTCCACTGCTGCCAACCTTATCAACCCAGTTCATTGCAATTTTAAAATTATTTTTATTTGTCATTTTAATGATTTTGTTCTAAATTTTAGAGGATCGCGGTAAAAATTAAAACTTGCGTTCATTATTTAGTTTATAAAATAGGTTTCTTCTGGAAATATTTCTCCTCAGTTGAGTTCAGCAGCCACTTTCATGATAACACTTTTATTATTTTTATATTTTGCAAAAGTGGTCATCCTGCTCCAGATGAGTAAAAAATAAAAACACGGGATGTCGGGATGACAAGCGTAGTTAAGTAAGCTAAACACGCATTTTTACTCGTGCAAATCACAGCTAGCCAATGTTTGAGCGACCCCATTTAGATCAAAGAAAGTTAATTAATTTCTAGAAGAAATATTTTTTTACGGCGTGGAAACTTCTCGGTCTATATGAACCCAGCAAACAGGGGCTGTGGTGGAGGCGACGGCGAAGACACCAGGTACAGAGTGCATTATTTCGATTACATATTTCGAGGGGGTTTGTTGTTGTTGTTGTTGCGGTCAAGACATTTTTAAGTCGCACTTTCGGGGAATTCCTGTGAGAAAACAGTCTATTACGATGTCGCTTATAATTTCCAGTTCCAAATCTTCGTCTGCATCTGTGAAGCCACTGACGATCAAACCCTCAGCAAACCAGGATCAACCGCTGTCCCCTGAATCTGAAAGCATGAAGAGGGCTGCTGCGAAGAAACTGATTGAAAGATACTTCTATCAAGTCACTGATGGATGTGGTGATCCTGAGTGTGATAACGCCAATTGTGTGTCAAGTGGGAAGGTACGTTAAAGTTGTTATAATTTCTATAAAACAACAGCAAACACATTTTCTCTTCCAGTTGAAACATATGAAACCCAATGAGGCTGCAGCCATGGCTATCCAACTGTTTTCTCAAGAAGCGCGCCTCTGTGAGCCACAGCGAAAAATTGCACGCACACAAGACATATCTGCCAAAACTACTCCCGCAATCGAAGGTTTGTTCATTTTTTGTATAGTTTCAGTTTGGTCTAAATAAATCTCTAATGCAGTGGATATAAACCCAAGTCTCAACGAAGAAAAATTGTCTGAAATTCTGGAGAGCTGCAAAAGAGAAAACTCATACTCAAAACTTATTCATACCATCGGCGCTGTTTTTTCCAACATGGAGATCCTTCTCATTAGCTTTGTGAAGAAGCCAAACTCCCCATTAGAAGAAATACTCAGCAAAGCTCCAAGCAATCTGCAAAACCTAAAGAAGGAGGACATTCGGACGATGCAGGGGGACTTGGACAAGGATGAGGACAGTCAAGAAGAAGCAGAGAAGGAAGGCGAAAGCTCGAGCCAAAGTCAAAGCACCGGGCCAGATGAAATCACGCTGGACCTGGAGAGTCTGCGCCGCGCATACTCGGCCCTCTTTGCCATCGACGGCAAAGTTTTTGAAAGTGCCCTTATTAATGCCCTCATCACCCTGACTGGAACGGTCGAGCTCGATTTGAAAATGTTTCGCAACTTCAAAGACGAGCCTAACCTTGTGAATATTTTTCTAATCATGCTAGAACTGCCATGTCTGTCCTCCTATGAGTACATGGAACGCGTGCTGCCTGGAATCTGTCGGGCGGCGTCGCACTTGCCTCTCTCGGTGCAAGCCAAACTCGTCCGCGTCCTCGCCAAGCACTGCACCCAGAAACTGAAGAGTCTGCTTGAGTCACTGCAGCAGATCATCACCCTGAAGGTAATCACCAGCCCGTTCAGCCAGGAGTACACTGTGTATGACGAGGAAACTGTCACGGCTGCCACCAGGATGGTCAAAATCATCTTTTACGCCTCTATTATTGCCGGAGTATTGGACTCTCCAGAGTTGAGGACCGAGGAGGAGAAAGACCCCGCAGAACCTGAAGACGACCACTTTGGAGAGCCCGTCGCAAGTTCAGACTCCAGGGAGCCGGACGTCATCCCGCCAGACCCTATGGCGGAAGAGCTGCAGATCAATTTCCTGGACAGCAGGAAGCCGGTGATTCCGTTTGCTGAGTTCTACAACGAGCCGCTAAGCGACGTCATTGAAATGGACAAAGACTATACGCACTTCAAGAATCGGGATTCTCTTAACCGGTTCAGCTTCTTGAGTCATCCTTTTATTTTGACACCGTTCACCAGATCGCTTGGGCTCTACTATGACAACCGTGTGCGGATGTACTCTGAGAGGCGAGTCAGCATCCTCCAGTCAGTTGTTGGCAACCCAACCAGCCCTTATTTGAGGCTGAGAGTGAAAAGAGATAGGATCATAGAAGACGCTTTAGTGGAGGTGAGCCATTATTTAATCAATTTTTCATTTGTGTTTTTTTAGAAAATTTAAAAAATTTGAGCTATTATTTTTGCTTTTTAGTTCACAAATATTTAGGAAAAAATTATTTTAAGACTTGAAATCAGGGTTGGAAAAGCCCTTAATTTATTTTCCAAAATTGCAGATTACCGAATTTATTTCATTTTACCATTAAGTTTATTATTTTTAGCTAATGACCTTGACTTGACCTATGAGAAGACAGAAAATTCTAGCTAAATTGAAGACAGTAACAGCAATCATAACAATTAAAAGCGGCAGAATTTTGTCGCTTATTGCTGCTAACTGTGGATTTTTTCTTGAAAGAAAAATTAAATATTTTTCTTTTTTATTTTGTAACAAATTTTAAAATTCGGCTTGTAAATAATACCAGTGGTGAAAAACTGATGGTTATAAAATGCAACCCTGCTTGAAATAATTAAAATTTATTTAAAAGTGCTACAAAAAATAGCAAGTAGTGTTTTAAAGTGATGCTAATGTGAAATATTTTCAATATTTAAGATTCTAGCGCAGAATTTACTGTTGGGCTTCTTTCAATTTCAGCTCGAGGTTGTTGCAATGGCAAATCCTACGTATTTGAAGAAACAGTTGGTTGTTGAGTTTGAAGGAGAGCAGGGTATTGACGAAGGCGGCGTGTCCAAAGAATTTTTCCAGCTTGTAGTTGAAGAAATTTTCAATCCAGACTATGGTAAAATCTTCATTGATTGTTTCAGTCCCAATTCTAATTATCTCGCCAACAGGAATGTTCACACATCAAAAAGAAACAGAGACTGTTTGGTTTAATCCCACGTCTTTTGAGAGTGACGCTCAGTTCACTCTGATTGGCATTGTGCTGGGGCTAGCCATCTACAATAATGTGATTCTTGACGTACACTTCCCCATGGTGGTTTACAGCAAGTTGATGGGCAAGAAGGGATGTTTCCATGACCTCAAAGATTGGAATCCGGTTTGTTTTCCAGCCCTAACAACTATTTTCCGATTTAACTTTTGATTTTCAGACGCTCTACGCTGGCTTAAAAGAACTGTTGGAGTATGAAGGCGACGACATGGAAGACACGTTCGTGCAGACCTTTAGGATTTGTTACCAGGATATTTTTGGAAATACTTTCAACCACGATCTCAAGGAAGATGGGGATCAAATTTTAGTCAACAAGAATAATAGACAGGTACTTAAGGCTCATTGCTAACTGGTTGAGAACCTTTAAATCTTTCTTTGTCTTAGGAATTTGTGGATCTATATGCAGACTTCCTCCTCAACAAGTCAATTGCCAAGCAGTTCAGAGCGTTCAGAAAAGGCTTCAGAATGGTGACAGATGAGTCTCCTCTGCATATTTTATTCAGACCAGAGGAGGTTGAACAACTAGTCTGCGGAAGCAAGGTTGGCTCTCTTTTCCTTCATATTTTAATTCAAAATTAAAAAACTGAAATTTGTAGAACTTCGACTTCAATGCATTGGAAGCTGCAACTGAGTATGACGGCTTCTGTGCAGACTCACCCATCATACGAAACTTTTGGTCAGTTGTGCATGAACTGCCAATTGAAAGCAAAAGACGGCTGTTGCAATTCACCACTGGCAGTGACAGAGTTCCCGTGGGAGGCATGAGCAAGCTGAAGTTCATCATCGCCAGACAAGGACCTGATTCAGACAGGTAATAAATATTCTGCCTCTTTATTGCAAGATTCAATAACCAAAGTTTTGTGTTCCAGGCTACCCACAGCTCACACCTGCTTCAATGTTTTGCTGCTCCCTGAGTACGAGTCCCGTGAAAAGCTCCTGGACAGGTTGTTGAAAGCGATTAACTACTCAAAAGGATTCGGAATGTTATAGTCATCTTTCATGGGAGCATATTTTATACCGTGACTGTTAGAACCAACATCCATTAAGGCTGTCCAAATATAATTTTTTGTTTGTCCCTTTTACAATGAAAGCAACTAAGGGTTATTTTGTTTTTGTAAATAATTTGATTATTTGATGAAAAATTACTCATTTTTTCAACTAACCTGCTTGGAAACCATCAAAGGCCTTGTAAGAAAATGCTCACCTAAATTATTGTACACCAAGCGAAGAGTCCCCAATATGTTCCATATTCTAAAATTCATCTAGGTTTATTTTAGAATGTGTGGTCAATTTCTGTTATTAAAACTGCTAATGTCATGAAAACGGAATTTCGTTTTATTCTCTGTCATTGTTTTTAATTTGGAACCTCTGCAGGTGGTCACTCATTATTAGGGCACTTAAATTTAGATGATCTGCTGTTTATTTCTAAGATTCCAATTGTGGGCCCATGAAATGAGCTTGAATCCCGCAATTTCAAGCCATTTGAACTATTCTTCAAATCATCTAATTCTGCTTTAACTATATAATTACCGTCTAAATTGGATAAAACCAAGAAAAATCATACTTTTTGCTTCGCGCTTATAAATGTTTCGTGGTTTCATTTTGAGCAGAATATTTTAATCAGTTATTCACATGCGTGAGTTTGTTTTGTTGCGAGTTGAAAAAGGAACGGAACTGTCCTCCTTTTGGTTCTAATTCTAATTTAAATTGAGTTTCCATGGATCAGCAAGGAATCCTACCCCCATATCTCGCCACATCCCTATTAAAATATTGTTACTGCAAGTGAATTCAACAGGTGCACAACGGCACTTAAATTCCTTCCTCGGAAGCACCACTATCAAATCAATTAAAAAAGTCACATAATTATCCTAGCTGCGATCGTATCTGAGATCTGAGGAAATATTTTTTACCGGTAGAAATGCGGCTCTAGCAGGTGCGCCGCGCGACCTTGCACCTCCGACGCGGGACATGAAATATAAATAAATATTATCGTTCGGTGCCGCTTCTTCGTCGCTCAACGCGCGAGTGTCCCCAAAGCGGAGAGCTATAGGCGCGTCACCCGCGGCCGAGCGGACACTTTAATCAGATGCATTCCTGCTCGTACTGATCGGTCAGGTGGGCGGTGTGTCAGGGCACAGGGCCAGAAAGTCCGCCGACTCACTCCGCGCCGCGATGCCCGCTCCTCCGGTGGTTCTGCTCAGGCACAAGGAGCTGCGCGACGAAGCGGTCTCCGCGCTCGACGCCTCTCGCGACACCCCAAGCGTGCAGCCGCCCCCACCGCCGGTGCCACCCTTGCCCAGGACGCTGGAGCGCAACAAGAGCACCCTGTGGGGCAACTCCGAGCCAAAGAAGGATCCCAGAGCCACGGAGCAAGAAAAAACCGCGATCAGGATGCCTTGCAAGGAGCAAAAGAAGGCGGGCACGATCGGGAAGAAGGAACAAGCGTCCAAGTGGGAAGGTAGGATTTTAAATTAAATTAAAATTAATTATAATATTACTTAATTACTGAACGTAACAAACTTATTTTTTAATTAAAATTTTGAAATATTTCTCTCTTTAAATGTTTTTTTTAACAATTAAATATATTGGTTATTTGAATGAAATATATAATTTTAACACAGCAAAATACATATAAATATTGTTCATATTAACAATTAGTTTTATGTTGAGGAAAGACTATGTTTATCGGAAAATAATAATCCATTTTAAAACGTTTTTGAGGAGCAATTAAGTCAATTTTAAAATCTTTTTTAGTCTTTAAAATATTTGTGGACTTTTTTTAAGTTAAAGGTGATCTTATGCATGGTTAAAATGGCTTAAATTTGCATGATTCGTCTTTAATTGATAGTCTCACAACGATTAAAAACAAAATATCCAACATTTTCATCGCCCTAAAACTGATTATGATTATTTAATCTATTCATAAAAACGATCACGACTGTTTAGTAAAATTAAAAAAAAATCCACTGGCTTTCCAAACACGAACAAAAAGTGGAAACTGGAGCATCCAAGTTCTCCTCGCACTCAATCTTGTGAAATATAATAATTATTATTTCGCGGTTATGGAGCGCGTTGCCTTTTTAAATAGCCATTTACGATCGCGTCTATCGTCTCTCAAGCGTTTTACGCGAGCCTCATCAAACTCGTAATTTGATGGGTGGACTACATTGCCCGCGGTCGGCGCTCGATATTCTCGAGTACATGATCGCGATCATAATAGCACACGCCAAGTACTACAATGGTAAATTGATGTACAACAATGCTGGAGTTGACCGCGGGCCATTCTTCTGGAATCAGAAACGCAGAGGAAAAAAACGTTGTGCTGATTGCCATTGTGCTGCGCGGGGCAAGTGGAACATTGTAGTTTGACACGCCTTGGATAAAGGTCGAAAAATGAATGTAATGATTTGTGAAAGAAAGCGTTTGTTAAATTTGGATTTATGAGGAAAAAGAAAGTGCATATTTAAACAAACTCTCGTGATCGAAGTTGTACTATTAATTAAGGCGGAGCCCTTTCTTCTCGGATAGCTGTAAAGCAGCAACAAGCGGAGCATAACAAATCAAGTATGGGGAGAAATTAACTCCAATGTGTCAAGTTCAAGTGCGTAGGCAGAATAAAAATAACACGCACGCGGGACGCACGCACGATGCACGGAATGGAAACAGCACAAAATACTTATTGGTCAGCGCCGCGAATATTAAATTCGCTGGTTAGAGCGCGGAAATGAGTTTCGCGCCGACTTCAGAATACTAAAGCGCGGAGTTTGAGGTGCGCTGCAATGTCGCAATAGCAATATATGAATGGGCAAAATGTCGGTCAGCATGGCAGAGTACAGTTAGCGGTATTGATTGGGATTTCGCAAAAGAAGTGTAAATAATGCTCATAGCTGGACACTAACGACGGTGACCCTGAAAACTTTTTGTGGAAATTAGCTGAAATATCCGCAGGTAGCGGTGCATGCCACTCACAATCAGCGACCTTTTAACGCCAAGGCACGCGACCTTTCTATAAGCTAGCAGCTATACGAAAGGTGTGATTTAATCACTTTAGGCTTTTTGAATAGGAAGTGCCCTCTGCCGTGGGAATAAAAAACTGTATTAATGCTGTCTTAAAGTTGCCCAATATTAAAGAAAACTTTTATATTTTAAAAAATTAAATTCGATCCGCCGTTTTTTGCAGTTATTTAATTATAGTGCTATTTTTTATTTTCCTCCAAATAACAAATATCAATTTTTGTGTCTCTTTATGCTGTGTTTCTCATTTTGTAATTAGAATCATTTTCATTATATAAATCTCTTAAACTCTGGTCTGATCTTGTTATTTGGTTTAAACTTCGATTTAGTTTCAAATGTACTTACAACGGTTATGCAGGGCTCTTTAGGGTATTGCGAGTTTGTTAAGGAGGGAAAAAACTGCTGGGTATCGCCAAAAGTATAAAATACTGTTTCAATTGTCCCTGCATACATATTTTTCAGATATCGCAAATTTCAGTATCCAAGTTTTTTCTGGGTTGCAATTAAATTATTTTAAAATAAATAAATAATATCAAGACTATCTGTCATCCGTGTAACGCAAACGCAAATTAAGATCCTTTTCTAGTGACAGTTTTATCACTCACTTTCGTTGCTCCTTTTGGCTTTCTTTTATCCAAGGAGGTTACACACTCAGCGCAAACCACCCATGGCTAAAATCTCAAGTGAAACGAACGGTCGGGCAAATCAAAGCGTGAAATTTGATTATGAACTCGAGAGAAGATGGATGGAGTGGAAACGGCGCGCTGACAGAAAGTGGCGATAATTGTCTATTGACCAAGATCAAAAGAGCGATCTTCGCTTGCTTTCCTTTGACGAAAGCAAGCGCATGTCGAAACACAAAATGCATAACGTACAAAAAGTAATAATTTCCCAACAATGAGATAAAAAGGCACAAACAGCGCCGATTAGCCGCGAGTCACGGCCCTTGCCAATCGTGAGGAGCCAAAGGTGAATTATGGCGAAATGCGCTTTTACCAGAGAAATTGATATATACAATGAGCATCTTCTCCTCTCCCCCATTTTAATAAAAGCCCTTTGTTCTGGCGTAACTGCGCAAAAAATGCATTTGAAATGCGCTGCGCACGGTGGGGAGACGCGGTGAAGATCAGAAAGCTATCTATACACACATAACAGTTTATTTATTCAGTTTAGCTGGCGCGCCGAACGCTTTGGCGCATTGATAAACTTTTATGCACTGAATGCCACGGTTCTCACAGTCCGCGTGCAAATTATTTTACCACAAAAGCTGCTGATTGAATGAAAAGAATACGAGGATAGGTGCAGAGCTAGCTCTGTTTATTTGCTCTACGTGTCTACGACAAAAACTTTCATGCGCCAACCGCACGTACGTTGCATGACTTTTTTGTCAGGTTCTCTCATCAAAATGTAATTTCGGCGCTCGTGAAACTATCTCAGGCAGATAGATGAGGACGATAAAAGCGGATAGGCCACTGGGCGTGTAACTTCTTTGCCTTTTACAGCTAAAGGCAGGCCCATGCGTGCATTAGGATTCCTTCAAGCACTGCAGTTTTTCTCTTGAATATACAGGTGTCAAAATGGCACGAATTTAGACAATTGCTGTCTAGACTTTTAAAAATGAACTCATCTTTCGTGGTGAGTTTATCTTTAAATGAACTAAGCAGGTTTAAAACAAATAAATAATCAGCTGCTTTGTTAATTGGTGCTGTTAAACTAGTTTCACAAGTTGGCCCGGGGCACTCTCCTCGAAAGGCTTTTTTTCATAAGCTCTGGTTACTGTCCGCACGAAACGAAGAAACAAGTTTTTGTGCCAGCAGACTAAATGATCAAGCCATCCACGAAGGAAGATGATAGGAATTTAAATTTTGTGTGTTCTTATCATTATTTTCTACGACGAGACCACCAAAGCAAGAAGCGGCCAAACAACGATTAATCAGACACAAAACGAGAGCTAGTCTCTTTTGGAAAAGCAACTCGGCGGGACGGCAACAGGCAGAGCGTTTCGAATTTGGCTGCCTAATTCTTCGGCAGGGAACAATAAACATAGCAATGCATGCACAGCAAGAACAAAGATATGCATCCGCGTCACAGCTTTCGGAAGAGAGCTTGCTGGTTCATTGGTGCGTAAATTCATCATTCGTTGCCTCTTTCACATGCTCGACGTTGCGGCATTCGTATTTGGGCATCTGCGTGCGGCAGGTCGCTTTCCTCTTGTGTAGTATACCCTGGGAAAAAGTGAGAGAAAAGGGCAGCCGCCGCGGAGTCGAGGGCGAAAGGTGCGCTCTGGCGGGGCTGGCAGCGGCGAATGTATGTCAGCTGGAAAGTTTCTGCTGTACGGCGGCAGAGGCGGCGGCGGGTGTTGCAGCGCGAGCCGCCTCCCAGCAGCTTCTTCTTCCTCCGCCACCACAGGTGACCACCACCAGCGGCCGCTGAGGAAAGGTCGCGCCAGGCGGACCACGCAGCACCAAGCCGGCAGTCGGCATCTTCCTGACAATCGCAACGTGTGTTTTGAGTGCTTGGCCACGGCCAATCCGTCCCTCGCCTCCGCAGACTTCAGTTTGGATACGCTTTACGAACAAGGTAGGCACAATAGAAACTGTCCTCTTGGTCTCTCAAATGATTTTTTATTTTAAAACCGTTTACCTTAAATTAAATCTATGACTGATTGTTTTAAAAATTAATTAGGGCATTGGGAAAAGGTTTCGAATTTTGTGCTGAATAAACCCATGAATTAATGCACACTATATACCGTATTTAAAAATTAATTTCCAAAAATTATTTGGATCGTTGGGATTTAGCTTTGTTATAGCTTATAGCTCAATGACAACGAGTAAGCCACAGTAATATTTTATTTTACTTGTTCAACACACGTGTGTACTTTTACCTTGAGAGCAATAAATTCAAACATTATATATATGTTTTCATGAATACTGTTCTTTTACATATCAGTTCATTGAAACGAATAAGACATATATTTAAAAAAAAAAAATAAATCAGACTGTTGAAATTAATGCAGTGTGTCTCCTAATAGTGTGTTTAATATATTCAGCACTGTATGGCACATCTTAACACTTCTTCAAATGTTTTCAAACCGTTTTTACTGTAATTTAATGCAAATCTATGTGGTAGAAAAGTTCCGTTTTGCTTATTTTACGTAATTCTTGGAAGCTGGCGGACCTATTAGGGACTTACGTTATTTATGGCACGAATTCCCGCGCTGCCCATGAGAGAATTCGTCGTCTCGCGCCAACAGAACGCTCCTTTTGTCCCCTGCTGTCTTGGCAATCGGCCGTCTGCTCCACTTGTTCTTGGCAAGACGCTTGCTTTATCACCCAATATTGACAGTCAAGGAGAGTTCAACGCCTGCATGTGTGCGTGGTCTATTAGGAATGTTGCAAGGTTTCTTCTGCAGTTAGTTTGAAGATAACCTTAATGCGGATTCCTCTTGCATTCTAAAGGTCTTTCAACGCTGAACAGATAAGCTAATCCATTTCACTTCGAAGAAGTGAAATTTTTTTATGACACATAAAAATTATTGGAAGTCGGTTTGATCAAACATTCATGGCAGACTAAATATGAAAATAACACGTCTCGATTTGTACCGCTTTTTAAAGCCCGAATATAGTGATTAGGACCTGGCCATATTGACCGAGATTAGTATCGAACACTTGTACCTCTGCTTCATGGGCAATAGCTTCTTCTAATTTGATCGGATGCGATTTTTCTCTCCTCTCATTATCCTGGAATTTATATTTTTACAGCACGCAACCATAAACAGCCTCCGCCGTTGCACCATGCCCGAATTAATTCTGCGGTGTTCCCAAGGAAGCTGTGTATTTACAACTTCCTCCGCGATTTCGCTGCTCCAAATGAGCCAATTTCGCGACAAACCAAATTTTGAGCATGTTTTTATCACTCCCGTTTGTTACCCTGGTTTCCCTCGCGCGCGTGCACTTTCAGCTGTATTTTGTTCCGGGTGTCGAGAAAAATGATACATTTTTGACCGGTGTAAAAATGTGCCGGCTCTCCCGCTGCCAGCAGCACTCGGCGAACGAGTTAATCTGGCTAATTTTAGTGAATATTGCAAGCCGTTATGTTCTCTCTCTCTCTCTCTCTCTCTCTCTCTTTTGCTCTGCTCCGTTCGTTACGCATTGACGGCGCTCAGGCAAGGACGAAAAAATGGGGCAGGTGCCGATGTAGAATCCGCGTATGCCTAAACTCTGAGCCACGCGTTTGATTCAGCCGCGAAATTGAAAATTTACGGCATAATCGTGCATTTCCATATTGAGCGCACAATGTGGCACACAACGCCAAAAACACGAAGCAGAAAACAAAGCCACCTGTTGTTATTCCTTCCTCAAAACACGAATATGTAATTTGCGGTGTCACTTTTTGTTTATGCGTATTTGTACGCAGTGAAAATCATTCTCTCCTGCCCGAATTTCCCCTGCTTGACCTTAAAATTCGGCTGTTGACCAATTGAACCCCGCGGACATGAAATGCTCAGATTTGTTTTCTCTTTCTCTCGCTCTCAAGCTGCTTCAATATTATAATATACACCCATATGTGATCCGGATGCACATTTCAGTTTCGAAAGAGCTAGCCAGATTTCAAGAGGCAGAAGACGGTCTGTCGTCTGCTTTTTACTACCTCCTCTGACCTAAAAATAGTATCAATAGTGGCGTTCAGCCGGATAAATGTACAAATTATACGGCTCATTTGAATCTTCAGGACGTTAATTGCTGAATTTGTCACTGTGACACTTTCCCCTCCGTCGTGATTTATTGTCAAGGTCATTACAAATAAATCACTAAGGCTTTTGATGAACAGTATAGTTCTATGAATCGTGGTTTTAAATTTTCCGTGCTTATAACCGTCTTAAATAAATATTTATTTAATGGAGGCCCAAATCATTGGCATAATTTGTTTGGGACTAAATTCATTATTAATTCGTGTTTTAATTACAGCTTTGATTTTCCACGCTTCGATCGCCCTTTGAAATACTTTTTACGCCTATTAGCTGCTCTGATAATCTGCATTAACACAATGCTACCATCATCCAAATTAGCCATTTAAAGAAATATGTGCTAATGAGACGTCGGGCCCGTAATAAATAGAAGCTCTCATTAATCAATCACCATCCTACCTCATAACCGGCTGACAACGTACACTTTGTGAGCATATTCACGCAATTACCCGTCGACGGGAGAGCATTGCTAATTAAATCACTCTCGGTGCATGCACTCCACGTGATGAATAAGCAGATGTGGAGCAATACCGGTGCCAAATCTGGGTTCGGGGTTTCACTGCCGCTGGATACATAAAAGTGAAAATTACGACCGGATTTGCGGATCCGCCCAGCTGTCGGTGAACAAAGCCTGAATAAAATTGATCTGTGTGCACCGGCTGAGCCGACACGTGTTTTTCCCAATCCTCTTTCTCTATATCTCTTGTATGGGCGCGCACCCACGAAACAAACGAGAAACTCGGCGGGTCGGTGCTGAGGTCAGCGCGGGTTTCTCCTTTGGCTTTTATTTTAATCAGCCGCGGCGGCAGAGACATTCAAAAGTGAAATCAGCCAAAGGGACAAAATTGGCAAGGGCAAGGTCAGCCAGCTTGATTGCCACGCTTTCGTCGCAATTTCTTTCTTTCTTTCAATTCGCCGCCGTAGCCGTGTCTTTTTCCAATGCTCCGGTCAAGCAAGGAGAGGAATTAAATTGCCTTGGTATAAACTCTGCTGCGAACGATTTTCCAAATCGCCGCCACTTTGGCGTTTAAGTAGAGCGTGAAAATTTCGACCGGCTGAGAGCGAAAGGAGACGAAAGGTTAGAGTGAGAAAATGCATGTACGACAGAAATTTGCTAGCCACTTTCTCGCAAAACATGTGGGCTAAAGATTATGTTTATTTGCTTTCCTTCTCCATTTCGTCTGCCGAACCTGATTTTCGAGTCGAGTGCCGAGATAAAAATCAGGAGTGTCTATTCTGGTTCTAGGTGTCGCGGGCTCGCGTGTTTTCGGAGTCGGCAAAGTGATTTAATGGGATGTCACTTTTAATGAAAACAATCAGTAAACGTGTCCATTTGCTAAACGGTTCGTCGCGTATAGCTCAATCGGAATGATACCAAACTCGTTGGTCACGTACGTAATGGTCCGGAGAATGAATCCGACTAAATTGTAAACAAATCGCCAGACTTGTTTCTTGGTGTTAATGAGACAACATCAAAATGAATTGCGAAAGCCTTGAAATTGAACATAAAGTGCTTAATTCACTTTCAAATGATTTCAACAAATTTATAATGACTTGGGAATTGCTGTTTCTCAATGTATATTTTATGTTTATTCTCACATTAAGAAGAATAATACACAGAGCTAATAAATCATATTTATGCTTGAAAGACTGACAAAGATTTAACAACACGCGATAGTGATTATCGTAATAAAATTAATTCATCCCTATAGTTTGTAATATGGTAACTACAGCATATTTCGATAAGAATTTAAAAATTGAAAATTTCAAAATTCATAGCTCAAACAATAACTGTATTAATTGTCAGAAACTAAACTTTACTTATTATTGTTAATCCATGCCAATGAAGGTATAAAACACACACGAGAGTATTATAATTTTTCAGTTGAAATTAAATGCAGCTTCGTCGGTGTGTAGTAAGCTGTTTATTTTTCCAGAACTGTCATGCTAAACATATTTTCGGCTGCTGGTTGCGATTCATGAGCTTCAATGAGAATTTTTTACTTAAGCAAAAAAGTTACAAGCCCAGCCAACTCCTTGAAGGAGTTATTGACTGGTGCGCTCATGCGGCTGAACGAGCTCGGCAACAGAGCAGAGATTTTTTATAGTGAGAATAATTCAAAAGACAAATAAATAATATGGTGATGCGAGGAAATGTATCAATTAGGGCAACATAAACCATGAATTCCAGCGGAGCAAGACATTAATACAAAAAACTGAAATACACATAAACAATCCACCAAGGGCTGCACATTTAATTTTGGCTTATGAAAAAATTAACTTATTGTTGCACCCAAAAGAAAAAAAACGAATAAAAATAGCAGAGATACTTTTCTTTCCTTCCTTTCGGATTTCATAACAAGTTTAAAATAGCCGTAATAATTCAATGCACCTGTTTTAAAATATACATTTTACAATCCCGATATATAATGCTAAAATTAATAATTTCAAGTATGACGAAGTTTAAAATTTAGGAAAATGTAACAAAGAGACACTTGATCATCTCATGTGATTTTTTAATTAAAAATCATTCATTTTTAATAAAAAAATCACTAATATAGGGTTCAGGGAAAGTGCAATAATCGTTAGAAAAGTTAATCGAGTTTTGGTTTTATTTGTTATTGGCTTATAGCTGCATAAACAATTTCAAAACGATTCACTATTAACTTCGCTGATCGTGCGTGTGATGCACGTAATAAAGCTTGAAAAGAGAAAAAGTTGAAACGCCCAAGAAATGTCACTCGCTTCAACTCAAAATCTTTTTCCTCACTTTCACATAAAAACTTTCAACCATAAAAGTATAAATTCCGATAAAAAAGGAGCTATAAGGCTGAGGAAACTTGTCGGACTTCTGCCTCTCGATCAAATGATAGTCCCCTGGTCGTATGTGAACTAGACACCAATGGAAATTGTATCGGCATCACCTCTCGACGGGGGCATCAATCAAGCCGGCTGTAAAAATGAATAAACGGATAAAAACGTTCACAAGGTGGTGTAAAGTGAGCCTAATGCGGGATCGGTTTATTAAAAAAGGCAATAAACGCGCAGCGAGTGGGAAATGAATTTAAAAGTGACGGACGCGCGAGAGGACAAAGTGGGGCAAAACGAGATGCTCCACATAGAGAGATCGAGCAACGAGGAATCGGCGGCGTGTGCGTTCAGAAGAGGGAAAGTCTCTCTGCTCTTTCTCGTTTCGCCAGATGCTGCTCGCGTGGTCCATTTTATGCATCGCATATATGCCCTTACACACACTCGAATGGAAATTATTAATACACGTTTGTAAACAACTTTTCGGTGCGCGCGATGACTCGAGAAAGAGAAATTGACCGATCTGGCCGGGGAATGAGCGAGATTCGCATTTCACACTCGCAGCAACGATTAATTTTTACGACTACACTGCATTTACTGCATGGTCGGGGATGTTGATTGATGGACCATGACGCTTGGACGTGTGATTCTATTTAGTTTTCAATCGGCCTCCGTGCAGTGCAGTTCATGCCGCTTGTCAAACAGAGGATACGCAGTGCAGTCATCAAACAATTTTCAGCCCTGGGCTGACGTCTCGTTTGGGAAAAGGATTCACTTTTGCTTTTTGTGAGGCCATGAGACCAAGTAAGATTATAGTTCACGTATATACTAATTTTTGGTTTACATTTAGTTTGAAGATAATTGTTGTGCCGACAATTAATTGCTTCCGCTGCATTCATCATAATACATTAATTGGGAAACAAACATTGTAGATATTGAATTTAACAATAGTTCATATTAAGTTATTTTTGTTCTTCTAGCAATCGCATTTCACCTGATGTAAAGTGATAGCAAGTCAATTTTTCATGAAAGATGTTTCAATATTAATGCTTTGTTGGAGATTACCTGAATAACCCGAAATTAAATTACTTCAAACATGTGGCATTAAATAATAATATGAGGAATATGTATATTGACAAACAAGGTATAAAAGAGAGATTAAATCTAAAATAGGTACTCCGTTCTGTGATTATATGGAATTATACTTGTTGCAGCGAAATTAGCACTAATCGTTTGCCATATGCGTAATGAAATTCCAATTTCGTATTTTTTTTTCAAAAGAATAACAAGGGGTTATTTTACAAGTTTTATTTTATTTTATGCATAACGTGTAAAACTCTCTTTATAACGTATTATTTTAATTGTGACTGTGAGCCATTGAGTTATCATTAGTTATTGCCAATTTTGTTACGCTCTAATAAATCCACCTTTACCAAATATTTATCTGATTTTTAGATAAGCTATATGTAATGAACCGGTTTTTGTGCTTTGCAAATATTGTGAGCACTTTGTCTACAAATATAAATCTTAATTTATTTAGCATTATATCGAATCATACCTGCGCTTACTTCTGCTTAGTCCTCTTGAACAGGATGTCTTATAGCTAACTTGTTTGTCTCAGGTGTCGCCCTTCCTCACGTGCTTTTGATTTTTACTTTGACTATGATACATTAATATATGTATATATTTGACTGATTGTGAAAGTAAACAAGCATATACAACCATGCTGTTTAATCTTGTGGTTCTACCACAGAATTCAACTAGAGGACTAGCGAAATCAACCTTTACAAAACAGTAAGGTGCCTTTCATCGGTATGTATAGAAAAACTATAAAAATATTGATAACATTAGTACATTAATTTCAATCTTTTGACCCAATGAACAGTAAAATCAACTCTCCGTAAACAATTAATCGCATATATGTATATGAAGTGGAAAATAGTTTTAAGATTTAATGTAAGTGTTAAAATAACGTAAATATGTTATGTGAGTTTTCAAATGTTAAAAAGGAAAAAATCCAGATAAATGAGATATATTTTCAAGATTGCATGGCTAGGAAATTGAAATATAGGTATAAATAATTTTATGCAGAGTGAAAGAGATTAACAACAAAATTTATCCACCACCATTGCCAAAATTTAGTGATATTTCAATTTCCTGGCCGCACAATCCTACAATCTTGAAAAATATATCAATCCACCTTGAGATTTTATTTTCCTACTAAACATCTTAAAAAATATATGCTCCCGGTCTAGCCTTATGCTCATATTCCTTATAAATCCATTGCGGATAAAGATAATTTTTATATATGTGAGAACAGAATCTCACTGCACAACGTTCGTTTGACGCAACGTGCGTAGCAGTCATGCCAAGCAGGTTGCATACTTTTCAGAATTATCTTGTTAATAATGCCTGGGTTGGCAGTGATGAGTGGGGAGACAGACACATCCGTTTGCAGCGGATTCAGTCTTCTATAGCCCTTTTAGCTTGTTTATAACTTATTACAATTTTTGTTACACGGTTCTTTGTGGCTATAAAATGGCTTCGTTAATTTATGCTATCAATAGAATTATTTCACAATGGATTTTGCTGCTGCCGACCGCACAATTCTGCTACCACAACGTTACAATATCTTGTGGTCTCCAAGTCGATAAATCAAAAGAGAAGGCTATTTACATTTGAAGAGCGATTAGTTGGTCAGTTAATGTACAGCAATGAAATCAATTTGCAAAAGTAGACCGATCGATACTCTGAAATGCATCTAATTAATCAGGTAATAGGGTCAAGCAGCTTGTTGTCAATTCTTGAAGAGGCGCATTAGCTCGGGCACTCTTATAATCCGAAAAGTAAAAGCAAAAGCGTTCCTCGTGGCGGCAGATAAGAGCAATATCAACACAACTTCGCCGCTTCCGGTTTCTCTTTTTTTCTTTCTCTGGCTTGCTCGTCATATCTCACTGCGCGGGTGCAATTAAAACACACAACTTTTTCCGTCTGACCGGTACAGCGCGGTCATCACTTTCTAACTCGCAGCGCGAGCAATTAAATCAAGAGCACTGGAGAACACGCGAAAATAATTTCTGCGTGGGAGCTTTCCAGTGCGTGTTTGTATTTTTCACTCTTTCTAACACATTTCCCGCCGTGGGAGAGCAATGATTTATTCTCGGTGCGAGGAATTTTACTTTTGTTTCCAACACGACGTTTTATGTACGGCGGCCTTTTGTTCTCATTTGGGACAATGACAACACATGTTCTCCGCAGGAATGAGAAGAAGAGGATTTGTGCCGTGAAATAATTAGTCCTCGAGTATGTAGCGCTTACTATGAACACACGATCCAAGCGAAATTGAGAAATTATCTAACCAACAGTTATTTCAGACGCTTTGTGTTTCGCTGGTTCGGGATTAAAAAGACAGATGTTGGACATGAGCTTTAATCATATTAATTGCTGAATTTTATTCGGAGAATTGGCAATTAGGGTGCGAATTGTTGCAAAGTATAATTATAATCATTAAAGCTACGTGCTTAATATGGAAACTTAAAAATATAAATTTTAATTCGCTATCGAGATAAGAAGCGCTTTAATTTCTAGTACGTTTGATTGCAGAATTATAACAAATAATTGTTATTCACATGCTCCGGATTTTCTCATGTTAAATGAACATTCTTTTTCACACAAATATTTTGGTTTGTTTAAAAAAACCGTGTATATTGTAGAAGGTTCTAAGGGCTTCGAAATAATTTATCTCCGGGTTAATCTAAAGTTTAAGAGGGAAATTGAACTTTTTTACTAAAATTAAATCTTGAGCATCTAATGACAGAACAGCAATTCCAATAATTCTAATTTGTAATCACTGTTTCAAATTTTTAATTTGAATTTTACCTTATCTGAAAAAAGACGAAATTAAAAATTCTTTAAGTTAAATGTACTTGAATATAGATTTCTATGCTTAAACAAATATTTTTATGGTGTGACCTTTTATTTTTACAAAAATTAAATGTTTCGTGTAGAAAGGCAGCTTTATAACAGCATGTTGACAAGTCCTGCATGCAAAAGCGTGACATTGCACTTTTTGCCGGAACGCGTCTCTCCCGCAGCAAGCAAATATGCACAAATAAAAAGCTCGGATTACGTCGCAGCTATTTTAATTTGCTAGAAACACACACAGATGGTCTGCGGCTGATACCATTAGGTGAGCCTTTTGATTCCGTTCGGCCGAAAGAAAATTTATCATTTCGTGATGTGTCATTTATTGCATCGCTCTTTTCAGCAAGTTCCTTCACCCTTCTCCCATTTGTAGAGGAATTTATTATTGTTATTTAATTACTAAAACAATTACTAATAATGTAAAGAATGCGATTGAATAAGAAAGAAAATAACGTGCGCGCACACACACTTTTTCCTTTGTTAACGGTTGCGCGTGAAATGACGAGACCTTTAATTAGCGGAGAGGTCACTTTTGCGTGAACGAAAGCAGTGTTATTTCTCTTTCAGGCCACAATTATATATATCTACTGTCTATGTTATCACGAACAACACGGCAATTTGCCATATAAACATGGCTATTATAATATGCAAGTTATTTTTTTTATCAAAGAGCAAAATTTCAAAATTCCAGCAAACTCCAAAGAATAATCGGCTGGTGCTTGTTCAGCTGAACATGGCAACTATTCTTAAATTCGTGTGCAATTTACAAGTTATGACAACTGGATTCGGGAATATTGATGAGTTCCATAAACCGCTACAGGATTCCACTAAAACAAGATAGCCTTAAAATAGAACGCATTTGATGTTGCGAGTGTAACACGCCACTATTTCTTCAAGAAAATTCATTTCATTGGTTCAAATAATCCTTTTTTAGGAACACATTGAAAGTTTGACTTAAAACTTTGGCATTTTGTAAAAATATGGTTTTGTTGTTTACTGCATCGTCTAAACATATCAAACAGTTTTTACCATTATTAAATTATATTTACCAATAAATTATATCTGGGCAGAACATCATTAAATTAAGTTAGGGCAGATGACTAAAAAATGATACTTTCATAGAGATAAAAGATTTATTTCCACAAACTGAAAGACAGTTACGTCGGCATCAAGCCGAGCGCTGCAGCAAACATCGACACATTTTGGCTTTCCATTTCACCAACACTGGGCTGCGTCAAATCTAGAGAACTGTCTGGTATGGAAACTTTTGCTACACAATTCCTCGATTCCATATGCATGTTCAGGGAATAGACACAAGGGAAAGTAATGTTGCACTTAGCATTGGCACACTTAAACGTTGGGACTGAAGCGTCCTTGCTGCGCTTCTGTTCGCAATTCACTTGCGCTATCGCCGGAAATTTTGGGTTGGAAAACTCAATTTCAAAGAAAACATGTCTATTGTGGTATAATTGAGTGTTCACGTCTATTAAATTCTCGAAGGCCAGTTGTCCGAACGGAAGGGATTTCCGTAGGCGCCGGCTACGCCTCGCGTTGTTGGCGATATGCGCGTCGAGAGAGGCCTTTTCTATTTCAGCTGCGTAAGTATTTGAAAGCTCTTGGCAAGCGAGAGGTACAATTATCTTTTTTGGCCGAGGAGGAATGGGCATCACGGACGGTGCGTTCGCGTTGGCCTGCTCTTTCGGACGGTGGATATTCTTGATGTGGCGTCTGCAATTGTAAATCGTCGGAAATAACGCTCCGCAATTATTGCAAGCCAGAAACTTCTCAGCTTTCATTCTGCAACAAAATCGACTTCTTTGAAATATAATTTATGATGATACCAATTTTTGAGTGTTTCTTGATTTTATCGGTATCCAAAATATTTTCGATATAGGTCTCCCGCGCTGCGCCGCGCCAGCTGGTTTACATTGGGTCACGTGGCTAGCCGCCAGCCGTCGTGATTCAGCCACAAGGTCAAAAATACAAAAAAGCCAGGGATAAAATTGGTCTCCGTCCCTTCACCTAATATCCGTGGCCTCTACATTTTAATAATATATCTGCTATTGTTTCAGCTAATTTTCCAACAGGTGAAGGGCGTTTGTTGAACCCTAATCTTTGCAAGGACGGAGTCTAGAATAAGAGTTTCTGGGAGTATAGTTGCTTATATTCACAATTACGTAAACACAATTACTCGCTACTTGCTAGTTTGGACCTTTCCAACATGAGTGATTTGGCATCACTGGACGAATGTCGAGCGTTTCAAAGAGTCCTCGGTGCGGAGGCAAGTGGCCCTTCAGCGGGCTGGGACCCTGTGCGGCCTGGTGCGCCCTTGTTATCCGTTCGCTGTGTTATTGGGACCCGGGGGCTTCAGCATTCGTGCCAGTGCAGTGCGCGCCCTTCCCGGTCCTCGGACAGGGATAAAAAATTAAAATATTAATTGCCATAATATTTTGTATGTTATATTCAGAGACGCTTTCTTTATAACTTGTAAATATTTAAACTTAGTTTAAAGAACATAACAACGCATTCTTGAGAGCTGGAAGAGCCAAGCAGAGAGCGAAAGACTCGCAAAATATATTATTTGTTAAATTGTAAACTGGCATGCTACCTACACCCACTTGTTTACAGTTGGAAGCGTCTCTCCTCCCTCTAGCTAGGTTCTCTAACTCGGCCAGCAATAATTTACTTTTTCGGGCTTTTTTATTGTTGATCGGTTCCCCTCTTTCGAGATGGGCAACCCCCTGATAGCGTACACCTCGCGAAAACTCCGCCGTGTCCCAATAACAGGAATTAACGTAGGCGTACGGGCCTCATTGGAGGAACCCCTGTCCAAAAATGCCCGCTCGTGTCCCTGCCCTCGCACCGGGGTCTTTTATTGAAACGCGAGACATTCTCGTGCCGTGAAATTGATTCACGTGTGCTGTAAGAGGCTGCAAACTAGCAAGAAGCGAGTCGGAGAGCCTTCGCAATCCTCCTAAATTTCTAAAAAATGCACGACGTGCATGCGAGTCTCACAGTGGTTTGTGGTAGTTTGTAAATGTTTGAAGCATTTCAAGGTCTGCAGAGCACCTGAAAACTCTCTTAGACTTTAAAGAGTGCGCTCATACTTACGTCAAGGGTAAAGGATTGAGGGGTGCTGGGTTGAACGGGAAAAGGCCAGATGAGCTGCTGTCGCAGGAGTTGCATTCATAGCAAGTGAGGAGAGACGATCGTTGAAACTCTTCCTGCTTAATTTCGTGGGTAGGGGGTGGAAACCATAAGTGTTAGGAAGGTTAGAATTTTACGGCAGCAGTAGTTATATGATTGTCAAAGCGCGAAATCTTAAATTTAAGGTTAACTGACCTTCGTGTTATGTTGTTTACCCTCGTATTGGAAAAAATGCTACTTAGTAACGGGAACAGCTGTTTTGAAGGATGTACAAATCGAATTATTTGTAATCAGCTTGATTTATTGTGAATTAGTCTACAGTGGTTTTATAACGCTTTTGGTGAAAGTTTAATTTGTTATATAGATTATAATTCACCAGTTACGAAAGCCCTTAAAGTTTGAAGCCGTCAAAAGATGGCACCAGTGGTTACATTATATTTTAATGAACTTCCGGTGCGATTTAAGACACATTCCTTCTACAGTGCATTCTACTCTTAAAATAATTTTTCATGTGCTGAAAACAAAAATCAATCCAGCCATTCGCCGAAATATTATTAAAAAAAAATCGCGATACTCTACAGTAGTTAATAGATGGACAAATTGTTAGTTTGAGCACAAAAAAATCATTCCAAGTGAAGAATGCACAAAGGCAGGATTGTGTCTTGAATAATCGCAGCAGGAAGCTCATTAAAATCGAAAGTAACCGCTTGTGCCATCTATTGGCGGCTTCGAACTGTTTAAACAGGTGAAATTGTTTTAAAGGTTTTAATTCTGTAAAATGTGACCCTGCTGAAGCCATCATTGGCATTCTGAATGGATTTGAACCAACGAGAAGAGCAAGAAGTAATTCTTACCTTAGTTTTCTTAAATTAAACCATGCACCGGCAAAATAGGAATTTGATTCAAAATTGCCAATCTGACCGGCCTCCGGAAAAAAATATCCATCACAAAAATTCTTCCTTCCTTATTCCGTCACGTTTATTCTTTGCTCAATTCTGTTTATGTCAGGAAACTTAACAATGAAGGAAAGGCATTGTTGTCAATTTCAAATGCCAAAAAAATTTTGGCCTTTGGTGGACCTATTTGGGGCCAGGGAGTGGTAGCTAAAGGGTACCTAAAAATATGAAAATAATAGAATAAGGTTAACTTTTGACAGAGCAAGTTTTGCAAGGCTCTTAGTAGTTGAATTCTTTTGTCTTGAGATTGTTTACGAGAGAAGCTAATTCAAAGATCAGGCCTTTCCCAAAATATTAAGATAAAGATAAATATAAAATGTATTTAACCATAAATTCCCCCTGCAAAAATACCGGAAAAGGAATTCAGGGAGTGGAATTGGGAGGTAAATTATATAACTAATAATACTGAATAGCTCTGCTCTGTGCTGATTTGAACAAACAAATGGCAAATTTCTCGCTTTTAGTTAGCAATCCTAGTTTTTTAATTAGTACGTGGTAAATTTCTTACTTCAAATTACTTGAGCGTGCTATTTTGTCCTTGTCTATTTTATTTGGGTTAACAGTAGTTTTCCAAATAAAATTTTCATCGCTCACTAGATTATTTCTTCAGAATGTTTCTTTTCGTACGTGCAATACAAATAAAAGATTTTTTATCGATTTTTATTTACATTCCGAAAGCACGAGATCTCTCTTTGTCTGGGTCAAGTCGGCGGTGGTGACAAAATCAATTTTGTCCTCACGACGGACAGCTAAAAAGCGGCAATTTTGGCAGCGGCCGAGCGCAGCCAAGTGCCAAAAGGTGGTCAAGAGCAGTCAGGTCGAGTCCCAAATAATAGCGATTAGAAATTCAGATCGAATCGTTGCAATTATACATTCGCGACGAGAGCTGCAGCGTGGAGCAAAGCCAACACGCGCAAATGTGCTCTATGGACACTGGAGGAGCAGCGCTTCCAATTCAGTTCGTTCAACTCTCTCTAGCGCGCGCGAGCTGCTAAACAGCGGAGAGATCTTCTTCTTTCAGTGCTGTCCCCACCCGGCTCCCGTGAAACAGTTTGTTTAGCGCGCGCCATATGGCCCAACGCCGCTGCTGTTCTTCAGTCTCTCGCGGACGGGCAGTGTGCTAAGTCGGATCCGGACAGTGTGTGTTGCGTGATGTGAGAAAATTCAGTGCGGCCTCCGATGATCTCTCGCTCCTCCGACATGGGCGAAGAACGCACCGAGGACCGCATTTACCTCAAGAAGAAGGGGCGCGGTGGTGAGAAGAAATGGCCAACCAGGGAGGACGTTATAGAGTCTGGTAGGCTTTCCAGGGCTAAATGAAAATGCGTATTTTTATAGAATTTGATATTCAACATTCATTAAGATTGCCTCCTGTGTGGGATAATTATCGCATTAATAAATTACGAGTTAGCAATACGGCGTTTAAAATTGCTTCAAATATGGTATATTTTTAGTTTTAAATTAGCATTTCAAAAATTCATATTACCATTGCTTTTAAATACTGTCCCTTGTATCCAATTTTTTAAAGTTTTTAAAGATTTTTAAAACCATTTTTCACAGCAAATTGGTTTTCTGAACACATTTATAACGTAAAATTCATTTCGTCAAACTAACTCTGTCTTAAATAATAATCCACGTAGAGCTGAGCGCTGAGCAACTAGATAATTTTGAATTTTCGGAATTTTCATAAAATTACCGGTATGTTTATTATTATTTGTTTGTTTGTTCAAAAAACATTTATTTTATGCGTTTTGTTCTTTTTAAAAACGTTCCCTACGTGTTCCTGATCAGCTAAACTAATCAAACCACCAGTAGCCACGCTTCTCGTTGATAATTTAAGTCTTATATGCAAACATATATATGAAATTTGTAACTCATTTTAATAATATACACCTGCTGTAAAATCTGGTACATCTAAAGTTCTAAAATATACGACCTGTGTGGCGCAATTTAAAAGTCGACCTTAATGATGAGCACTTCAACAACAACTCTTTAACTTGGGTGTTAGTTGTTTGAAAAGGGGACGTTGAAGTGTATATATGGTTTGAGTAATGGATTATGCGCGAATATACGCGCTTGGTGAGATCCATTAATCAAAATATGAAGCGCCATCAATCTAAACGTTAGCGCAATCAATTTATCTAAGCTGTAATTGTGTACATCGTCATTAATCTTGTCCATAGATCTAGATCTTGGCCAGTGCGCAACGAAAAACAATGCTCTCATTTCTAGACAAAGTAATTAAGCGCGCATACGCAATAATTAGGCGCAATTTTTCAAAGTCAGAACCGGAGGAAACCATTTTTAAGAGAAGACTACAAAATTTATTACGGCTGCGCGTGAATGCTAATCAGAGGCGTCTTCGCTTGGCCCGCATGCAACACGCTGCGTTAATTGGTCTGCGAATATTTGCACCTGTAATCGCAAATATTTGGCAGAAAAACGCTCGTAAGATATTTCACGTTCACTTATTGGCTGTACGTTCTGTGTCCGGTGCGGAGCGACTAAATCGCAAATCGTGCCGGTCAATCGTTTCGATCGAATCAGACTGAGCGAGCTGCTGATTTGTGGGCAAGAGGCCGGCAGATTGTCATGGGCGCGTTGGCCCCAGGCCCCTCGAAATTTTATTATAGAGCAGAATTACGGTGCGTTAACCAGGTAGCTGTTGCTGCTGACGCTCGAAATGAAAATTTTATTACCCTCTGCCGGATTGTGCCCCGTTTCTCTCGCAATCGCTTAGGTTTGTCCACATATCCAAAATTAGCAACTTGGAAACGTGTACGCACGATTTTTTTCTACGAAGAAAACAGGCGATGATGACGTCTGAAAGAGATGAGTATCTTTATTATGTTATTTAAAATGCAAACCGCTGGACAGAAATGAATCCAATAAATAAGGCCGTGAATGGCATAATTTTGTCTTGGCGCGTCTTGCAGCTCCGACCTGCGAAACAATTTTGTATTTAAACTCGAGACCGGTTCTATTAAATCTGCTAGTATTAAATAAAATATGTTAAAATATAGCAAAGCTTATAATTTCAAGAATTTTTTTTAAATTTGTTTTTTTTTTCAAATTATTTCCGTTATATGGAGTTTTTTCCTTGAAAAATAGTGCAATTTCAATTTTATTTTGATACAAGTTGACGTTGATTATTTTCCATCTACCAGTATGAATTTTATGATTCTTTATACCTAGCTCAAACTTACGTAAAGTATCGAAAAAAATGAATTGACTTATATAATCATCTCAATAATTAAACAGTGAGTAAAATAATGTTTCACTTAGTTATTTACAACATAATGATCTAAGATTACTTCAATAATTATGTCTTTTTAGAAACCATTTTATGTTCAATTTAATCACGCTTCTATAAAGTATGGCGTTTTTGCTCAAATTAAAAAGAGCATTCGCTGAGAGCGTCATAGACATAATTTTTATATGACCTAAACCTTTTAGGCGCTTTTATTATGAATTACAACCGACGCACTCCACTTTGCATAAAGTGCCGTGTTTTAGTTATGATTCATAAACTTAGGAAGCCAGGCCAGATATTCAAATGCGTCGTTTTGAAGGCCAATAAATCGGTATAATTGACGGTTGGGCATATTACAACACGTAACCATCGCTCATTCAGATCTCTGTGGTGGTCGTAAAATAGAATTTGCTCCTCTAACTCCGAAATCATGGAGGTGTGGCAAAATATCTGAAAATTCCGTAACTATAAAGCCGCTCTTAACAAGTGCACGCAATTAAAACAGGAATTTCCGGTGCGATCAGAACTAGATTGTAGGCGGATTTCACTTAACCCTTGCCTGGTGCACGGCTGACATTGTAATAAATGATTATTTTTGTTTTGATGCACTTGAGCGGTTAGAAACTGCGCTCTCGCGAGGGAAAACACGGCGGCAGCGCGCAAAAAGCTGGAAAGATGATTTTTATCAGGGCACGCGAGTGAGCCGCTATTTGGGCTGCGCCATAATTCGGTGTGTGTGTGTGTCTACGCCGCTGCACTTGTGCTGGAGACGCAGTGTCTTGATGACGATACATTTCATAGCCCAATAATCCACGCAGATGACGTCACAAATTAGCACCTGAAAACATGTCACACTTTTATTCGCAATGATGGTGTGCTTTTCTATGATCAAATCGAAGCTACTTTGAAAAAGACCAAGTTTTTTAAAATGAACATGAAAGACAATAGTTTTTTATACTAACGATGATTTCTTTTGCTTAATAATTACACACTAAACTGATTTTTTGGAACTGATTATTAAAATAATGGTTGAATGAGAACAGCGTTTAAAAGTATTGAAAGCAGTTCATAATTTTAAAATTACGTTTAAACTAAATCAAACAATAAAAATAGCGTTTTTATGTGAAATCAATTTTTTTACACTCGAACGATAGTCTGATTTCGTGTGAGAATCATGTTTTTCGCAGTAATCAAACACTTAATTCTACAGCTACAGTTTCCTTGAAAGGCAGTAAATGCGAATGCATAAAATTACAGTTTTTTAATCTTTATAATTTTTAAACATTAATGAAAACTGGGACCTACTTATTTTATAAGAAGCGTTGTAATGGTTTAATTTGAACGTTTCTCGAATGTTCGAAGGTGAAACTATTCGAGGCTTATTTTAATTGTTTTTGACGACAAAAAATGAAGATGGATGTAACTCCGTTTTAATCTGTGCTCGTAAAATTTGCACCTTGATTCCTTTTTAATTTTATCAATTTAGCAACAAATAAGGTCGTCATGAAGCTTCGGATAACTGTAACCGAATGTTATATTCAATAATAGGTTTAACAGCCACACCCAGTAATTTGATTTATTTAATACATTCATTTCTAAATTTCCAATTAGTAATGAAAAATCTAATTATATTTTGGAACTGCTTTGAGACAGAAGATTTGAATGATTTGCCATTTTCTTTATTTATTGCAACATAAATCCTTTTTAACGGTCTTCATTAATTATTTATCGTGTGTTTCAGTTTACAATGATCACCAGCACAGTGTGGCCGAGCAGGACAGCCTGAACGCAGCCTCCTTGCCGCGACCTTCAGCTGCATCCACCACTTCCCCCAAGAGACTTGCCACCCTTGTGGAACGAGACTCGTCCGCGTCGTCGCACAAGCACAGTGTCGCGGCGCATTCGCCGGTCAGGAATTCGTTACTCAGGATTTTGCGGAGGAAAACGTTTGAAGCCTCCGAAGAGATGGTGGACCGAGGAGAGCCATTGTAAGTTTCAAAATTTAATCGCTCTGTTGCCCAGAAAAACACATGTTTTGATCATTATGAAAAGGATAAAGAGCGAAACACAAAAGAGTAATGATATTGCAGCAGATAAAACAAGTAAATAAATCCAAATTAGGTGATATTTTTAAGTTGTAAAATAATTTGTCTCTAAATTTTTCGTCTATTGTAAATTATGATATTTAAAATTTCTTTAATGTACTCTGGAGAATTTCAAAAGTTTTTTCTTTGAAAGAGAATTCCAAAAGTTCAAGTATTAATACAGTAATAAAATAAAACTTAACCCTGTGAAACTCTTCACTCTGGAAACCCACCTGCGCTTTGTTAGATAAGTTGGCATTGGATAACTGAAAAACGACTCTCTCCTGCTGAAAAAGCTTTTAAACCGGAATAACAAGACGTTTCCCTTTAAAGTATATCACGTAAAGTGCAGTGCAATATATTACTTAGTTTCATTTACCTACTTCTGTCCTCGCGCGTACCCGGCAATTAGAGCCAACGCTCTCGATTCAAGTGCTCAAAAGGATTTTCGCGTCTTCCGACCGAAAACGCCAAGCAATGAGTGATTTATGAAATTTGCCTCGAATCAACATGATTTTTTCCATTGTTCGTCGTATTGCAGCTGCTCATTCGGCGAATTTTCATTGTTTCTGCGCGCGCGGAGAAAGGTGAGAGCTGATAGCGATCGCAACTCGAGATTAGCTGTAAATTCGAGTATGAACATAATGGTTCAGTGCAATATAATGAGCGCATCGGCGCGCGAAATACAAAAGAAAAGAGTAGAAAGTGAGTGATGCACTTCGAAAGAATTCAAACGCATGGAAATAATCTAATTTTGGTCGTAGAAAATACAAAAAATCGTGTTTGGTGTCTAAAAATTGAAATGCAACTTTAAAAAAATTCCTCGCTTGAAAGATTTTCACACGACCGAAAATGAGCTTTTAATTCGGAATACATTAAACATCATATGGTCGGGAACCGTAAAATGCGGTCGCGAAATGAGGAAAGATGAAGATGCATTGCCTGTGTTGTTTGCGTCGATGAAAGACGCACTCATTCGGCCGGCTCTTCATTATTATGCTGAAATGTGGCACACTGAGTGATACAAACACTATAATTTGACGGGTTCGATTCCTGTTAGACGCGGCTGCCTAATAATAGATTAATTTTCACCAAAAAGCTAGACGCCTTGGTGGCTCATACAGATTTTGATGTTGTAATTTTTTTATCGGTCATGCCACAACCAAGGAATTATTTTAAAGCCAGCTCTTAATACGCCAATTAAATTAGTATATAATTTCGCTGTAGGAGAGGGGAATTTTTACAGAATCGGCGTGCTCTTAATATGACTGACGATTGACGAATCATATTTCGAAATATCTACGTATCATAGGGAGATATCGAGCTAGATAGACGCCTTTAATTTGAATTTTATTACTTTAATGTGCTAATGGTCGCTTTAAAAATCACGATCAGAACTAGATCTGATGAGCATATTAAAAGGCGTGGACCACCCAAGCGGAAAGATAGTAAAAATTCTCACTGCTGGAATTAATCATAAAGTATAGTCTATTTCTCGACAGTTTTGCTATTCGCATGAGGTAATCAATCCCGGCTAACAAGAAGCTTTTTTACGATCTCGACCGCAATAAAATGCACCGTGCACGCAAATATGGTCGGCACCTGATTGAGAGTTAATTTGGAATGATTTCTTACTTTTCAGCCGCCAACTTTGGGTTGCCCTAAGCTCCTTGTACGGGCAAGCTTTGGTTCTGGTCATGCTCACAGTTTGCCTCATAGAAGTCATGGACAACTCCGTGCGGATTTTTAGCATGCAGGTAAGGTGTTTTGTTTTCCTTTCAAGGATTTATTGTCATAATTTTAATGAAACGGGCTCACCACGATGACCATTCTTTTTGTGTTTCCAGCAATTTGTTCTTGTTTCTTGTCCATTATTATTTTTTATTATTGAGGCATGGTGCAGAAAGAGGCCAGGACTATTATACAAATTATTGTAGATAAACTACAGCTAAAAATTCACTGGCAAAACCATGCAGTTGTTTTTAGCTTGAAATACATATTTTGTTTTTGCAGTTAATATTATTATTCGAAAAAATAGGATATCAGATTTCTCTTTTACAACTTGGAGAATGAGTTTAACAAAATTGAGACACCCACATATTAATATATTATGTAATGCTTTAAATGCAATTCAGATGAAATTAATCAAATATCATCCATGATTTTAGTTCATATTCAATCCAATTTACCGATAACAATTATTTGCTTGTATAAGATTCTCAACTGCAACAAGAGTTGACTGTTATTATTTATGCCTAGGGTTTCCTGCTATTGTATCTGTACGTCGGTGGCATTGCCGTGATCTTGTGCATCTACGTGTGGGTGCTGATCGACAGCTGCGGCTCCCTGTCCAGCAGCTCGTCCCGCGACTATGACAGCGAGGAAGACTCGCCGACAACAGACGACGCCGAAAACCCACACCCGCTCACGAGGTTCGGCTCGCTGAAGAGGGCCCACCGCGCTGGGACCACCGGCACCTCGTTTTACATCAGGGTCGGCGCCATTCGTGAGTATCCAGTTAGGATAAAATTCATTTCATGTGTTAAATGACGCATGAGTAATTCATAAAAAGTATATGCGTGCTGTGCATTTAAAGCAATCATTTTTTACCAAAAATATAACGATTATTTTATGTTTGCCGTTATTATTTCAACTATTGGCTAATTTGCACCAAAAAGAGAAACTAGCAGAGATATTAAAATACAGCATTTGCAATTCGAAACGCACAGTTACTCTGCTAGATCGAAACTTTTACTCGACGAATGCGATTTAGTCAGCCACTGAAGCGTCGCACAATGTTTGTTCGTCCTTGTTCATGAGCTTCACGCCGAATTTTCCTTAACTGTTCCAGTGTTTGGTCTGGCGACACTGGTTTTCAGCGGGCTGGAGGTTGCAATGCACTCGACTATGGACGCCACTGGCACCAGTGCGTGCCTCAGCGACATAATTTTCGTGCACCCGGTGCTGCACGGCCTCTTCACTTTCCTCCAGATGCATTTCCTCTTCGTCAACTCACAGGTAACTAGAATGGTAGTCACAATGAAATATAATTTAACACATTGCAAATACCTCAAAAAGGCGCGCAATTTTTTCTATATTGAAATAAACTACTAACTGAAAATGTGATTTTTCAAAGTCATCTTAAAGTCAGTAATATTTTTGAAAATGAGATATTGATGAATTATTATCTCTTTTGCAGGTTGTCGTTGAGCGATTTGGTCTGGCCGCGCGTTTCGGCTTCATGCACCTGGCTGCGACCAACGTTGCGTTGTGGGTGCGTCTCATTGTTTGGGAAAGTGGAACCGAGTGGGTCTACTCGATCCACCAGGCTCAGCAGCGGGGCAGATCCGCAACCAGCTTCTTGCCCTCGCCCCTGGAGCTCAAAGGCTTCCCCAGAGCTGAGGCGCTCAGAGGTGAATTTCTAACTCTCAATCATTGCTGATTATTAAATAAGTTTGAAAAAAATCATTAAAAACAATGTATTTGTACCAATACATTTATAATCTCTCGCCACAATTAGCCCCCACAAAAAAATGCAAAATTTGGGCACTTAAACCTTGTTCCAGACTCTCATTTGCTGTTAGGGACGTCTCTTGTGACCACTCTAAGTTGAATATTTTAATTTTATTCTAATTAAATGACTTAATCTCCATGCCATTTTATTTTCTTTGCTCTACATTTAACTTAGAAAAGGACGTCAAATACCTATTTTTATTTCTTCAGCAGGCTGGACAAAGAACGCAACCCATTTGACAGCTTTCGCGCCCGTTTCTGCCGACCATATTTCTCAGGTGATCAGCCTGCACGAGTGCTTGAACGCCAACTCCTTGGGACAGCTCTGGACCTCGGCTACTCCCTTCCTAACCCCATTCATTGTCCAGTTCAGGTAAAAATTTATCTCTTTTTAAGTTTCAACTTGGACTTATCTTCGAATTTCAGTGTGATTTCGGCCGCTGTTACCTTTGTGATGGGTCTCAAGGTCGGCCAGCGAAGGCACATGTTCAAGGGCGGCAGCAAGGGCTCGAGTAGCTCGTGCTCCGGCTCTGTTGACTGCAACTCCAGCAGCCGCGGCCTCTTCCTCGGCCTCTTGTGCGTTGTGGCTGGGGTCGTGGTCATCATCGTCTTCTTTGTCGTCAGAGGAGACCCGAACTTCCCGCCACACCTGCCTTTCTGGCTGTCCGTCGGCACGCAAGGCTCTCTTCTTGCTCTCGCAGCCGCACTTTCCCTTGTCGGAATTGCTCAGGTAAAAATTTTTAATTCTTGACTTATTCTGACGCGAGAAAACCTTGTTCTCAAAAATAGAAAACGATGTAAAGATTCTAGATATTCTTGTAGTGAAAAAATTGGTTCAAACAAATTAAACGGGGCCAGTAGTAAAAAATCGGGTAATTAACATTTTGTTAATTTGTTGTAATTAACATTTTGTTAATTACAACTTTTCATATTCATGGTTTTTAATTACAATAATTAAGAACCAAGTAATTTTTACTCTTCTCGGCATTAAAAAAAAACTGAAAATTTAAGAAATAACTGTTTAATGCAAATTTGCTTGAGATTGAGCTAAATTACATAGTTGAAATAACAAGACACCTTCATTCTAAATCAGGTCCGCCGTCTGTCCGCGTCTTCGAGCGAGCCCCCTCGCATCGACCGCCTGCTGTCCAAGGCGTCTTCATTCGGCGTGGTTGCCTACTCCATCTTCACGATGGCCGCCGGCGTGGGCCGCGTGCTCGAGATGCAGCGGACGGACGACCCTGAGGACGGCCGGGCCGCCGCCCTGATCGCCTACTGCGCCGTGCAACTGCTGCACGTGGCCCTGCAGACCGGCATGATGGACGAGCTGAGCAGACGCCAGTGCTCGAGCCGCGGACAGATCATTTCGAGGCCAGGCAGGCAGATTGTTACGTGTCTGCTGTGCCTCAATGGAATTATGTGGGTCTTTGACTCGCTGGTCACCTTTAGCTGGGTGTCGCAAGAGCTCCAGCTCAACTTCTACGGCGTGCTCACTTGGGGAGTCATTAGCAGGGTGAGTACATATTTTAAAAAAAAATATAATAATAATAAGTAAATAAATAATCGGGCCGCCTTCGACGATTAAAATAAAATTGCGATTAAGATTTGTGATCAGCGCTGATTTAATCAGTTTTTCGTTTTTAGTTTATGAATTTTTTGTGTTATTTGAACTTTGGGAATTTTAGTGGGTCTGCTATCTCCCTCCTTCTTAAAACAGAGTTAAAGGAAAAATTAAATAGGAAATTTCAATAAATTGAGAAAAATCAGTGCACTAGTTTTTTTTTTGCATCCTTATTGCTCCAATGAAAACGTTGTTTGACTCTTAATAATTAGTAAAAAACAGTATACAAAAAGTGTGTTAATTTTGCTAATCCTGTTTGGTTTTGCAGGTGAGTTTGCCGCTGTTGGTTCTGCACAGGTTCCACTCGTGCGTGCGACTGCTCAATGCCTGGCAAAAGGCGTACAACTGACGAGGGCGGGACCGCGAGGAGCAGTGTTGCTGCACGGGCACCACTGGGGCCTTCCGGGCCCAGATCCACTTCCAGGCTCCAAGGTCTTTTCGCGGTCCCTCCCCGCCAGGCGCCACCCCCTTTCGCAAGGCTCCGTGGCACCCCAACATGCACCTGCTCAAGTTCTAGGCCCCTTCCCGCTCACCGCCTCAAGGGAATCGGCCTTCGGACCCCCTAGTTTTCGTTGCCAACACCAATTCTTAATTTAATTCTCAGCGTGTAAATAATTTATGAAGAGTAAATTTATTTAATTGTAGTTTTTGATGTGGTCGATGACTGTATATTGAGAGATCATTCGGTCCCAGACGGACGGCGAGTTTGGAACGATTCTTAGAACTCGCTTGTCTCGCGAGTGTCACAAGCCGGTATTAAAATAAATAACTGACTAATGTAAGCCATATTGACGCGTTAGACGTAACTCTCTGTACTAGAAGAGTACAAAACCATCACTGCTGCATGTGTAAATCTCAAGCACACATCAGAATGTTAAAATATGTTATGTTTCTTTTAAAATTTATGGTAATAAAAATATCTTAAAACATATTTGCATCAGACCTTTTTTAACTAATAAAATTCAACCAACCCAAGCTTGTAAATATATCACAGTGTGAATGAACTGGAGCAAACCTTCCTACCTATCTCCCTATTTTTCACACATTACAACGTAAACTTAAATCCTATGCTAACTTCCTCCGCTTGACCCTGAAAAATTTATTTCTCTTTGTCTCACAGGTAAGATCAAAAGGGAACTTTGCTTGGACCAAAGAAGATTATATTTCACACCCAATCCATACCTGAATGATAACGTAAAAGGTAAAAAATGATGAACATTTGTTGCAAGGTGTGGCCAATATTTTTCAATTATCATATATTATATTTTGCTTCAATTTTGTGAAATCCACCGCTGTTTTATAAGAAAGGCAGTCAGTTCTGAAAGATATTCTTCTTATTTTTACTGGTGAAGTATTTACTAAAACTGGAAATGAGAGTTTCCAAGAGCAACACCACAACTACGACTTTCATCATGGCGATTTATAAGAAAAATTGCATTCCTTATTCTTATTGTATAAGTCTAAGTATCTATGCAAAATATATGCGCACATGCTGAGCAGGTTACATATACCTTTTGATATGAACATAAATTGAGAATTTGCAATCACAAGCAAGGAAAGATTTGTGGAGCTGTTTCTATTGCATTTATCACATGGACTCTTGATGCAGCTCTCGAGTTAAAAACAAGGAAAATACTCCATATTTCGATAAGAATGTAAACCATTTTTCTTGAATTCAGGAAATGACTACAGATACCGCATCCGGAAGCTCTAGAAACCATATAGAAAAAGGCTCAACTCTTATGCGATTATTCAATGTGAGTGCACTGCTGGAAATGGAGTCGTCTTTAGCAGTGCTGGTGCTCATTACTTTTGCGCGGTCTGCAGCGCTCGATTTGTTCCTTGTGAAGAACGTCCAGAACAACACCTACGACTGTGTGTCATTCGAGGATGCAAACATTGACGATGTGTTCGAAGCTACTTACATGACCCACACACGCACAGGAACCTCAGATCATGGTATGAAATTATTAGATCAAACTGCTGTGATTATTGATATAATTGCAAAATTACACTTAGAAATCAGCGAAATCAAGGAAAGCGGTTATTCCGAATATTTGACGGTTGTCCAGAATAATAAGAGACTAGTAACAACTATGGTGAATTTTACAAACAACGAGTCGATTTTGAGCCAATTTGGATTTATCTTTGATCACGGATGGGAAGGTATATTAGATTACTTTGCAAGGAAGAAAAAGCAACAGAATTTTATTTAAGGATTCCCGACTTTCCGGAGTGGTGTGATAGACATGCTGACCACAATTCCGACGTATCTAAGAATATCTCTCTGGGCGAAAGGACCGTGCTATCTTAAAATTGGAAATTTCGTACAGCTGAAATTTGCACCAACTGAGAGTGGTTTGCATGCAAAAGTTTCGGTTTCCTTAACCAAGATTGAACAAGAAGTGG
The DNA here is from genome assembly GCF_949628265.1 of Cloeon dipterum. NCBI lineage: Eukaryota > Metazoa > Arthropoda > Insecta > Ephemeroptera > Baetidae > Cloeon > Cloeon dipterum. Next base: position 7,815,102 of record NC_088789.1, on the reverse strand, counting down.
TTTGTGCATTAATGACCTTTCTTGCGGAAGACTTATAACTAATTTCGTTGCAGAATTTTCTCGCAAACCGATGGAACCACTTTTCATTGAAATATGAAAAAGACGCAAAGCGTTTAGTTATATCAGACAGTAATAACAAATCAATTAGTTTGCCAATAAGTGTTTTGAGCTGGCCTACAAATTCCGAAAAGTTCGATTTGTCTTTTGATTCAGACGATGGAGAGGCTCGAATCAAACTTCATAAATGTAAACAAATATTATTTGATAAAGTTTTTAAACGAAATTTGAATGAATTTAGACAAGGCGATGTATTTCAACGGAAGCTCGATTGGAGGTGGAATCAATATTTTGCGATCGAAAGTGACATACTGTTTAGCGATTAGTCACGTGAGTAACAGTAAAACCACATTCAAGATCAAATCTGGAAACAATCAGGCATATTTCCCAGTGAGTATTGTCAGTAGACTTCAGATTTTACTTAACTTAAAGTACAATAGGTAGCGTTACAATGGCGGAATAGATTTTTCAATGTTAAGCGTGAACTTGTGCTAGGAGTTCGACTCGAAGGAAAGTCAGCAACTGCCAGATCTTTCTTGGCCATGAGGTTTCTAGACACAAATTGCGTGTACCGGAATGGACGTAAGTTGATAGCGATAACATGACATAATATTGCTTTCAAGTTCCTTAATAATTTAAGAAAAATGAGCTAGTCGAAACCATTTTTTAATAGATAAGCAGATTTACACGAGAAAATTCACCCAAGTGCCGAGCAATTCTAAAGTCAGTTGCATGACGGTGACAAATTCCAAAACTGTGACTGAAAGTGCAGTATCCACACTATATTGGGAAGGTGAGCGATTTGTTGATGGTAAATAATCAAATTTAAAAAATATGAATTACGTAATTACAGACTCTTCAAGATTGGAGGACCTCTGTAAAAATCAAACAAACCAATGCAGGGGATACATATTTTGCGGCGAGAAAGGGTGCACGTGCATACCACCGTTCACAGGCCCATTGTGCTTGGACAGTCAGTAAAAAGCTTGATTTAATAAAATTTATTTCTTCCTCTTGTCACATTCCTATCCTAGGTTGTAACCGTTTGAGTGCGTACGGATGCGGTGCGCCATGCGGTTCCTGCCGAAGCGCCTCTGACTGCGACGAAAAGACAGGAAAATGTAAGGTGTGCATCAAAGGATACCGCAAGCCACAATGCACGCAGAGTAAGTGCGTCACGCATCGGATTGACGGTTTTGCATAAAAATAAATTTAAAAAAATATTGTTCATTCTAATCAACACAAAACATATTTTTGAAAGAGAATAATTTTTCAAGAACATTTCCGGCAAGGGTGCAAGATTATAAATTATCCTTTCTTGCAATATAGCACCTTGACTATTCGGTTTCAGGGCTGCTGCAATTCCGACTTAAGCCGGAAATAGTGGAAGGCGAAAGATCTATCAGCTTGCAGAAAGCGTTGAAGAATTTGACATCAGAGGAAACTGCAAAAATCAAGACTGTTGAAATTCAATACAAGGTCTTATTAGGATTCCAATTTTTTAAATATCATTATTTGTTTATCCCCTTTTATGCAGATGTTAAATGAAAGCGATTTTTCAACATTCCACAAATTTGAGCCAAACTCGCCTTTCAACGAAACTTATGCTCTTCCGCGTGTACATATTGGCTCAGAATACCAATTTCGAGCTGCTATCAGGGAGAAGGACGAGGAAAACATCTTTATCGATAACACGAACGACATGGTTTTAGATTTCGTCTTCTCTGAGAGCAACGATAGTGCGTGCTAATATTCAAATCTTAATTTCAAGCCTTTAATTTACTGTTTTAGCCAAGAGCAAGGATTACCACGAAGACGATTCGCCTTTAGAATTATTTGTGTCAATTTTAAGTGCTTGCCTTGCGGTAGCTATTCTCTTAATATTGACCGGGTGTTTATGCAGAATGCGAAAAATGCGACAATCGTCTACAGTTGTTTATAGCTCACAAGTTCACGACTCACAATCAGCATCCATAGGTGCGTTAAATTTTTCATCTCATGATTGTCTTAAACGAGTTTTTTCAATTTAATCAGTGGATAATAACGATTACATGGAGGAAGAAACTAAGGTCAAGAGTCTAATTTACAGCGAAATCCCACAAGCACAAGAACACATATATGAAGAGTTGGATCCACTTTATGCTGAAACTAACCAGGGGATGGATGTCCGTGCTTACCAAATTTTCGTGGAAACGAGTCTGCGCGAGAAAACTTTTAAAAAGCAATTTAAAGTATTACGTTTGGAAAATTAAATTTTTTTTAAAATCTTGTTTGCTTTTTTTAGTAGTCTTAGGAGCATTTTCACATCAATTTAAGCTGGATATAGTTACAACGAGTGTATTTCAGGCTATCAAAGAAGCAGCAGGCATACGGGAAATGGACTACTTGGCTCCATTATCAGGCGAGATTATTCTGGAGAAGGATAAAGGGTTACGAACGCGTTCTTTCTATTACGATGTATTTTCTTTTAGTTTTCCGCAAATTATAAAAAAATTTAATACCTTCGTTTCAGGGGTTCATGTGCAGCAAGCGATATATAGCGACAGAGTGTCCGAAGCGCAAAGATGCCTCAAATTTTTGGAAATTGGTTGTCCAAGAAAACGTCCAGTCGGTGGTTTTGTTGGCAAGATGAATAATATTTACGATGGTTAGTGTAATTTAATGTGTGAAATTAGGCTGACGCAGAGATTTACTGGCCACAGGAAGTGGGCAAGGAAATCAAATTCGACTCTGTAGCTCTGACTGCCATTGAGCGATATTCGTTTTGCCACTTTGAAATTGCGACGATCAAAATTAGCACTGGTGGAGAAAGGAGAACAGTTAGTTACTAACATTTAAATTAGTCCATTAAGAAATAACGCATATTTGGCCACTCAAAGGTCCGCCACCTTCACTTCAAAACTTGGTTTCAAAATGATTTGCCTCAAGAGCACCTAACACTGGCTCAGTTTATAGAGAAGGTCAACCCGGACTGCCACAAGCACGGCCCGATTTTGATTCAATGCGCGTTAGTATTAAAAATGATTATTTAAAGCCTGTATTAATCGCTAAGCTTATTTCCCAGATCGAAAATATCCAGGATTGGGATTTTTATGTATGTTCACATGTGCAAAGATATGATTTACAAAAAGGGAGTAGTGTACCCAGAGCAAATTCTTTCCTTCATGTTCAAGCAGAGCATCCACTTTATGGATTCACACGTAAGAGATTTTTTAAAGACAGTTACGTTTCCATAAAACAATACATTTAACAGAGGCAATACATGTTCGCCAATTTGGTGCTCTTGGAATGTTTGGTGGCCAACAAAGGCATGCTGTGTGCCAATTTCGAACACTTTTATAAGAGACTGCACAAGGTATAATTTTTTAACTTACGTAATTTTCATGTTTGAAACGGTAAAATTTTCACAGGATAAAAGTGTATTGATTCAAAGTTACAATGAACTTAACGAGCAAATATCGAAGGACGCAGAGTGCCGGAACTGTTTGGGAGGTAAAACTTATCTTTGCATCAAAATTATCTCGAAAATTTGTTTTTTCACTACAGTGACTTCCAAGGAAAGAAGCTTGAATATGTTTATCATAGATGGATTTTCTGCAGAAAATCAGTTTATCATAATCCCGAAGCCAAAACCAATTTATTTTTGGGGTTTGATGACTGAGCAGAAGATGCAACAAGTGGTGATTTTGGATGAGAGTATTACAAAAACGGCAAGAGATGATTCAAACAGTTTCGTATCGTGGACTAATTGTAAATTATATTTAGAATGGATTCCTGCCTCAGAAAAATTCACCTTTAACTTATGGAAACTTGAATTTATCTTTGGAGGGAGTTCATGTTACAAAAATCTTTAAATCTCTACAGGTTGGGATCAATAACACAGCACGGGTAAAGCCAAAGCTAATAAAAAATGATTGCAATTATGATATTGATGATAAATTTAAAATAGCTCAAAGACAATGCACCACCTAGAAAAATTGTGAGCGTAATGGTTTTTCGAGGATGGAGGGAAAACTCGCTCCCATCTCCCTTGGATTTGGTGAGTTTTTGGAATGAGAGTGAGATTTGTAGAGGCGGCCCTCAGAAAACTCTGCTGGTTTGCAAGTAAGTTTTCACGCTCATTTTTTTATATTTTAGATCAACTAATTATAAAAATGTCAAAAGCAATGGCTCTAGCTGCTGCAGTCTATACTTGGCGGTAGGACTTATAATTGAAAAAATCAAACTTGAGCAGTTAGTTGACGTTAACTGGCCAATTCGAAAGCTACGCCAAGAAAGTGAGAATATGGTCCAGGGCATCGTAAGTTTTTCACTTTGCTGGCTTATTAACCCATGACATTGCTCATTTCAGGACCAATATAAATTCATCTTAGATGCAACTATGGACTTCTTGCGGTGGCATAGTGACTATTCTAATTTTAACTGATATTTTAATTAAATACATGGTTTTTCTGTAATCCACAACTGATAAAGTTTTATTTGATTTATTGATCAATAATTTGCAAACCCCTACATCAAGCACTAGTACGGATAAATGAAAAGTTGTTATTACAATCAATCAACAATGCCCGTTTGATATCAGATATTGTTCCGATGGCAGTAGGTTTGAGAAACCAAATCCAAGTGGTGTTTCAAGCAACGTGTGGCCACCATGAAACGTTTTTGATCAGTCTTTGCTTCAACTGGGTAACTAGGCGAAAATAAACACTGCAGGGGCCTTAAAAATTTCATCAACCTGCGAACATGACAATCAAACATCTGTCTTTAAAAATTTATTTGACCTTCATCGTGAATTTAAAGTGGAGGGAACTTCCTGAAGCTTTATTCTTCACTCACCACTCATCTCCAATTTTTAGTCGAGACCCACGTCATCTGCGCTGTTGGACGATGGAGCGTCACCGCTGGGAGGTGCTCCGCTGGGAGGTGCTCCACTGCCGCCAAAGCCGCCCATTCCTCCGAAGGGGTAGCCGCCCATGCCTGGCATGCCTCCCATTCCAGGCATGCCTCCCATTCCAGGCATGCCTCCCATTCCAGGCATACCTCCCATTCCAGGCATACCTCCCATTCCAGGCATACCTCCCATTCCAGGCATGCCACCGCCTCCAAACTTCTCGGCCATCATTTGTATCAGCTTCTGCACCTTGGGGTTGTTTTGGTACTTCATGATGTTGGCCGGGTTGCTGGAAATGTCTTGGAAAGCCATGGCCACTTCAGGGTCCTGTAAATATTTTAAAATATAAGTTGCTAGTATTACTATGTTAAAATAAACTTTTCAAGAATGGATGCAAAATAGAGTGGTTGAAAAATATTGTTTACCAATCAATGGCTGGCCACCACTGATACTTTGTTAGGAAAAAATATATTTGTAAATGAGGATTTAGAAGAAATTGTCCATGATGGTTTGTCTAACTTCATCAAAAATTTCAAAGGGTGTGTTATAAAAAAAGGACGAAGCAGTCTGATTATTTTTACACTCCGGGGTATGTCCTACTTGTAGCAAATCTACTTTATCCCTTTCCATACTTCTTTCCAAAAATTCCATGGACAATTTTTAAGATATTAAATTTATTTTCTTTGACATTTTTCTTAAAATTATAGGTCTCAGCTAGCCGCGCCAGCACGCTGATTTTGGGTCACGTGGTCAGCCGCCAGCCGCCTTAAATTTGACTAAGCTGCGCCAACCGCTGGTCAAAAATCGAAAAGTGCTGGAGAAAAATTGGCACTATATAAATTCACTTTTAAAAATATGTCAGTCGCGCCAGCCACCGGCACAAAATGCTCCGCCGCCACCAGCCCAAAATTCGGCTCAAGCCGGTTCAGCCAGTGACCACCTAAAGTTACGTGTCTGAGACCTCTATAAATTTTTTCCGGATTTTTCGCCTTTTTGATCGCCGGCTGGCGCGACTAACAACAAGACAGCTTGGCCAAATTCACGGCGACTGGTTGTGACCTCTACTCTAAAGTAGTGAAACAAATTTGTGGCGATGCTGAGTATAAATGCTAGAAGAAAACAGAAAGAACTTTGGTGCGTCATCGGTGACGTTAATAATACTTCAACAAAAACAATATTTAATTGTTGTTTAAACGCCTTAAAATCATGGAAAGCCATTAATTTTAGACCTCTTGAAGACGCCATTACGATTTACTGATTTTTTCAATGATTCTCATTTTCTATCTTGCACCTGTCATATTACTGTTGATTTAAATTTTTTATTTATTAAAAAATGCCTGAGAAGATGTATGAAAAGAACATGCATTTTAATAAATTCAAGTTTTAAACATACCTGAAGACATGCCCTGAGCTCAGGGTCGTTCATCAGCTTGAAGAAATCGCTCATGCCCGGCTCATCACCATCATCGCCGAGGTCGGCCCTTTCCTGCTGCTCGCGCGCCGCCCTCTCATGCTCCTCCCTGACCTTCTTGGCCCTGTCCAGACGCTCCTTGAGTTCGCGTTCGCGGAAGAGGCGCTCGTACTTGAGCTTGTGCTCCTCCAATTTGCGTGCCTGCAACAAGAGCGCAAGCAGCGGTCAGCGATGGACTCGCCATTTAGTCCTGGTCGGTTTTGACGGCTGACAAGGTAGCCAAAGCGTGCGCGGCGACTCGGCAGGGCACGCTCAAGTAGGCTGTCCAGTGGAGGGTGTGCCAAATATGGGAGCAGGCTAAATAAAGATCAGCCGGGACACACGCTACGAATGATTACGGCCGCGGACGACACACTCCTTGGCCGACTGCCCACGCGACGTGTTCGAATCAAACCCACCTGTGGTGGTGAATCGACCGAGCGACGGTGCGCAGCCGGCGTTTAGTGCGATTTGGGGTGTAATTGACTTGACTATCCACATTCCTCGCGGAGAAATGTAAAATACAGCTGCTAAAAACAATGTTTTCGCTCCTCAAAATAAAAAATTATATTCATATGCACATTTTAAAATTTTTAATTTTTCGCTGCAAATTTCACGCGACAGAAATAGTGAAAGCTGAAGTCATAATTTTAAATTTACGTCGTGTGCACGTCCCTCGGGTCCACCGCAGTGTATGAGAAAGCAAGGTCGGGAGCAGAGGGGTGCGCGCGTCACAGCTCAAGTCTGCATCAACGGCTGGCCGACGAGGACTCACTCACTCGCGCTGAGCCAGCCTTCGAGATCAAGCAGCATGGCCGGGGGCAGAGCAGTTTTCCACCGGCCCTTACTGCTCGTCGCTGCGAGCTGCTGCTGCCTTCTGCTTGCCCTCGCCGCAGGTCAGTAGTGGTCGCCGCAGGGGGAGGGTCACTGGAGGGTCAAAGGTCACCCACCGCCTGCGCGGGTGGGAGGGAGGGAGACCCGAAACCCTTTCGTGGAGGGGAAGGGCTATCAATCGGAATTATTTACGATCCGATTAATCGGCAGGCTGTCGACATCTCGGCAATGCTACTGTCCGCGGCTGCTATTTTCGGCCACTTTTGCTGGACAATTACGTCAGAGTTGCCGGTACTCTTTGCATAACCAGCAGCTCAAGATCGAGTTTAGTTTTGGCCCGCGTGCCAAGTGGAATTCTTTTGATTTCGCTGGTGCCGAAATCACGCGGCAGATCGAAATTCTCGTTTGCACCTCGACACACCTGCCCGAAAGAGATTAGGTGCGTTTTTAAAATCGGCTCAACAGCGATTAATTATTTTGCGCCAAAACTCAGGCGGATGTTTTAACTTGTATTTTTAGGAGAAAATATTCGCGGAGGCAACTCTGATTTTTTTCTACCGTTTGCTATTTTTAGACAAGACGCGCGGTTCATGCAACTCTGTATTGTGCGAAGGGCCAAATGAATCCCTTATCCCATTTGTTGGTAGAATAGGAGTTTGAATAGCGCTCACGGAAATAATTAGGGCGAAATGGCGTGTCGAAAAAAGCAAGTGGACAACGTCTGCGCGCCTCGTGCATGAGCTAGCGAAATGCTCACCGCAGAGGAACCGACACGCGAGTTAATATAGAAGCACTTTAGGCTGCTGATGCTCTCTGCCCGGCTCACCAGTCCTTAAATAACACGCGCCAGCAGCAATACAACGTCCGTGGCGAACATAATTTCATATCTGGGCCAGCCGAAAACGCCCCCATTGTAAAATAAACTTCCATTATCATCCCGTTTTAAGGCAAATAAATAAAATCGGGACCGGAAGAAACATTGACTTCAAGAGGGAGATAATAGAAAAGACATTATTAATTACCATACTCTTATATTTTCTAAGAGAATCTGAATTCCCGAACTAATTCCCGCAAACAAGCGCTATTTCAGAGAAATTAAGACTGCAGTGACCGCGGTGATGCCGCGCATTGTTTTTGTGCCAAAATCAAAAATAGAATGGACCGATTACGTGCTATTAGTAGCGCGCGCTTTAATCACTCATCGTGTCACAGGGCATTATTTATTTAATACAGATTTCATAACACAAACAATTTAATAATTACGTTGACTGCCACATTGCGCTAGGCGAACGAGTTGAACATTCAGTTTAAACCACGGGCTGGCGTTTTATTTTTTCAGGAGTTTCGGCAGATGTTCCGCAGAGCACACAAGAACCGAGCGTATCAGAATGCATGGTACACATCGAGGCAGCTCTAAAACAGGCGCAACCGACGACCAGCCCCCAATCGACATCATCAGGTATTTGAGAAAGAAGGCGCCGCTCTAAATTTTGCTAACACGTTTAATTTATCAGAAACGGAAAGCGGAGAGGCTGATGAACCTGAATCGATAACACAAGATGAGGTACATTGTTTTTCGGCAAAATATGTTTCTTTTAATCCAACAGCGTAATGTTGTGCTAATTAATTGGATCTGCTAGACCACAGACGGAGATGCTGAAGCAAGCGAGGAAGACAATCCTGAAGAGTCCGAACCCGGAGATTCAGGAGAGCAACAAGGAGATGGTAAGTAAAAAAATTGGCTCAGCTACATGTTTCAATTAGACACTAATGGCACAGTTCTTAAATAGAATTAGCAATTTGACTAATTATCCCCTGAAAAGAATTGGCAAGAGAGGCTTTCAATTTTTATTTCATTCACCTCGGATGATAATAACATTAAAGATGACGAGGAAGACCAGAACGAAAGTGAAGAGGTAGGCGAAGATAACGACGGGGCCGAAAACCTAACGGCGGAAACGGAGAGTGAGGAAGAAGAAGTTGAAAAAGACGACGCCGAAGAGGACGCACCGAACTCAGATGAGGATGACAAGGACAATGAAAATGTTGAAAATTTGACAACAGAGGATAAGGATGAAAATGAAAACATTTCTGCTGGTACCGAGGATGACGATGAAAATGAAAACACTTCTGCCGATACTGAAGATGACGATGAAGATCAGGACGATGAAAATGAAACGGCAGAAAATGAAGAAGAAGATGAGGATGAGGAAAATGCTACAGATGAAAACGTGTCGGCGGTAAATGATAACGTATCCGGTGATGAGGATGACGAAGAGGAGGGTACTAACGAGGACAACGACGAAGAGGAGGGTACTAACGAGGACGACGACGAAGAGGAGGAGGATACCGATGATGGAACAGAAGAAAATGATACCACAAAAGGTAAATACTGGAGCAAAATTAGACAAAAACTAATCCTAAACGGTGCTACTTAATGGAAGTTAGCCTATCATCTGATATGAATTTTACTTTTTTTTGGATCGCAACAGATCTTGAATCGATTTCCGGAATACAGCGATTAAGGCTCTAATTTAATATTAATAATGCTTCATGGCAGTGATTGAAAAAGTCCGATATTGACTCAGATTAAATATAAATGATGATGATAATATTAAAAATCGAAGGAAGTCATGAAACGCATCTATTTTTACTCCTTTTGAGCATAAAGTTTTTTAAAAAAATGACTGCTTACACTAATTAGCACCGGGGGGGTTAGATTTTATCTTTTTGCGCCGGTATTTACAAATTCTTGGTAGAAAATGTTGACGAAAGTGGAGAAGAAGAATTAGTCGATGCTACCGTTGAAGAGACCGATTCATCAACCGAGGCTGGCATTGAAGATTCAACAGAAGATGACGCTGCTATCGATCCATCAACAGAAGCTGAACAGGAGGATGAGGAGGATGCTCAAGATTCAGCCGAGGACAAGCTTGAAGAATCCAACACGACTGATGACGCCGATGAGTCGTCAGAAGCTGAGTCAGATGATGAAGCTAATCAAGAATCTGCTGAAGCAGAAGAAACGTCTATAGAGGATGAAGCTGAACAAGCTTCGCTAGAGCAAACTGACGAATCAAATGAAGCTGGTGCTGATGAATCGACAGAGACAGAGTTACCAGCTGATACAGCTTCTACTGAAGCCGAACAGGACGAGGATAACGAGGACGGGGAGGATGATGATGATGAGGACAAGGAGGATGACGAGGAAGATGAAGCTGACCAAGCCTCAGTAGAGGAAGTTGAAGGAACCAACGGATCTACCGAGGCAGCTGCTGACGAATCAAAAGAAGCAAAGGAAACTGCTGAATTAGCATCAACTGAAGCAGAAGACGAATCTAAAGAAGAACAGGATGAAGATGATGATGATGATGATGATGATGAGGACGAGGAGGATACTAAAGCTTCTGGTGAGGAAACTGACGCATCCACTGAAGCTGACGGTGATGAATCAAAAGAAGAGGAGGCAATTACTGAGTTGGCGTCCTCTGAAGCTGAGCATAAATCTGAAGAGGTAGACAATGCTTCCGTGGAGGAGGAAGAGGAGGATGAAAAAGCCTCTAGTGAAGTTGATGAAGAAGAAAAAGATACTGGAGACGATGAAACAACTGAAGCAGCAGAGACGACAGCCGATCAGGAATCAGTAGAGGCAGACAATGATGAGGAAGAAGTCGAAGATTCAGTCGAGGAAACAGATACACCCGCTGACGATGATGCTGATGAGTCAACTGAAACTGAGGCAAATTTAGTTTCTGCAGAAGAAACTGACAAAGAATCAATAGAAAATGAAGACGACGAAGAGGATGATGACGCAGAAGGTAACTGGCAGCCCTGGAAACCCGGTTATAACTCCAGATATTGACCTGCACTATTTGTTTGACGCCAGCATGTTTACCTTCTCCATGAACAAAACCAATTAAATCCATTTAAATGTGAAAAAATAATGTCTTAAAATTATAAACCCTAATTATTTGAACGTTTTCAGAGCCGTCGGAAGCTATATCTGCTGAGGAAGAGGGAGAAAATGTGGAAGACGACCAGGAAAAAGAAGCACAAGCATCTACGGAAGATGATGATGCTGATGATGTTGACCAGGGCGAAGGTACTTAATCATATCAACACTTAAATCTTGTAGAAAAAAGTTGCATAGCATAATACTAAATCATGAAATGTTATGATTTACAGAATCAGTAGAGGCGGCTGAAGGAGATAGTGTTGTTGCTTCAGAGGAAAATGCTGAAGATGACCAGCAATCTAGCGAGGACGCAGAGGATCAAGAAAAAAGTGAAGAGGAACAAACTGAAGATGATAATGTAACCGAGGAAGAGCAAGCCGAGTCAGCTGAGGATGAAGATAATGTGACAGTTGAGGAATCCGAAGGAGTGGATGCTGCTCCTGCTGCTGAAGAAACAGAAGAAGCTTCTACTGAAGCAGATGAATCAACAGAGGAGGAAGCTGAAGGTGCAACTTCGACTGAAGAAGCCCAACAAGAATCTGAGGAAGAAACAGAGGAAGAAAAGGCTGCTGATGAGGAGTCTGAGGGAGATTCTGCTGAAGAGGATGAAGAAGCCACTGCAGAATCAGCTGAGGAGGCTGACGAAGCCACTACAGAATCAGCTGAGGATGATGATGAAGGCGACAAAGAGTCTACTGAAAATGTAGAAGCTGCTGTAGAGTCTGGAGAGGTCCAGGAATCTCAGGAGCAAGCAGATGAAGACACCGAGTCAATCGAAACGGAAGGAGAAGTAGAAACGTCTGCAGAGAAAGTTTATGAAGAGGCTTCAGAAGAAGAGGCATCTGCTGAAGCTACGGCAGAAGAAACAGCGTCTGACGAGGAAGGCGAAGAGACGAAACAGTCTGAAGATGTGGTATCAAGACAAAGGAGGGAGACAGGATTTGTGCCGTCATCGTCTGACGAACAGGACGCTGAAAGCGGCGAGCAGGAAGGCGAACCCGAAGCAGAAGGTATAAAAATTGGATTGATAGGTTTTTCAATTTTCACTAATTAATTTTAAATGCACAGTGGAAGCTCCTGCTACCGAGGTGGAGGTTGAACAAGAAGACATCAATCCTGTGAGTATAAGTGATGTAGTTTGATAGCAACACACTTGTTTACGCTCTGCATGTTAGGATATCATCATTCCAACCAACTTGCGTCCCAAGGACCACATTAACAGGATTTTGAAGCTGAACACTGACACCGCCGAGCAGGAGTTGCTAGCGTCAAAGACGATGGACTCGACACTGCGCGAGCTTAAGCGTCTTTATGACACAGCAATTAAGCCATTGGAAATTTTGTACAAATACCGTGATTTGAGCAATAGACACTATGGCGGTAAAAATTATTATAGCAGTAAGATACAGATATCCAATTTTGCTTTTTTCTAGATCCCGAAATTTTCTCCAAACCATTGGTGTTGTTCATGGGACCTTGGAGCGGTGGAAAATCTACGATTATCAACTATTTGATGGATATCGAGTACACAAACACTGCTTTGAGAACAGGTTTTTTCCAGTCTTAATAGCAAGACTATAAACAAGACTATAAAAACAAATGTATGTATTTTTCAGGAGCGGAACCATCTCCTGCCTACTTCAATATTCTCATGCACGGTGAGCGCGAGGAGGTTCTTGACGGAACTCAGCTCGCAGCTGACTGGACGTTCTCTGGGCTTCAGAAATTCGGTCAGGGTCTTTTGGACCGTCTCCGCGGACTGCGATTGAGAAACAAGCTGCTTGAGAGAGTAAGATCCGATAATCTAGAAAAATTGAACTTAATACGAACAAAACCAAATATTAGGTCAACATTGTGGAGATTCCCGGAATTTTGGAGATCAGAAAGCAAGTTGAGCGTCTTTTCCCCTTCAACGACGCTTGCCAGTGGTTCATCGACCGCGCTGACGTCATCTTCCTGGTATATGACCCGTCCAAGTTGGATGTTGGACCTGAGACTGAAGCGATTCTCGACCAGCTCAAAGGTCGTGAATATCAGGTATGTGTAGAGCAAACGGATTTCTCTTTCATTCAATAACCAAAAAAATCTAACAGACTAAGATCATCCTCAACAAAGCTGACCAGGTTCGCCCTGAGGAACTGATGCGAGTTCAGGGCACTCTGATCTGGAACATTTCCCCCCTGATGTCAAGCTCGGAGCCTCCTGTGATGTACTCCACTAGCCTGTGGGCAGTGCCTTATGAGCCTGGAGCACCCACCAGACTGCTCAGGGCTCAAGAGGAGGCCTTCCTGAGAGACATTCGTGACGCCATTGACAGGAGAGTGGAGAACAAGATTGCAAGTGCACGCAGATTTGCTGTAGGTGTTTCATAGTTTTAGTCACAAAGGGCTTAGTTTGATGAAAATTAAAAATTGCAGGTGCGCGTGCGAAATCACGCAAAGATGGTCGACTGCTACCTGACAACCTACTTCAACCACAAGACGCTGTTCGGCAACAAGAAAAAGATTAGTGACGACATCATCGAGCACCCTCAAAACTACCACATCTACGAGGGTCTCAGCACACTGACCAACATTTCCCGATACGATTTGCCCGACCCCGAAATGTACCTCGACTTCTTCCGACTCAACCCCCTGTATGAATTCCAACAGCTTTCGGCCACTTGCACCTACTTCCGAGGCTGTCCTATCAACAAGTTGGACGTCGCCATCGCGTACGACCTGCCAGAGCTTGTCGGCAAATACAAGAACAGCGTCGAGGATTTGCTTGCCAAGGTGGCGACCGGCACCAATCTCAAGAGCTGAACACTCTGATCGCCCCAATGGTCAGCATGTCGATCTAAATGGAGTTGATGGCTACGCAGACAGAAGACTGATGATCTTTCATTATATTTATCTCACTTTTATCTTCCATAAGGGCTAGGAGAAAAGCAGTTTGATGCTGCTTTTCTGCTAGCCCTGAATATTTCTGGTATCAGGGAAAGTGATCCGAGTTGATGCACTTCTGTCTGCGGCGGGCTATCTGCCCATGGACTAAAAAGAGCGGGTGAAAAGTGTTGAGTGTTGTTAAGTGATGCGAATTTGCCAGCCTGCAGCGTCATTGTTTGTTGTTGTATTAAATAGTTTCAGTTTCATAGCAACTCATTTCTTAGTAGCCTCTGTTTAAAACAGTTGTTCACTTTGTTTATTTCAAATGTAACTCTCCTTTTTCTAAATGCAACATTTAATATCCATGTGAATATTCTACCACAAAGCGCTGGTGTAAATGTTATGTAAATAAAACGTTGATTAAGTCAAATAAAGTCTTCCACATGAAAATTAGCTGGACTAGTTTAAATGGGAACTCTTGTATTGCGGTGGATGATAATTTTTTCAAGAACTGAAAGGAGTAAAAAAATTATACTCACATTAGGGGTGACCTCTCTCAGCCAATCATCAGCCTGCTCATCAAAGTCGATTTTGCAAGCGTTACGCAGGTCATGGGCAGCTTCAATCCATTTTCCAAGTAATCTACAAGTTAACAGAAATGCTAGGAATTTAAATTTTCCAAAACCATAAAATTGGTACCTGTGAGCTCTTCCTCTGAACTTGAATGAAGCGGCACTGTCTGGATTGATCTGCAAGGCCCTCGAGCAGTCTCGAATGCAAGCATTAGGCTTGTTGAGCTTCAGGTAACACTGACCACGCTTGGCGTAGAGTAAAGCAGCGCCTGGATTTAAAAAATAATTATTTACATCATATCTTTATTATTATTCTTGTTTATTCTTGTGACCTTGCAGTAGAACTATAACTATATTTTTTACCAGGATTAAGAAGAATGGCCTCTGTGTACAGTTCAACGGCCTTTTCAAACTCCTGCTCGCTAAAGGCAGAGATGGCCTCTCTCTTCTTTTCATTCGCCTTGTCCATATCCTCCTCAGTAACCTCCTTGTCCTCATCACCCATTGGTTGGGGCGAATCGTTGTCAGGTTCTAGGGAGCAGCCAAATATAGAGGAGGCCGCATTCATTCCAATTTATTTCCTTACCAATGACACCCTCATTGTCCAGTTCAATGTCACTCTCCACTAATTCCTCTTCCTTGTCTTCCTTAGGTTCCTCAGACTTTGGCTGAGCCTTGGGAGGAGCCTGAGTTTTAGGTGCATCTTCAGTTGGAGAGAGAGTTGGGATTTTGGCTCCCAAAGATTCCAAGTACTCTTTAAAAAAGGCAAGCTGAGGAGTGTGAAGGAAGGAAGGATTTGCCTTCACGATGCTGACAAAGATTTTCAGCTCTTTCACTTGCTGTTCCGGGAGCATTGACATCTGAAAATTACCAAATGACACGCAATGATAAAATGAAAAAAAAACGGAAAAAACAATACACGTAATCCATTCCATATTAGCCTTGGAATTTCAAAATGTGTTCGTTGCGTAAAAATAAAATTACGAAATCTTTCTTCTTTCCAATAAATTCTATTTTTTGTTATGTATAATATCATAATTAATTTATAATATTCGAATTCAGTTCGTGTTGCGAAGACAGTTAGTTTTGTAATGTAATAACAGTCACGAAATCAGACAAGAGCAAATTTTTGGCGAGAAGACCCAGCTAGAAATCGGATATTTGAGAGGGTATTATGTATCCATGTATGATACTCTCCCAACTCTGTTCCAGGATTATAATTTGTTTGCCATAATAGTACAATTATACGTTGTGTGACCTTTCAAAGTTCAGTATACCTTAACAGTAACAAGAGAAAATAAGTTAGCACAGAAAGCAATTTTAGGGGGTAAAATGAATAATAATATCTATGTGTATGTATTTAGAGTGAGGCGAACTTCAAAGTCATCATAAAAATACTTTCCGAAAAGAACGCATGGCCTTCCCTTCAATTTACCCTGGTAAATTTATGTAATTTTTCGGACGCAGTATTACGCATTAAAAGTCATGAAACATAAAAAATCAAATGTTACACTTAATTTTGGCAAAAATTACCTTGGCAATCAACCACAAACGACTTTTCCAGACACCGGTCCTCTGAGGTTGTAAACAAACAACGCCGATTGCATTCGACGAGACGGGAGTCGCAGATGATCACGTACGTACGGCGCGATTGGTTAGAAAAACTGCCACTCGAGGGCGGCGCAAGTCTTTGCCGCAGCCCTTTAAATAATGTTTCAGGTTTTTTAGTTAGTCCGCTCACACTTACGCTCCTATCTTAATAAGAAAATCCATTTTATAAAAAATTTCACGATTTTAATCAAATTCATCAATGATTTATTTGATACTCCTTACATGATAGTACAATTATTTATTTTTTCAAACAGCTGATATATTATATTATTAGCGTTGTCAAAGCTTTTTTGCTAGTAAAGCTGGGGCATTACTTTTGGAATTATTTTATATTTTGCTGTGCCCAATTCTTCCAGCTAGAATTATTCATACCACTTCTTGGAGTCTTTGTCTGTGATCATATTCTTATATTTGCTGACCATTACATCAAAAGCCTTGTCGTCCTTCTCACCTATGACCCTGTTCTTCGATTTTGGTTCCTAATATAAGAAAATTTAAGTCAATCATCGCAAACTTAGTTGTAAGATTCCTACCATCCTTTTCTTAAGCCTTTCCTTTTTCTGCTTCTTGGATTCATTAAGCCGCTTCAGCTTTTTCTTTTCAGTTGAAATGCTCTTTCGATGCAGGTCTGATTGCGCCTTCAGCGTCTTATTTGTGGGTAGTTTGACCTTCTGCTTCTTGTGCGCCTCAATGCCCACAAACGCTTCTCCTTGTCCAGGCTGAACTCTCCTGATCTCATTTCTCCCAGTGGCTTTTTTCTCATCAGACGAGTCTTTCATTTTTTTCGGGAAATTTGGGTTTTTGTACTTGCTCACTTCTAGCCGCTTTTGCCTAGCATTCAAAAGCGCTTTGTTCTCAATAGAAAAGCTGACAATTGGGCGCTAAATGAAAGTTATTTTAGGAAATTTAACAAAAAAAAATATATTTTACCTTTTTAGGCGTGAAAATGTTGGGGTTGTTATTTACTGCCCTTAGAGCTGACAAAGCATCCTCATGGTTCGTGAAAGACACAAATCCATAGCCTTTTGAAACTCCTTGCCCTTTGGAATCAACCTTCTTCAAATCCCTCATAATTTTAGCCTGAAATTTAAAATTTATGCTGATATTATCATCTCAAGTTTATACGATAAAAAAAACTAAATTACCTCTGTAATTTTGGAACCAGCAGGGGCGTGCTTCTTGAAAGCATTCCTCAACGACTGGTCACTGTAGTTGTCTGGCAAATTGTGCACAGCGAGCCGCAGAGGGGAAATTACCATGCTCAGGTTGCGTAGCATTTGGCTCTTGGACTGCTCCAGTCGCAGTCGGTACGACATGTCCTCAGCAGAAACACCTTTTGCAGCAGTCGATCCAGCCAGAATTACTACAAGTAGAATAAAACAATTTTTAGTTACAATGCTTTTAATGCTCACTTGTGCCAGAACTTTCAGAAGTTAAATTTTGCTCCTTAACACAACTTAAAACACCATGGAAAAGGTTGATTACAAATTGCTGCTCATACTATTTTCTTTGATTTACCACAGGAAAAATTAATGAGCCAAACCTGTGAGATTGGATTTAAGCATTAAATACAACATAATATTACGTAAAAAGTAAATAGTAATTGAAAGAAATGTCAAAATTGATCCGAAAATATTATCTTAATAAATATGTCAAAACAAATGGTGGAAAACTGGGAAAATCACCTTTTTCAAGTTGTAAATGTTTTAAATTTTCCATTATTTGCTCATAAGGTCAGGAAATGAAATTTAAAAATTTTGCAGGGAGATCAATCACAGAGTCAATTGTTGCTCTGGTTTGTTCAGCGATTTTGGCTAATCCCAAGCCTAATCAGTAAACATGACCATAAAAATACCCACCAGTCTTCAACCACATCTGCGAAAAGACTGATGAATATTTTCTACAGGGGAGCACAGCTCATTCACACCCCTTCATGATTGACTTTTTTCTCCTCTGCAGAAATTTATAATTTTTTCCTACTTAATAGCGATTAAAGCTGTTCTTAAAAAACACTTCAATAAATTGCTAATGTCATAGCAAGTTTTTTGGCCCTAATCGATGGCAGGTTGCCGATTCAGTTCGGACAAGGAAATAGCAAAACACAATCCTGTCCGCACAAAATGTGTGCTTGCCTTGGTTATTACAACAAAAAATAATGCAGTTAGTCCAATTGAACCTGTTAATACAGAGTTCCCTTGAACCATTTTTTAATTTCACTTCCTCACTTAACAAATAAAAATAGGACCTCTATAGGAATTTTTAAAAAATTTTAATAATAATAATATCTTTGTAAAAATTGTTCTAAATCAGTCAAGGCATCATTACCTAGACTGATACCTTCCAAGTGAACGGGTAGAGTTGAAATACGAACCTCAGTTTACCATCTAAGAGTATTTGGAACTGAATTTTTTTACCTCCTTCCTTGATCAAGTAAAGGTTTCTGCCATCATTTTTGACCTTGTCTTCTTTCTTATCCTCCATTTTCTGTTGCAAATTTTTCTTGTTCAGAGCAGGGTGAGGATCCAAAACGCCAGTCCCTACCCGCAGGTCACTGGCGCCCGCTTGCAGACACTTATCAGCACTCTCACGGGTCTACAAAAGAAAAGAAATAAATCTTCAATAACCAAAACTAGCAAAGGATTGGGAGTCTCACCTTAAATTTGACGAAGGCAGAACCTCTGGAATGCATAGTGTTCGCGTCCATGCAAATGGCAACGTACTGAACAGGGCCAAACTTGTCAAGACAATCTCGCAGATCGTCTTCGGTGGCAGAGAAAGGAACGCATTTCAGGAACACGGTTTTTCCATCTTCTGGGTTGTCGCGGTAAACAACCTTATCTTCTCGTTCATCACCACCTTCAGAATCCTCTTCGTCTTGTTCATCAGATTGGTTGTCATCTTCCTCAGAGTCCTCTGCATCTCTATCATCGTCACTGGAATCCTCTTCTGAATCACTTGTTTCCTTTTTAACCTCCTTAACAGTAGGTTTGCTGGAAATTGTAACTCTTGTAAATTTTGAAAGTCTAATAAAGTTTTGTATTAAAACCTTGGTTTGACGTCATCCTCCTCTCCCTCAGAGCTTTCAACTTCTTCCTTTATTTCGGCTCCAGCGTTTTTCTGGCTATGTTGGAAGTTGGCTTTTGGCAATGCCCAATCAACGACAATCGGCCGCTCTGAATATAAATATTAAAACACGATACTTAAATAGAAAATGAACTCAACTTACTCATCAAAGGTTTGCCGCTGCATTCTTCCAAAGCAGTTTTAGCGTTTTCCTTGTTCTCGAATTCTACGAACCCACATCCTACAAGTTTGCCATCATTGCGTCGTAACAAAACGGTGTCTATCACTTTTCCAAACTTCTCGAAATGCTCCCTTAGCTTGTCCTCTGTGATCTAGGGAATTTTTGTCGAATTAAAACATCCTAAATCAAAACCTAAAGCAATTACTTGAAATGGTAAATTTCTGACGATCAGTCGACCCTTTTTTCGGCGGCTTTGCCACAATTGCTTTCCGTCAAGTTTAGCTGGATCAATTTTCCTCTTTTTAGGCTTTGGAGCTGGCTCAACTGGCTTTCCTGAAATCAGAAAACGAGGATTTATCAGAAATTTTAAAGTTAATAATCTATAGAAACTCGTATTATTTAGTATGTACTCACGTAAGCCAGCCAGAAACCCAGATGGCCGCTTCTTCTGCATTGTATCTTTCAAGCTCATATTGATAAGAAATAAATATATCAGAGACTCTTCTCAAAATCCGTAAACTTGAATTCACTATTATTCAGTCGACGATGCTTGCTGTCGCTTAACCATGTGGTTCCGTAATTTGTTTGTGTTGTTGGTGTTGGTAATGTTGGTGTTTCTGAATTCTGAGAGCACGGCAGCCGACTGGTCTGTTTCATTCTCGCTTCTTATTGGTTTGAAGTTTAACATTGGAGGGGACTGGCGGGAAAATACTACCTTCGGTCTCCTCAGGTCCCCTTCATTTTTTGTCATAATGCACAGTATTTTCCGCATTTTCAGTTTTAAAGATCTTAAAATGTGGGAAAGGAATCTGGACGCTCATAAGTAGAACTTTTAATTCGTTTGATCTTTTAAAATATTGAATTAAAAAACAAAACAAAAAGAAGCGCCGAAAAATTGCTCCAAATTTAGCAAATTTATATCACCAGATCAGTTGTACACAAAGTCTGAGTAAAGTAAACTTAATTATAAAAACACAAAATCCCAATTTGATAATTTTGAAGGTTAAAAACTCCACAATTTCAGTAATACACAATATTTATCAATGATAAGTTAGCTGATTCCCTGATTCTAAATTATTTGGATCTTTTGTGGATTATAATATGAAGTACATACACATGGATAGCAATCTGCTACCACTAACCTTCGAACTGTGCAAGATTGTTTTGGTTGCTTATTCAAAGAGTTAGGTGTAGTTTAAATATTCGCATTTAAAGGTTTTGGGCATTAAATTTTCAAAATAAAAATCAGCTTTATGTAAAGTTTTGGCGTTTATTCCGAATTAGATTATATCCATGTTGTTATTTTAAAAATTAACATGACTGCGTATTCCTCCGAACATATCTCGTCAGTTAGGTAGATTGATATTCTCCTTTCTTTATAATATTAGTTTTATCACCATGACCCCTATAAATTATCTTCTTTTCCAACGGTATGGTCACAAGATGTCTTTTACTTTGAATAGTTTTCGTTTCTTAGCTTATTTACAATGTTGTGTCTGTGTGTATTTTCAATGTTGCGAGTTTGCTTAATTATGTACAGTCGAAAATGGCAGACAGCACGTTGGTATCTTTCCCTAAGTAGAAGGTGGTAATAATCGTAATATATAATTATTGTAACACAGAAGGCGAATATGTACATCGACAGTGACACACGAAATCATATGTGGAGGGAACAGAACGAAAACAATAAGAGTTACGTAAAACATAGAAATTCATTTGTTAATAGAATTGAGCCAGTTTTTCACATTGAATGCTGCAACTCGAAAGCTCAGTCGTTTTTCTTACTTTTTAATCCGCAAAGATTTTTCCAAATCCACACCACAGAGTAATAAATAGTATTAACAAAACAAAAATTATCAAGTAAGTATCGATGTTGCACTTAAACTACAAAAAAGACGGCATACAAATCACATAAAACGGAATGTTAAGTAAACTTCGAGCAATAACTTATCCCAGCGTTTTTTAAAAATAACTAAAACAAATGGCGCCTGAATTCGATCGCAATTAAGTCATTCTGACAGAGGAAATGTCCTTTTAACATAATTTGCAATCAAGGGAATGTGTCGCGCCTGGAATATCCATTCAGCGGCAATAATTTCCTTCCCAATTACAAATTGCAAGACTAGCAAACAGAGTTAATCAATACAGAAATCGTTTGTTTGGAATTGTAAAATATCAATATATTCACTCAACAAAAAGTAACACAGGGTTAACAGCACGATCTAAGGGACAAACATCGGATCATAAAATGGTACTGTCTCGGCGATAGTCTCGTTCGTTTAAGTAAATATTGCCCTGTTTAGGTGTACAACAAAAGGTGTCTTCAAGTCGATGACTTCAAGCATTAGATAAAATCGTGACCACGTTTATACTGGTAATGCACCGTTTCAGTTGTTCATTTTCCATGTTTCCAGTTAACGTGCTCATTACTAGAGCACAACAAAACAGTTTTAAGTTTCCAAAATATACTTTTTGCAAGGCAATAGGGATGGTTGTGAACAAAGGTTGCCTGTTTAACCATAATTTTTATCTGTTTGGCTGCAAACAGAGCTCGTTCGTTCAAATAAGGCCTCAATTTTGTGAGAAATTTATGCACAGTGAACAGTGGGATGTGACACTCATAATTACCGCGAAAATGCTACTGATACACCATACTGTACATAGTTTAACAGGAATTTAACCACGGAGGCCGATTTTAACGAGAGCGATTCACACTGATTTGACGAATGTATGGTTCACGTTCAGGGCCCACTTGATTATGTTGATGGAGTACGAAATGTGTCAAATTCTCTACTTGATTAGATGCCTTTCTCTCACTGTGGATTTATCTCGTTTTTTTCCACTTTCCCAGTGAAAAATTGAATACTGGGCTTTCATTTTTATCCTCTCTTCGTCGGTTATACAAAGTATGCTTGACCTTACATTTAACAGATTATTATGTGATTACAGAATGGCATGCATCGGTCATAAAAATACTATAGTAAAAATAGGCAAAACTCACTCTTACGCGGCTTCTTTGCGAGAAAAATTTCTTTGCAACAAAAAGAACTGCTTTTGATTGGTCACTTCTGACAGGCAGAATGGAAAATAAATTACTTTTACAAGTTTGAGTTTCACGAGAAGCAGTCACTCTAATTCGGATGCAAATATTGCACAGTCGTTAGTGATGACAAACAAATCAATACTGAACGAAGGTAAAATCAAGTAGCAAGTCAGCCGCGGTCAGATTTTGATTCAACAAAAAGTACTGGCTGGCAAGAGTGGATCGATTGTCCCAACACCAGTTTAAGGTCCGTCAGCGTGTTCACTGGACGTTGTCGGCCAGGCGTCTTCTGGTGGCCGACGTGGACCGACTCCTCAGCGGTCGGTGCGGGGAAGCATTTCTGCTTCCCCGGGCGTATTGCTAGGAGTTGAGAAACTCTCGCTCCAGCTCCGTGATGGAAGGCTTCCGCTGCGACAGGCTGAGCCGCATGTTGCGCAGGGCAGACGCCTGCAGGGGCACCGTGCTGTCCACGGTCGGAACCGGCACGTCCAGCAGCGTCTCTGAGCCCGGGTTGTTCAGGAATCTGAAACCGGACGCAACAGGACGAAATGACGCATCAGCCACACAACGCATGCTGTTACTTCAACAAGATAACCAGGATTTCATTTGCAAGGGCAGTTATTTATATATGGTTTTAATTAAATAAGTATTAAAAATACCTCGCCAATCCTCAGGAATTTAAACCTTGGAATTCAAGCAATTTAGTTTCACTTTAGAGGAACTGATATCATTGTCCATAAATTTTTCTAACACGTGGATTTCCAAGTACTAAAGAATTGATCTGCCTGAAGATACCTAACAATGTGTTTAAAAAAAATGCTGAGTTTTATTTCCTGGTAGATTTTTATAAGTTTTTTTGCAAACGTACCTCACTCTAGAAGATGTACTCTCCTTAGCAGACACGTAACTACTGTCCTCACTGGTGAGGCTGTCAGGAGGCGTGGGGTTGGTCGGGGTGCCTGCCCCCGAGCCCCAGCCGCTGGGAGGTTTGGCGGCCGAGCCTCCCGAGCCGTACTGACTGTACTTGCGCAATTGCGAGCGCAGGGTGCGGCTGCTGGATAGCTCCAGGGTGCCCGGTCTGTCCGACTCAAGCGGCGCAGAGTTCTGCCGCAGGTAGAAGGGCGTGTACTCGCCGGTGGCGCTTGTCTCAAAGTGTCTGCTGCGTGACGGCGTTGAGTACTGCGAGTCCTCGTCCTCCAACCGGAAGCTAGGATTGATGTTGCTGCTGCTCGTGTTGGTGGACGACGCGTTTGACACGTTGGACGGCGTCCGGCGGTGGCCGCCTGAGAAGAGGCGCGACGGCGTCCGCGGGTTGGTGCTTGAGCTGCTCACGCTGCTCGACGGGTTGTCGTACGCGTGGTAGCCGTCCACGTAGTGCGTGTTGACGTACTCGGGCGGCGCGTACCCGGCCCCTAGGGGCGGCACGCGCGCGTCAATGTACGCTGCGGCGTGGTGGGACCCCTCGCGAGGCTCATACAGGTAGCTTGAGTCGCCTCGGTACATGTATTGACTCAGGTACGTCACCGGCCGACCGTCCTCCAGCGCATACTCGACCGGCATGTACATCGCCGGTGCCAGGGCCTGCGGAGGGGGGTAAGTCACCTGTAAAATGATTAAAATCGATGTTGAAAGACGGGAAATTTCTCATCCAGGTTTACCAATCAGATTATTCCCCTCAATGTAATTTTTAGACTTCTTTTTATTTATTTAATCTCCAACCAAATGCACATTACTGCAATAACACTCATATATCACAAGTTAAATAGCACTTGAGACACAAAATAGGATTACTGCCTCGAATTTCTACAAAATCATGCTCAACAGATTACAGTTGGGAAACGGCAATAAAGTTAAAACTCACGTCGCTGCCATCGTTGCTTGTACTTGAAGATTTTCTCCTTGGCGAAGCCATCGGAGTTCCTGAGTGTGGCGTGTTCGGCGGCAGCGCTGGCGGCCCACCGATAGCGTAGTGCTGAGGCGAGTCGGTGAAGCGCATGGGTCGCGAGTCGAGCGACAGGGGCGTTCGAAGGTGTCTTGTCGGTCCGTGGTAGGTGTTGTGCGGGTAACCGGAGACAGTGGAGAACTCATAAGCGGGAATCCCCTCTCCAAACCACCACTTTCGCTCCTCCACCTCTTCCTCGCCCCTAAAAATTCAGTTTTTATAGCAAATAATTTTTTTAAATTAAAGAATATTTATAATGATAACAATAATTTGAAGTAGCTATTTTTTCAGCCCAGAATTTTTGTAAGGGATAAATTTAAAAATGCGGCCTGTCAGTTTAGACTAAAAGATTTATTTGACACAGAAATCCACAAGGAAGGACCCAAAGCGCGAAATTCACTAATCGAGTGCCAAAAACACGTAATGCAATCAGAGATGAAAGCGTGTAGCCATTAAACTTGGTCATTTGGGAGTTGCCGTTTTCTCTTGCCTGTCAGGGTGCAGTTTGGGGTGGATTGCTGACACATTGGACAGCCGGACGTCGTAGCCAGCGGCCACTCCAGCCATCATAGCTGCCATGTTGTACAGGACCATCTCGACCAGAGACAGTTTCGGCTTCTTTTCTGCGCCGTTGTAGAGGGTGGCAATTGGTATGAGTGGTTTGGCACCCTGCGGGTGGTCCGACCAGTCGCTCTCCACGTAATCTGCGAAGAGACAGTCACGCGTTAGAAAGCGAGAGATGCCGCGCACGGCCCTGATTCTGGCAGCTAATATTATAGGTTAGTTCTCGAGTTTAGAGCCAATGAATACATATATATATATATAATATTGGAACAGCTGAAAATTGAAATTTTGAAAAGTCATGGTTTAGAGCTAGGTATAAGCTACAAGTGGCATGCGGGGTGCAGAACACTAGTTCATAGACTTACTGTAAGGGTGTAGGCACTCCTGTGAATAGCCTGCACGTAAGCAAACAAGAGCGAAATTTCAATCAAAACTGTGCGCAAAATACGAAAATATCAAAATCAAATCAATGGTAAAAATAAAAACTGAAGATCTCGACCTGATTTTGAAAATTTGGGGGCATATTTTTGGATTCTATCTCAAATCGTTAGGCCAACACCAACCAGCAGCTTTTTATTAGCAAATTAGTCCAACACCATGAGTCCCAAGCCCGAATTAATGCTTCTTATATTGAATTGATTGCTGGCAAAGGAGGTGTACCTATTTCCTGTAGAGTTCCGATGTTGACCACTCCTCCTTCGCGAGCGGCAGCGGCCACGGCCGCCGCGTGGCTGCGAGCGTGCTTCTCGAGGTTGGGAGCGCTTTTGCTCCAGCGCTTGTGGCCTCCGTCTGCCACGCGAGTAAAGATCTGACTTCGCTCCCTTTGGTGCAGCGTGCTCGGACCCCAAGTCTTGCCTTTTACCCCATCGGCAGGGACTAGTATACAAGGGATGATTAGTGATCCATATCTCTTGGCAAAATTCACTTTGACCAAGCGGGTTTACTTGTCAGGTCGACGGGCTTTGTGTCGGGCGGGGGGCGAGAAACGATAAAGGAAAACCAAAAGGTGTGTGGGGGAAAATTAAAACAAAACGGGTTAAAATAAAACGTACATTTGGATTTTTATAAAATAAACGTCCACTACATGAAGGCTTGCTTTATGTGGTAGCACAACAATCATTATCTCTGTGGTAGTATGGCTTGACTACTTGCTAGCAAAAATAATTAAGCACAACAGATGATCTCCTTAAAACTGTTTAACAATAAAATTTTGAGGCATGCACTCAAATAAAATGACAAAATAAAAAAACTGTTTCAAAAGTTTCACTCTCGACCATGCCGAAAACACAATTCTTTGTCTCGTGTGTAGTTATAATACTAACAGTTGCCAACTATACGTCTAGGTAATATCAAGGAATATGCTTAAATGTCATCATTATTATTGTCTAAGACGAAACTTTAAAAAGAACATGAGTGGTGGTTTTGACGGTTGTGTGGTTGGGGCTGAATTCTGACTGTGGTACTTACGTGCAATGGCCCTGAAACGCGGAATGCTCGGTGAGCCCGGCGGACTATTTGGGCTCGAGGGGTTGCGCGCTTTCCTCTCCAGGCCCCCTGTGTGCTGAACGGTGATCGTGTGGCGGAAATCTGCGGAAATTCAATGCACCATCTTGCAGAACTGAGCTTCTCCAAAACTACCAAGTGACAGGCGGGCGGGCGGGCGGGTGAGATTCTTTGCACAAGCTAACCACGACCACATTGAAAGCTCAAAAGCACTTTTCGTAGGAGTGAAAAATCTTAGAGCTTATTGTGAGTGTATTAGCAAGAGGAACTTTAATGAGTAAGTTGATGTTCAGCTCAGGACCATGTTTGAACCTCCGCATCACTGAGCTTGTTAATGATTTTTTTTTTATTTCTGCGTGGGAGTGAGTGAGCTGGAGTTGAACTCGGCTAAAGTGAGTGTTTGCCAAGGGAAAGCGTATTTATCCAAATCTAAGGTGCCTTCTGAAATCCGAAGCTTGAAACCTGCACGTGTTACTGATTAAGACGAACCACAACCACAATTTCATAGGAAAACCACACAACCATCACCAGTAATTAATTGCGTAATTAATTAAATACGAGTTGTACAAAATAAGGTGAGAAGCAACTTTTGAGTGGTGTACAAAAATAATTAGGCCTGAGTGAACTTTTAAAAACAACACAACAGCACTTGGTGAATTGCGAAATATTGAAAACTCAAAAGACAGATGCAGCACAATTAAAAACGTGGGTGAAAGCACACAACAACGTTAGAATTGAAATCATTTGAAAAGTCCAGGCAAAAACCGAGGTTTCTCCGTCTTTTTGACTCCTGCCGACGAGCTTGCTGCTTGCTCGTCGGCAGGGGTCGTTTCAAGTAGTCCAGGGAGGTCATCCGAGGAGGTACTTTGCTGCAGACGGCTATGCGAGCCACTCGAGGAGAGCAGTCGCCTGAAAAACCCACCCGACGGAAAGCTGATGCTCTGGCCTGGCTCCTTCTTCAGCTGCTTCAGCCGCGACCGCTTGAATTTGCCTTTGCGCTTGAATGGTGTTGGCGTCTGCTGCTGCTGGGCCATCATCATGTGCAGCTCTCGCTGCAGAAGGTCAAACTCGCGCGCCTTCAGCTCCTGCTCCTTCTCCAGCAGGTGCTGCTCGAATATCTGCTGGTGCACCTGCGCTTTGCTTAACTCCTCTTCCCGACTGCGTAGCTCCTGAAATGCAAATGAGTGATGCATTATTCGTTTTACACAATGGTTTTTAGTTGTTTGTACATTATCGTGATTTTGAGGAAGATTGGGATTTGAGTGTATCATAATTACAAAATGTCTTATTCTTATTGGTAAGGGGTAGTTGCCAATTGAAGGAATTACATGTTTTAAGTGTCTACCTCTCAAATGTGTTTATACAGTTGAATTCTTAAAATTATTACTGATTTGCAGAAGCTTCCAATTTTCACAAAGCAATTGTAATTAGTTACTACGTCAACAACGATTTTTTAAACCCATTTGAAGACACACAAAGAAAATTTACGATCTCTGGTTCTAACTGCTTTGGCCATGACTAGAAAATGTTGGTCGGTTTTTTCTGGGTTTGTTAACCAACATTTTTTTACATTCAGACGATTTGGAACAAAAAAACATTTTTGGGCTGTCTTGCTATAATGGTTTACAAGACAACCTTGGTTTTAAACCCCGAATATGGTTTTATATGTACACTACTGAATCACGCATTTGTGATGAAATTATATTAACTAAAATTCGTCTCAAACAGTGTGCTCTCTCTAGTGGGGGCTGTAGGAAAAACTGACGTGGATGTTTCTGTGAGGATGATCCAATGTTTAATACATGTGTACAGGGTTGAATAATAAATGAGCGTAGCCCCGTCTGAAAAATGCATGCACTTGACCCACATGGAGAGCTAAGCTAAAACACCAAGAGGGCTGTTTTAACTTAAAACTCACCTGCTCCCGATTAAGAAATGCCTTTGAATCGAAAACAAGAGGACAGACAAAACGATGGTGGTGCATTAATAGCGAAACGCAATTCCATTAATTCAGAAGTGGAAATGGGGCGGGAGGACCAAAATTATGAAGAACAAAAGCTTCGAGTGTGCGAGACTAGCGTCCGATAGACACTACTTACCGATTCTTTTTTGCGGAGGCCGCCGAGCACGTCTTCGATCTCTATCCTCCAGTTATCCTGCATGGTGTGGAAGCTCTCGTGGGGCGTTTTCGTGAATGTCGAGTGCACAATGCCGTCCAGTGCGTTCAGGATTTCCTCGAAGGAAGGTCTCAAGTGGGGGTCCGGCGCCCAACAGTCTGTACAAATCTCACGCGTTACGCAAAGCGAATCAAGAGACAATGCTACGTCCTCACCTTCCATGAGTTCCCGCCACGGTTCAGGGCAGGTTGAGGGTATGTGAAGGGTTAGTTTATTTACAGCAACTCCATATGCTACGGTGAATGTGTCAGTTCCTTTGTAGGGAGTTTCACCAGTCAGAAGCTCCCAAAGTAAAACGCCGTAGCTGCATGGTAAATATTTATTTAGACAAAATCTATAAAGCCTGAAAATGCTTACTATTATGGTGATCAAAGGGTCTGGGTAAAAAATGAATTTATTGGCGCGTACAAATTCGCATCAATATTTTCTGTTATTCGAGATGACGGTTGTCTTACCTCCAGACATCACTAGCTTTAGAAAAGGTCGAGTCGCGGATGACCTCAGGCGCCATCCAGGCGTAGGTGCCGGCGGCAGACATTCGCGTCGTCTTGTACACCTCGCGGGCCAATCCGAAATCGGTGATCTTCAGCGTCTTGAACTGCAGGTCTTCGTTTTCTATTGGTTCCCTCAATAACACTGCGAACAGATAACGAATTCGTAAGATTCAAGCGGGAAATTGTGAAAAATTGAGCATTTCAATTACGTCGATGATGGCAATTATTCGCTTGACGTATTAGCGGAATATATGTAATTTTATTGACCGTAAAAGGACTCTGCCGGCGATTAATTCGCGTCTCGAGTGTCACAACACGACGCCTGCTAATATTTTACAAGCTGACCTCCGGCGACATACAGAAAACTCGAGAAGATGCAGCCAGTAAATCTCGCCGAGAAGCGCATTCTGCTCGATATGCGGGCTTTTAATGCCTCTCGTGGCGTAAATTATCGCCGGCTGCACATGTAAGGCATTTCAATATGCTCACCATGTCGGAAGAATTGAAAAATTAGTAATGGCGCTGTTGTAAAACTTTATAGGCCGATTTCAATAGCGAAAGAGCCCTGCCATCGGTGAATAATTTTAACTTGCAGTTCAGTTTCTTTGGTAGCAGTAATAGATATTGTTTAGCAGGGTGCAATTTAATGAAATTAAACAGTCGCGTGCAGGGAACAGGCGAGTGTCTTGTTCGTCCAATTTAAGCACAGTGGTGCAGCAGCTCTGCAGATACTTGGCCTCAGGGGGCCGATGGGAGCTCGGCAACCGACGCAACATCGTTCTGCTCGTTATCGCGTGAGTTGTCGACGCACAAGTTGGTAGTTTTTACGCAAATGTTCCGGTACGTTCCAGTTAAAAGTTTCAGAAGTGGTTGTTCAGGCTAAGTGATGACGTATTTTATCAGGTTGTAAAAAGGGCTAAAAGTAAAAATATGCTTTTGGTTAGAGCGTATTTGCAATAGAAACAAATTCAACTGCTTTTCGGAAAGTTGAATATAAATAATAGCTGCACCGATTGAAAAAACTCGGCAATGCGAGGAGGGAGAGCAAGTTTGCTTTTTTTGTCATTTTTGCGGCTGCGTAGGTTAGTTTGACGAAATCGTGACTGTGCGTAAATTAAATTTGCGAAAAACAAAGACTGAACACGCAGTCGACGTAACTGGCAGAACAATGCGATCATTGTTCGCGTTCATATTTCGCCTCTGGCTTTTTTGTTTATATTTTGTGTCTCCCTCTTCGTTTTGCGCTTGGGCGCGCGGCAAGGGTTACTTTTCAACTGCAACCAACTGCCGCTATTCCTTTCAACACCTTCACCAAAAGCACTTGCAAGAAAAAATGAACTACATATCCTTTTTTTGCGAAAATAACAAGATCCGATGCAAAACACGTTTTTAGAAATAAATTGCTTGTTGTCAGAAGTTGATTCATGAATGGACAAGATAGCTGTTTGTATTCCCCTGTTGGTTTAGCTCAGATTGACTATCGATTCCTCCTTGCGATCAGTTACTGCGCACAATTTCCGAGTTGCGAAAATGCCAGATGAATATATTATTTACGATTCTCAGCACCAACCCTCGCACTCACCCCCTGTCAGAATAAAAAGGCGACGGGGTGCAATTTGGCCGGGGGTAGGTTTTCCGAGCGCGCGTTATTTGCTTCCTGGGGGAGTGTCATCGAATGCGAAATTACTTTTTGCTCGTGACCTTAAGCAAGCAAGCAAGGTCGGCTTTCAAGCGCGAAATGAATCCGAGATGCTGCACCAGACGAAAAGCTGGAATTTCAATCCGCCCGGCGCCGCCTCCAACAGATGAGCGGAATTATTAAAACGCTGCCAGGCGGACGTTATATCTGATGCCCTTTTACCTGAGAGCGAACGAACCCGCGAGGAGGAATCGATATTGTGAAAAGACGCACAATGTTTCTGCGGCTGGCATCCATTCAGCCTGTCGCAGTGAAAGCTCCTGCAGTCTTTTTTGACACGCTCAATATTAAGATTTCATCCCTTGATCGCAGTAAGAAGCACCAAGATATTCACTCTTACAAGTGCAAACAGATGACAGCCGGAAAATTGGATGGCTTAAATTCACCAATTGAATATCGTGCAAAGAATCAATCATTCATCAAGCTCTGATGTTGATATTTTAATGTTCCTTTTCATGCTGGTGTAAATAAGCTTTTGAGCAATAAACTTAAGTTGAAGCACAATCTTACTAGCATGACTATAAAGATAGCTGATTTTCAATAAATATTTCATGCTACGAAACGTTGAAATTGAACCGCCAGTCGTGACGCTTGTTAACAGCTTTAATTAGCTGCCAATATATAGTAGAGTGTTAAGTAAATATTTAAAAAAAGCATTGTAAATTATGAGCCGTCAATTTAATGGCTGGTGTCCAGTCATATGAACGGCCATGTTAAAAATAAATTCTTATTTTCCATCCTGGCTGCTGTACAGGTTCTGCAAGTCAATTTCTAAATTGCAGCAACGAAACAGCGACGACAGATATGCACTGTATAAAATTACTTCTGTCGACGAATGGCAAAAAGTGGAATTACATTCTAGTCTGGCGAAAAATCGGGCCATCTGCTTCGTGCAGTGCGAGTGCGTTCGCCGCGGCAGATGTGCCGGCCGGCAGTCTCTTGTCGCGTTTGCCTGTCGCCAGCAAAAAGAATCCCCGCGGAGTTGGTGCTGCATAATTAGATTAGAGCCGCACATTCAACGGATGGCCGCGTGGACGTGTTTATTATGAATTGCACGCGCATTTCGGATGCAGGCGCGAGAGTAGCAGAGCGGATAAGAGGCCTCGTGGGAGTTCTGGCCGAAAGTGAGCACACAGCAGGCACAATGGTCGTATAGGGAGACCTGCCGTTCAATTTCAAAGGCGACGTTCATTGGCGCATTAAACGTCCAAATAACGGGCGGAGTTGATTACAACCGTGTGAAAGCATATCTCCAATGTCTTT
The DNA here is from genome assembly GCF_949628265.1 of Cloeon dipterum. Classification (NCBI taxonomy): domain Eukaryota; kingdom Metazoa; phylum Arthropoda; class Insecta; order Ephemeroptera; family Baetidae; genus Cloeon; species Cloeon dipterum. The sequence continues at coordinate 7,782,936 of NC_088789.1, read as the reverse complement.
GAAACTGGCTTTTTATGATTAGAAAAATAATGAGTGAAAATTCTACAGTTTAATTTATCAATACAATTTGATTAAAATTTTAATCTAATATATATAAAATCATCAAAATAAGGTTGTTGCATAACTTATGTCTAAAATACAATATTTTTGTCCTTAACGCCAAATGGGTAGTTTTTACCAAGTGAATGAGCGCTTTGGGAAACAAACTCGTTTAAAATTTCGATCCATTTTAAGTTCTCTTGTTCCCATGGCTGAAAACTCATCCTCGGTGATATGAGATCCTAAAGAGGAAAGATCGCGTCCGACAATAGCAAAACCGCAAGCCGCAGCTATGCAGGAAGGCGTACAATAAAGGCAAACACAAGTCGGTAATCGAGCCACCCAATTGATCCCACCCAAGATGCGGAATCGAAACACATTCGGCGGCTTTTGATCTCTAAGCGCAGTAGTGACCCTTTTAATTTGGCACCTAAGCCGCGACGGACGTAAATTGCGCACGGCAAACTATAAAAGGACCGTCTCAAAGCGGCCGAGTCGTAAATAAAATAACTTTTACATAATTTTTTTAAAGAGGAGTCTTGAAATGTAAAAATACTAATTTGAGTTTCGGAGAAAATATTACGAATCGCAAGTCAAATAAATTTAAAGGGGCACAATATTTCAGAAAAGATTGCCAAATTAAAATCTTTCAACTCCATAGATACGTTTTGAAACTCAATTAATCCAGCTTAATTCCAGCTTCCAGAATTTTATTTTTAGCCTTGAATCTGCTGGCTGAATGAGTAGTTATCTCGACCCAACTGTTGAAATCGAAATGCCTCTTACGCACTTGGCGAATTTCGACGCCAATGAGACCAATTCAGGCCCAATTAACCGCTCGCCGTACAGCCCGTCGAGGCTACTTTATTTTCAGTAAGCACTGAGCACTCGGGCGGGTCACATGCTCTAATTGCGGCCACGGCGGTGATTACCGTGGCTCTTTGACCAACTGGTCGGCGGGGGATGCTCGCAATTGCGTACGCGTTTGAATATAAATGGACCTGTTAAAGTATGATTGAAAGTTAAAAATATTTAAATATTGATCATTCGGGTTGAAGGCAATTTTTAAAGGATTAAAAAAATAACATGATTGGTATTTGAAGGCAAGGAAAAAAATCATGATTAGGACGTACATGATAACGTCGGGACTGGTCGAGAATTAATTTGAAAACAACGAGGATGAAGCCTGGTTTGATTTTTTCTCAACAAGAAAAATCATGTTTGCGTCAGAATTTATAGAACTTTTAGGATTGGAATTTGTAGAATATTGAAAGAATAAAAAAGTCAAACTTAGTTCAATAAGGTTAAAAAATGAAATATAAATCAAGCTTTGCTCTTTAAGCGATTTGAATAATTTTTTTTTAATTTTGATTCTTTATCAACTTTGCATCACTTGTAAATAAAGAAGTAAGAGAAATTATTTTTAATATTATTCATATTTACTCTTACAAAACTGTAATGAGCAATGATCGACATTTGTTCTTCTAGAAAAAATGATCAAATATTTGACGTAGAATAATATCAAACTTTTAAGACACAACGCATATTATTTTACACGCCAAGAAAAAATGAAAGCAATTAGCTGGTAAAAATGTGACACCGAAATGCAAGTTTAAATTGAAAGTGTGGGGCTACCACTCCAGCACGCGCGTGGGATCGGGGAATTCGGCACTGTGCCTGCATGGCTATTGTAACCCAACACGCGGCACAAATGCTCATGTACTTATATATACACAGGAACATGCATGTACAGTTATGTTGTGACATGCGGACTCAACAGCAGCCGAAAGACCAACTGACGCCGATCAGTGCCATCGGCAGCTGCGTTTCGCAAGCAACTCGCGAAAAATGCACGTGCAAGGGCGGTGTTGGCTGTCGCGGCACGCGGATCCAGTGAAAGCAAAATCGAAATTGCTGCGCACATGCACAGACACAGACACACACCTCCGACGCCTGCCGGTTGGACCGGATCTGCCCGTCTAATTGATCGCGAAATTTACCGCTCACTTAGATCGAGTGCCTCGTTAAAAATGAGAAATGCGAAATGTGCGCCGATCTGGCCGAGAAGGAACAGCTGGTGGTCCGCAGCTTTTGAAATCTCATTGAAACCGACCGTGTGAAAACCGGGAGGAATTCTCAGATTTGTCAATTCATATTTTGACATTATGTGGAACAGCTGTGCTACACCTCTGATCACATATTATGTTGTTTTCAAAATATGAACACGCTTGCAGCTTCCGCTGTTAGGCAAATTTGTGACACAGTAACAAAATGAAATATTTTATTTAACGGCTGTTTCTTTTTCTCAACCAATATTAATGACAAATCTAACATGGTTTCTTGCATATAAATATAATAACACGTACAAATTTCTCAGTAATAGAAATCAACGCCGCGTTTGATAAAATTTGAAGCAAATGCCAAAGTATGAAACAGAAACGAAGCTGAAAAGCTTAATTCAATGTGTCGCTCCATTCTGGCAGCTGACCAGCAGGAGTGGGAAGCTTTTTGATTAATTAATTAGCCGGCTGCGTATTGACGTGCAATCTGCATTAATTTCGGAACCAGAGCCATTCATTCGGCCGATTTGGCCGTGTCCATTTTAAGCAGCTCGTGCAAAATTGCAAATTTTGACCTTTCGCCAGGCGGCTGCGGTATTCAGGTCTTTCTCTCGGGCTGCTCGCGCCAGAGAGAAGAGTACTCGAGTGACACGGCTTTTGACGATTACGTTCGCAGAGCTAGTTATTGTGCATGCGGCCGAGTGCGATAGCGCGGCTGCTTTATCAAATCACATGACTCGCCGAACGTCAACAAAAAGACGAGAGAAGCGTCGTTTTCCTGCTTCACTGCCAAAGAGGCACATTTTTCGTCACGATCGTCATCTTCAGCGAGTTTATGTTTTAACCAATTTTAGGCATAACGTCGTTTCAAGATAATCATACGCACCCTTATCCCTCATAAATACTGTGTTTCTTGGGCCGTTTAATTTGAGTTTTCCATGTTTGCACTAAGCAAGATTTAAAATTTAATTTGCAGAGGGGCCGATACAACAGATGTTCAGTGCGAGAACACGAGAAGGAATTTTTTTCCTCAACTTGTCCATTTTCCATCCATCCTGGCATTTAAAAATAAAATATATGAAATCAAAGGCGCATGATATTTTTAAATTCGTAAATATATATATTGCTAAGGAGCAACGACAGCTGAAAAGAGGAACGAAAAACGCTTTTACATGAATAAAAAGGGTTTGCATTTGGTTCGCACGTCCCCAATTCGATATGACATAAACGATTCACCCCGGCGCAGTGCGACATTGTTTATAGTGTATGACGTGCGAGAAGAGTCGGACGTCGCGATCGATCCATAGATTTTCCTCAAACCACCGGCACTGACCCACATCCACCTGCAGACGTGTCAGCTCAACGAGGAAAAAAGGGTCGCGTGTCACAAAACGCGCCCCTATCCACTTATTCGCAGCCAGGGATAGACCGATCATAAATAAATGTACCAGCTGGTGGCACGCACTCTGGTTCAAGTGCACGCATCCAGTCGGCGATTCCGTCCTCCTCCATCCATTGTGCACAGCGCCGCAGAGGAATGAATTATTCATGGTCTGCTCGTACAGTACAGTCGCACCATGTTGAGGTTTTAATTTGGAGCCGACGTCTACCCAAGATTGTTTTACCCCAGATTACGCCTGTCAAATATTATGAAAAGCAGTTTCCCATTGGCAATGTGAAAATTGGATTTCTCTCCATTTGATTTATGTTTGTAATTAAGCAAATTAAATCGGAATCGTGACGTTTCGGCTTATGTAACATTTTCCTGTGTGACCGAGTAAATTTGAAATCGATGTGCTGTGGTGTACGAGGAAAGACAAAATAAATGCCGGTGAACTAATGTGGCGAATAAGAATTGCTGCGATGGAAACAGGGCGATTTGGAAATCCTGTTTGCCGCTGAGCCACATTCCACTGGACGAGTTTGTTTCTTCTTCGCTCGCACACAAACACAGGCCGATTTTTTGTATGCTTGCTTCAGAGGGACGTGTGCGCATTTCGCACTTGGCAAATGTAAGGCCATTCGTGCAAAATGATCATTAGTTCTCTCTATTTACTTGGCACCCCGTTGGCATGGATTTTGCGTCACTAAATTTGAGGTAGAGTCACGAAATTTGTCAGAACAAAGGAAAAAAGAAAGCTGTTGGGAGAAACAACACATGCTTCGCGTGTTGTTTAATTTAATCTCGGTTTTCTGAATCTGGTCAAACTAGAATGCCGGCTTTTTGTCGTATTTAAAAACTGTAAACACATGAAACGAAAATTCACATTTATGTCCAGAGAGGCCTAAAAAGTTTGAAGGTGATATCTTGATTTGAAGAGAGCATAGTGAACTAAATTCCATATTTTTACAAGTGAAATTCGACAAATAATTTGCATTATGGCGTTATTTGAAGTTTGAAGGTATTAAATAAAATTTAAATAACTTCTTTGACAACTGATTCCATAGCAGAAAGACAGCAAAAACTTTTGAGGGTTCGTGACGGATAACAGATCTAAAAATACATATTTGAACAATAGCTGGCCATTTTCTGAAGCTCCTCCACTTCCTTTTCCCTTTATCGGCCACACATTGCCACAGTATCAAGCCATCGCCACAGCATGGGCCGGTGTTGTGTCAGGTGAGACCCCAAGAAAATGCAGATCTGACGCGGCAGCTGCGAGGCTGGCCAGCTTCACGGTACACTGACTTCGGCAGGCAGCCACCCTCGCCGAGCAAAAACAATGGCACGCGGAGTGCTGGCTTTTTATCGGTCGCTGGCACTTCGCGTGTTGTGCACGAGGAGTGCGGCTTTTTCCGCGTTGTCCGCGCGCGCCGGAAGCTTTTGCTTAACCGCTGAGGTCAATTTGTGCATGCGGCACAGAGCGAGCCAGGTGCAAATTGCATATAAATGAGGACCGATGCCAGACGGATCCATTTCGCAGGAAGTTGCTCGTTTCAGCACCAGGATCTGCTATTAAAAGCCTTTAATTTCGGCATTCAATTGCTAGAAATCCGCACACATGTGGCCTCTAAAAATTGAGATGCGTGAGATTTTTGCAGGTGGGACGATATATTTTTTCCAAGCGTTATTTAACACCGCAGGTGTATCACAGGAGTTTAATAAATAATTAACATTGATTACTGAATTGAGACAATGGAATTTTATTTTAATAAAAATTTGCATATCATGTTTTGAATCAAGCATAACGTTATAATATAAGTCCAAGTACGTCTCTCAAATTTAGGGAAACGACGCTCGATGCAATTATTGCTTTTTTCGTGATGCGAGTTGAAAAGACATTAAAAATGTCAGACATTCGCAATAAAGTGGCAAAAAGCCTATGTCCAACTGAAAATGAGAGGAATTCGTAGAAGCACTCAGCTGGCGTGCATTTTTATTTTCCCGCTAATTGCATTGCGCAAGAAACGAAATCCGCATTGGCAGAGTCTGGTCGTCTGGGGCGAGAGGCGAACGAACGCTCTCCAAATTTATGGCATTTGGCCATAGCTCTCTTTCCAAAACGCATGCCAAGCAGGAGAACCGACCAACATTCCCGCCGCGCCAAATTCCACCGCCGGCGCTTTCAACAGAACGCATCTGCCTGACGCCACGTCAATTTTTTCACCAAATCGAGAACAAGAATGGCGAGATCGAGCCGCGGCGACGAGACATGAAACAATTAATTACAATCGCCCGCACATGAAGAAAATTGCCCAACTCAGAAGGTAATTATCCACAGTGCGTCAGTGTCAACAATAAATTCTTCTCTGGCGTTTCGCAAGGAAAGATAATGATCGAGTACCACGTTACTATTTGTTCCCGTTCGCCGCGGTGAGCCATTATTTTCTCTCTCAAGCACAATCAGCTGGCTGTTTCATTTGTCTCTGATAGTATGAACACTTTCGTTCAAGACACAGTCTGTGCGTTTACGTAAACGGAGAAGAAAGAAAATATAGTTATTTTCTTAATCTCACCCGTTCAATGTTGCAAGATGAGAGAGAGAGAGAGAGGTCATTCCTTCGCGTATGCATTTACAAACAAGAGGTGACGACTGTTCAATGCTCCCTAATGCGGAGGAATTCTACCTTGCTTTTATTGGTACTTGGAGAGCTTTTTTATTTCGCTTCACTACAAACATGAAATAACTCTTACTGAATTTTTAACCATTATTTTTCAAGTTTTAAAAAACTTTCGCAAGATGCATATTCATGCCATGTTTACCATGAATATGTTTTTTAATGATGAAAAATGCGTAAGTTAAAAAAAAAACAGAAAAAATGGTTCTTGTCAGTGACACGATTTAATTTTGGAGGCAGACCAAGAAGCCAAATTCTGCACGCGTGGACACAATTTTCCAGCCAATTTAGCTGCGATATGCCGGCGCCACTCTTTCTCTTTTTGCGAGTAAATACTTTTATCCTCGTGCGCAAAACCCGAAAAAGCTTTTTGCTCGTTCCGCTATGCGAGCAGAGGGAGTAGTTGTCTGTTATCGAGATGATAATAAACGCCGGGCACAAAAGATCGTGCGATTTTTTTAACAGAAACGAGGAAGTCCAGCGCGCGAGAAAATGCTGGGGCGAGAGAGCGAACGAGAGCAATCCCATTCAATTATAAGAAGGGCTTCGCCTTTTAGTGGCTTTTCCAACCCACAGCCGCCGCTTTATCGACCCTAAAACGCGCTCGAGTCTTGCTGGGTTTCCATGTTAAATGGCTATAACACACAGTCTCTTCTAGATTACTTCGGTGTTTGGCTGAAAGGGCGGAGGAAAAAAATTATAATCATTCCAACTCTCTAATGGCAATTGTATGTTATTAGTTTCCAATCCGTTGAATGGCACGAATTATTCACCTTTGTAATCGAATTGCTTCAATCAGGTTAAGAAGTTCCCCTCGTTCTGGCCAAATGTTTTATTCGATTCGACTTGGGGTCTGATTGCGGCGGCAGGCAACAACTACCGGCAACACAAACAAGAGATCTTGTTACCACGAGAGTGTCCTCTGTGACATCGATCCACCCACCCGACAGCGCGCGAAGAAGCTCCGTTTCAGTATTTTCAAAACTCGTCAGACTTAACCGTGGCCGCACCCTTTTTATATCTGTTATCATCCCTCGCCAGCGACGCCACACAACTTATTGTTATTTCCATCACATGAACAGGAGAGAGAGAGAGAGAGAGAAAGAGAGAGAGAGAGAGAGAGAGAGAGAGAGAGAGAGAGAGAGAGAGAGAGAGAGAGAGAGAGAGAGAGAGAGAGAGAGAGAGAGAGAGAGAGAGAGAGAGTAAAAGTGCTGCTTCCCCATTGTGTCGCAGCTAAAAGATTGGGTGGGTGGCAGCATTCAGTGCTCCTGTGTGGCTACTTAAAAGCCTCAGCAAGCCGATCGAGGCGAGATTGAGCGAGACTCTTTGACAGCCGAGTGCACGAACCTTCACAAGACGACGACTGAATGTGAGAGTGCGATGAAACGGGTTCGTCAACGGATGACAATAATAGAATTTGAAATGGAGACCTTTGTGTCAGTTCGACAGCTGTACTTTTGAATAATGGAGCAATAACTCTTTAAAAGAAATTTAAGTGAAAAGCTGATCAAAATTCCGAGTAGCCGCCACTCACTCATTGTAGGTTGCTTTTGGGTCATCCGATCTTTTTTAACTGCAAACGCCCTGATAATTCAAGAAATAACCTTTTTTATAGCTCTGCTGAGAAAATTTGCTCCATACATTGCCACATCTGAATCTGAACAAGTAATCAAAATACGTCTTAAGCAATGAAAGGTTGGGCGAGAAATTGAATAGCTTTTGAGGAAATACTCTTTAACCATTCTTGAAAAGTAACGAAGATTTCGTTTCAACACAGATTTTGTGGTAAATCGTTGGACTTGAAAGCCGTGTTACAAAATTAAGATGTATACATGGAATGCGGTAATTTTTTTAAAAACTATATAGAAATACAAACAATCATTAAAAGAGTAACAATTGGAGTTGTGGCTTAAAAATGTTAACAGATAAATTTTTGAGTCTAAAAAACAAACAAATTTCCTATCCAGAATGGTTGGGATTAAGAATGATAATTCTTGAACCCTTGAACGAGCAATTTTCAATTTAAGTGAATTTTAAACATACGTTTTCAAAATATACAGACAGCACAAATAAAATGGCAAATCGAACCGGCAAGCTCAGTCCAAAAATAAAGTAGAACTTGTAGTCTTCAAGATTTATCAACCCATTGAATTACCATCTGACACACAAATCACGTCCACCTGCAGTTGAGTCTCATCATTTTGCAATTCCATCGCACCTGCAACCTGCATCGTTCGATTTGTCGCTAATTAGGCTCACTCGCAGATCCAGTGGAGCGGATGAGAGGTCCATAAATAATCGCATCATAGCCTGCCACACACGCTCTTGGTCAGCAGGCTTGATTTATTAGCGCCCATTAAATGAGCAGCTAGTCTATTTTCGATTGCAACGACTCGCGAGTGGTTTGTGTATAACGCGATCCAAACCAGCTGTTTGCATCTGTTGGGAAAGGGCTGCAACGAGGACGGGAAGATTTATCGAGGTTTTGAAATGTCATCAACACCAAATTTGGGCGTTTCTTGTGTGTTGGAAACATGAAGCGGTTGACACCACACGAAAAGGTTAACGTGCTTGAATTTGGTCAGTTAAGTTTAACAAAGTTGCGTCTGACAGATTTAAATTACACTCGTAAACAAAGCCTGCTCAATTCTCAAGTAAATATTACACAAAGGAATTCTCTTCGCTGCAATTTTAATAGAAAGTAAGGTATTTTCGGCCTAAAACATTAACGAGTTTCCCTTTTATTTTAAGAGCACAAAGCAATTTTATACTTATTTCTAGAACAACTTAAAAAATTAACTCATTACCTCCAACATTTCTGATTGCAAGATATAGGGAATTCCGAGTGAAGCAAAAATACACGATCCGGCTTATTACAAAATAGCTACACACAATTTTAACTTTAAAAAAATACACGCGCCTCATCGATTTCCCACCGCCACGCGCAACAGTATTGCGTGTGAGATGGACATCCGGCGTAAATACCGAAAATAGTTGCCACTTTCATTTTCACCTGAGCAGGATGCTGTTCGCGCAAGGAATGCGCCGTTGGCTCTTCATGAATATAAATATCAACGGGCCGGACCAACTTTCTCCGCGCTGCTGCTGCTGCACTTGGCTCTATTTGTGAGAGGAAAATCCCAGGCGAGATGGGTGCAAGCGAGAAAAATTTAGCCACACGCAAGGGACAGCGGGGAATGTTAATCAACCAGCTACGTGATTATCATCGAATTAGCGGCACCGACAAACGCAAACAAATTAATGCAAGAGATGCAACTGGCTCTTTTCGGACGGCGATTCAGCCTTGGAAGTTACAACCACGTGTCTGAGATCTGTAAAAGGTTTTGAAATCGGAATTGCGAATGAGAGATTTAATGCTCAATAAGAGGGCCCGAGATTTTAATTAAACTACGTAAGGGTTGCTCGTCTCATTCGATTCAGATACATTTTTTTGGAAGCGTGTCAGACGAAAACATCTGCTTGCTTTCAGGGCAATTCATACAGTAGCTTTTGCCAGGCTTCGTCTTACTTCTAATTGTAAGCAGTAAAGCTGGTTATGCGTCCTATTTATGTGCCGCTTGAAGCTAACAAAGGAGCTCACAAATTTTCGGTTTTCTTGCAGTCCCAGTCAAAACAAAAATACGCTTAGCAAGAAGTTGTATAATTCCTCCCAATCCGGCAGATGTCGGGTTGCAAAAAGGGTATTCAACTTTTAATGCAAAAGTCATTCAAATGAGATCAAAGCCGCCGTTGGAAATATAGTTGTTGCATTAATCTCATTACTTCTGGCTGGTGAAACGCGGCGGCAGGGGATGTGTTAATCAAAGTTTGCTTCTCGATGGCCGCTTCTTGCCTGTCTGTTGGTAATCTGATGGCAACAACTTGCACACAAACATGCACAGCTCGAGTTGGTGCACACGACAAATAGCTTTTTGCTTCTCAGTATGCTTTTCTCTCGCTCCTTCCTCCTCAGTGCATTCCGCGTCTCCATATTGCGCAAATCGCTCGTTGCGTAACCCTTATATGTATGCATGAAACGAGATGCAAAACAGGCTGCTGCTCTTCTTCTGGCAGCTCCAGCAACAGCAGCACTTTTCTCCGCTGCTCACTTGAGCTCACGTTCGTTTATTACGCTCGGCCGAGTCGCCACGCCGGCAGAACATCAAAGTAGCAGCGGCCGCGAGGTGCATTCTTTCTTTCTCACTTACATTAACAGTCTGAACTGCTGCCAAATCGGAATGGATAGGGCACCGGGTATGCGCAAAGTGGCCACCAATGGCCTATTAAGATTCCCAAAATCGTTTGATTTGCCCTAGAGAATCGAGATCAGAGCTTTGACGTTGTATGTCTTATAATACTGAATGTAACATGATCTAAACTTTAGTTCAAGGACTGAGATGAAGTCGTTCATTGGGTTGGTTTAGGTTTAAAGGACGAAGAAGTGCCAGTAGTATCGATTCTAATAAAAAAAATAAAATCTTTATTTTCTCGAATCTAATTAATTGTAAGAGGATATTTTGCATCTTTTAGCATGTCTCATGAATTTGATTGCGAAGCCTTTTTACACACCACTGCCGAAAGGAAACGATATAATTTGCACAGAATCCCTCGATTTTACGACCAACTTCCTGGAATTCGGGTTCGAGGGCTCTTTCTTTCACAATAAAAGATGAATGTATTCTACTAAGCGCGCGTTGGATATTTTTTAGTGGCGCGGCCGTGGAACTTAATTACCTCGCGGTTTAACAAATTTATTGGCCGAGTTCACGCACACAGTGTCTGCATGCATGTGCCTAGCTAAAGGCACCTCGATGTAATCTTTCACGCCGCAAAATTAAATCCCGAATTAATAGCACGGAAAAGGAGATTTAAGCGCGGGGGACTTGCGATTTATGATCATTGTCACAGGCGAACGTTTATATGTACTTGTCAGAGGAGCCCGCGACTGGAGCCTTTATTTCGGAGATGACATCGTTTATAATAAAGTTTATTCTAAGAAAGAGTCTCGTGTGCTTCATTGGTTGGTCAGTTGACAAAATTTGTAGACACAATAATGCTCGTTTTAAGAACTCTTCCTCTGCAGCATACTATTACAAATTTTAGAGAATGCACCACTGTTGTTCCTTCACCGTTAAAACTGATGCAACGGCCTAAATGGGTTTTCGCTCCTGGTAAATTTTGCTATCACGATATCGGTGTTAGGATGTTTCTCAACACATCATCTCCGATTAAACCGTTACTTGAATCAATAAAATCAAAAACATCCAGGCCGAACTGGTATAAATAAATAAAGGCCACTGTAGGATGTTCATCATTGCAACTCGCAGCCAGGCGTTCGTCGTTCCATCTTTCCTAATTCCATCTGCCAAGGTGGTAATTGGAAGACGAGGCGGAAAATAATCTTGCAGGCAGCTCGGATTCGGAAGAAAATGTAGCCTGCTAGCCTTACAAGGCAATACATACTTTGTCGCGGCGCAAGCTAATTATGCTAATCGCGGCGAGCCGACACTTATCTTTGATTTGCATGAGAATACCGCAGCTCGATTGTCCGACCGATTAAAATTTATAAAACAACTCAATAATATTGATCGGCACACAAATTGTTCGCTGCCGACGCCGGGCATAAATTTCACTCTGCAGCACGTTTCTAATTATTCCTCAGGTGCGTTTGTGTGTTTCTCTGTGCGCAGCTGAATAGGCCTTTTAGGGTAGCTTGTCCAGCGTGCGGCCAGAAGTAGTCCACGCAACGTCCATCTCTGCTTTTCTACGCGCGCCAAGGAGGCTTTTTTCACCAGAAAAAAGACCTGAGCCGACGAATTTCACTCTTTTCACTCCAGTCAATTGCGAGAAACTCCGATTTGAGTGATTTCGACTGCCTGCCTCCCGGATTGACGTTACGTCTTTATCGCTTCAGAAACCCTTATAATGGTGATTGCCGATTTGCTGACGGCCAGACGCTCACAACAAGAAAAGCGAGGGCGTGGGCCAGCGGTTTACACCTACACGCCAATTTCTCACTTAGGCGCCGGTTCAGACGCAAATTACCTCAGATTGAGCTAATTTCCGACAAGAGTGGGCGTCGGAGGCGTTTTTACTTAAAAAAACTGGACGTTTGCTTAAAATTAATTACACTTTTGTTCGCACACACGGCGAGCACCAATTTCGAGTACTAATTAGGCAATATCAACGTTGCATTCCATCTCGGAAATTAGCATAAACAGTCGTAATTACACGGCGATGTGCTTGTTCGTTTCATCAGGCTGAAATTACACGCGCGCGGCCGTCGCAATTAATTATGCAAATCACCGGTTTTCAGCAGCAACTGGGTTAATGCGCCGCCCTTCTTCGTATGTATTAATTACTGCGAAGATGGCAATAATATTCGTACATCTCGGCCCGTTTTGAAATAAGATTTCCATAAGACCCCCGCTGCTAAATATACGAACAAGCTGATGGCTTTTTAAATCCAGCCAGCACTCGTGCGCGTCCTGATAGATTTTCGGCAAAACCGCTGATTAATTAGTCAGAGCATGGTACACGAGAGCTGCTCGACAAATGCGTCTGACAGCACAGGCCGATTCAGCACTTTTTGCCCGTCAACAGCACAGCCAGGCGTCTCGTGGGCGGCCAAAACAATCTGGAAGCTAGGCGGACCACACCAGAAGTGACTGAGATTCGTCGGAATCCAGGCTAAGAGCGAAGATGAGATTCTCTCTAGGAAATTCAGAAATATTGTCGTCTTCCATTCGCATCGTCCTCAAACGTATCGCTTGAGAATTAACGCGGATTTCACTTTTTTAACTTATCTAGATGTTTTATATTCTATTAATAGATTTTAAAATGGTTGTAAAATCGCTACAAGATCTTTGCGATACCAACGATCCTGCAAATATGTATAAAATATTTGTTGGCAAGTACCAGGCAGTGGGGAAAAGTATTGAGTCTACTCGAAAAATATTTCTCAATGCTTTTGGTATCAGTAGGTTTAGCCTCCAAGTCGTCACTGTTGATGGACTTAAATTCAATTGCGATTAGAGACGTCATTTGTTATTTCATTTATATCTCACATTGGCATTGTTCCAGTCAAAAACAATTACTCTCATTCCAGATGTGCAACACAATGAGCTGCGTGATAACGTGCGAGGAACGTTTACGATAGCTAGCCAAAGGCGATAGATGAAATTGAGATAAGATCTCACCAATGGCCACCGTTGCTCTCCTTCAGAATGCTGGAAATTTTACTGCTGCTAATCTAATCTCGAGCAGCAATTCATTTAAGCTACAAAAAGGGAAAATTCCTCATCTCTGATAACCCACTAAATATAATTGAGTGTTGTAGAATACAATTATATGGTTCTATTCATTGAAAACGTTGACAGGAAAGGTGCAATTTTATTTTACTAGAAAATATAACAAATCTTTCCTCTTTGTTTATATTTTGTGAGTAACCAGAGAATTGGCGGTATCTGCTTTTGTGCATGTAAGAGTCAGCATCTTTATCTCCAAAAGCTCATTTTTTGCCTCTCCTGGACAAGCTCAAGTTTGAGCTTCCGGGTGAAAAGTGGGCGGATGCTAGAGCTGCATTCGGTGGTTGTTGCGGGCGCCTTTTCGGATTACAAACGAGCCGTTCCACTGTGCGTCCCTAGGATGTGGCTGGGATGGCCGTGGCCTGCTCTCGCGACGTGACTCGCATGCCGAATGGTCTGCACAGTCAGATCATGCTTCACACGCGCGCGCGAGCTTCGCCTTTCAACTAGCGAAAATTATTTATTTGCCTCTTGCCTGCCGGGGGTGATTAACGAGAACGAAAAAACGACTTTTCGACTCTTCACCGCGGCTGGTGATTTATCGGATGCGTGGACCAGTCGAGCGGAGGGGAACATGGAGCTCCGCTCCAGAGCTGTTAGGCTATTGTCTTGCATGCTAACAGTGCTAACAGGCGATTTCTAATTCGAGTCACACCATTTCTTCAGAGATACGGAGAACAGAATTTTGGTTGCTTGACGAAATTTTAATTTTCCAATCTATGAACATATTTATGTAAACAGCATGGGAAGTCGGAAATTACATTGTGTTAAGAGAGTTCATGTGTCAGAAAAAAATAACTTAAAATAACTTAAATGCATACAGGGAAAAACACTTTTAATGCTTGCTTCTAGTGTTGATCGAAACTGGGAAATTTTCCCTGTAGGAAGGTGTCATCCCTAGTTGGTTAGCTTTTATCACCATCAGGAAAATTATAACTCAAATCCAACAAATAAATTGGATTAACTCCCTTGAAGCTATTTTTAGAATATCTGATGTTTTACCTAAGAAGAAAAGCTCATATATATTGTTATTTGTCATGAGGCCAACAATAAAAAATGTGCATTTGCATCGACATCTCAGTCTCCACCCAAGCAGGCAGCGAACCACCTTCGACTATTTTTACTTACTATCGGACACTCTCCGATTTATTGCGACCAGCCGAGCAGCATTATTTTTTCTTCATTTTCCTTCCCACGTGTATCGCAGCGTGGGATTTCAAAATATCATTTTCACACTACCGTGGAGCCGATTTCATTTTTATCTCGGCCATTACGGCGCTCGCCCGCTCTCGCACCCAGCGCCCGATAATTTATGCGCACGGACGCAGCTTTTATTGTTGCGAATGGACATAATATGGTGCGGTGCACGAGCTGGCTGTCTCGGCGCGGAGGAGTCTTTGTTGCAGCAGCAGCCGCGATAATACATGAATAAATAGGCGAACATACATACACACACACACGCGCGCGCGCGCGCGTCCAGACCTGTGAGCGAGGTGCAGCCAGCGCCAGGTTGATGTGCAGCTGCGGTTTTGCAAGAGAGCCTTTTGACCTCTATTAGCGCGATGCTTGGTAAATTGTGTTCTCGGCTTCACACACGGCTGCCTGCACGGCCCAAGGAAGAGAATGGATCGGGCTGAATTATGAATGATTGACTGGTTTGCTCGTTGTTTTTCTTGCCAGCGGTGAATTATTTCCAATTAGCTCGTTTTTAGCGTCAGAAAATCGAGCCTGAGAGAATTTATTGAGCTGGACAAAAGAGTTCTAACTCTTCTAAATAGAGCTTTTGTTGCCTTCAAAGAGTTAAACCCCATCAAAGTCTGATTTTTTTTAATTGGGTCAGTCTTTTGGTTAAAAAAAATATAGATTAGTATATTTTTAACCCTATACTACAGCTCATTTTATTATATTTTTTCGTGGAAGTAAATTTTATTTGTTTATTTGTAGCATAGCACCTTCAAGGAAAGGTCAATTTCATCTGACAGCAACACGTCTAATTTCGCTTCTCGCAAACAAAACAATGGCAGCTCAAAATTTCACACTCAGGCGCCGAAAATTAGCAAGAGACATAATATTCAATTCGATCCTCAGGTCGCGAGTCGTAATTTTCCTGTTCAGGGCGTTCCTCCTCTGCCTCTGCATTTTGCACGTGTGCCATTAATTTACTCGTGAGTTGCGTTAATAGCAAAAAATCGGTGATAATCTCGTGGGAAAGAAAGAGCCAATCGCCGGCGGTGTGGTAATAAATTGTCGCGCTGCATCCCAACATTTGCTTGCGGTTTGGCCCAAGGCGCTGTTTTCGGTCCGACGTGGAGAAAATTGCGCCCGCGAGCGGATTCGGAAATCGCGTTTTCTGTCCCGGCTCACAAGGAAAACGCAGACAACAAACACGAGGCGCGTACAAACACACACACCGCAAATTCGAGCCGTCCGATTTTACGACGAGAACACGAGGCGTGCAGTTTTATTATTTTGCAAGGAGACAGTCGCTACGAGGCCGTAAAGCGCCATAGAGAACCGACCTACCGACAGCCACCAAGCAGGCAAGATTATGGTCGCCGCGACGACACGACAACGGTAAATTTCACCAGCTTATCCCTGGCGGACCGGAATACGCGCCTGGACCAGCGCTAGAGTCGAAAAGGCACACGCACTTTGCCTGCTATAACTTACTAAACTCTATTTGATGACATAAAACGGGAGCTCGCGCCACATAAAGAAGGTTTTATTGAGAAAAATGAATTGGCTATGGTGAAATTGGAAAACATAAAGAAAGCCGTTAAGCAAATTGTGTTCATGATATATTTTGTAGTCGATCAATACGGTTAAAACGAAATTTATAATGAAATGTTTTGGTTATCAATAAAAAGCGCACCTCCAGGATTTATGTAAAGGGTTGGAAAAATATGCGTACTAAGCTTGGTAACACATTATTATTTTCCAGTTGCGTATTTATTATAAAGAATTCCACAGCATTACAGTGTGAACGTTGCCGCTCTAGTGGTCAAGGTCTCGATAAGAGACTCCGAGAACAAGCAATATTTATTTTTCAATTGTTCTCTCCACATTTTATAACTACATTTACTTTTAGGCCCACTCTCCATTATATGTTCTCCAATACAACACTTACTTTGTTAAAATTTGTGGAACGTAACATATTGACATGCATTTAAGAACATGATTTATTTTACTTCTTCATAGATATTTTTTGTCGGTCAACAATGCTCCCTTCTGAACAATATTACGACAACGTGTAAGGGTCGTTTAGTGGGATATCGCGCAACATTTTAAACAATCAATCTCCGAAAGTGTGCAAGTGGGTTTGCGTGCACAGAGCAACAACAAAGTAAGTGAGAGGTGTAGAGGCTTAAAATACCTCTCGGCGTAATAAACACAAAAACACGTGTGCATTTTTCCCCTCGGTCTCCTCGCGTGTGGAGTCGCGGACGAACGCTCAGGTACCTCAGGTACGGCAAACCTGCTTTTAACGCAGAGACTCTTTCTGCGGAAAATGAAACCCGGCGGGCCTCTGCATTAATATTATGAAAACATTTTCATGCGAGCTCCACGCTCTTTTGTTTTTCTCCGTGGGCAAGATATTGACTGCCGATTCTCAAAGCTCACGGGCGAAATGATGCTCGCGAGTGATTGAGTCTCGCAAACTCCTTTCATTAAGTACCCTACCTCCGGCTGGCTGGCCGATCTCGCCGGGATTAACTTTTATTAGGGCATTTATTTGGCGTCGCCGTAATTTAATTTACCCGACGATAAGATGGCAATTGGACAGGTATACAATCATTGCTGCTTAAAATTGCACCCACTGCTTCGTAATAAAAGAGGCGAAAAATTGCGCAGTCGTTTTTGGCGTATGAGACGTAGTTTGACAATCTCTGACAGGAACGGTCCAATATTATTATCTCTAGTGAAGCCTCTAATTGTTACTTTGCAGACTTGTCTGATTGGAAATCATTTAGATTAAATGTGAAATTTCATTTCACTGCATAAATTTAAAACGAATTGATGAATAAAAGAGATCAGATATCCGAGTCCCACGAACCACGCAGACCACTCTTTGATTGAATTTCCTTAATTTCTAACCGATTGTCAGGTACTCGTCATTTGTGGCTTAGTGCGGAGAGTAAAATTTTTGTTCTTAATATTAAATCGTTTTGGTACTGTTTGGTGTCTTTTGCTACGAGTTTTAACATTAACGTCAATTATTTTATAGAATTCATGCAGTTACTTGCAAGTGCAGTAATGTTGATTTTATAAAAGAACACTTAAACAGACGCATAAGAGCAGTCAGCCTTAATTAATTAGTAATCTTAAACCAGCACCTCTTTTGTTTCGCGAGTGCGGGATTGGCGCCTGATCGACGGTGGCGTCAAAGCAGCACAATCCATGCTCTTCCGACTCGAAACGTTTTCACCACTCGAGGAAAGGAAACGGCCTTGGTCCGACTTGGAAAGGCGACATACACACACAGGAAGATGGTCTTGAGCTGTTATCGCACCACCAGGCATAATTAATGAGGAGCACGGAGATTCGACGGCGGTTGCGAGCAAAGAGCAGGCCCGATGACGTTTCCTTTCACTTTTCATTCCGATGCCGTCGACAACATCATTACGGACGCCCACCGGCGCAAATTTTGTTGCAGATTGAGAGGCAGGTGTACAAAAGTGAGCGAGTAGGAAGCGTGCTTGGCCCAGCGAGTCACGTGGCGATTCACGCGGATGCAACGGGAACCTGGTTTACAAGATCTTGCATTTCGGCTTGAATCGGAATTTTAATTTTATTGAGCTTGCCTGTTTTTCTCTCTGAGACGTCGTTATCAACCATTATGCAACCTACACTAAGCCAAATTCGTGCTACATATTGAGTGGTAAATACGAGAATTATTGTAATAGCGATCTGCCTGTTGATAGTGAGTGACTGGCTTAAAGGTAATACTGACGAAACCAGGCAGAGAAAACCTCCGGTCTTAAACTTTAATCCCAGCGTTTCGGGGAAATCACCTAAATCCTTCATTGTTGCAAGTGTTCTCACCTCGGCTCGGGATTTATTGCGTGCGAGTGTGTACACATTTTTGCTGTCTTATCTGACGACTGTTTCAGGCGATAACAAAGCTTGCATTTTCTTGTCAAAAAGCAATGACGTCTTTCCTCTTCCTCTGGCTTCACGGCGCTTCCAGTCACGGGACGATGATGATTGAAATTATTACATCAGCGACAGGCACGTAGGCTGACGCGAATGGCGGCGCTTCATTGTCCCGACGCCGATGCTGATTTTCAATCGCGCCAACTCTGCACCAAGGGCGAGCCGAATCGCTTGTAATCGATTTAATTGCTCCAGCTGAGCGAGTGATGCAAATCTCAATTGAGTCGTAGGATGGAAAAATAATTTATAGTTGAAAGACAATCATTTTCTTTTTTCTTCCCTCATCAAAAAGCGGAAAAAGTCCAAGATAATTATTAAGTCCTCAATTTCAAGAAAGAGAAATATCTATTTTGCTATTTGATGGGCTAAACATGGAAAATTAGTTTAATTAATTGTTGGGGAGAATTTTTCCTTCCTTAAACATTGCTGTCACATTCGTGCCGACACAAAAATGAAAATAAAATACTTCATGCTGTGAGAAAAAGTCTTTTCGCATTTCTACAAATAAATGAGAAAGAACTCCACAAAAAATCGTACAAAGAACAAAAGATCGTAAAATCAATAAACATAAATTATACGGGTTTCGTTTCTTTGATTACTTGCTCACCGATTGAACCTTTGGAATCACGTTGTTTTTACAGTAGAAGCGAATTAATTTGATGATTGTTTTCCATTCATTTTGTCTTACATGAGAAGGTGGAGGAAAGCTGCTGGCATGAGAGGTTTCGGTTACTTTCATATAGGCCTGCTTGCATCCGAAGCAAGCACGAGCAGGCCGAGTGAATTTTTAAAGGCGAGCAAAATTAAAATGCCAGTCACGACTCGTGAACGACAAGTAACTTCACATTTATACAACATTCAAAGCCCGTCTGTTTTTCAGTGCGTTGTAGCCGCGCACAGCCGCGTTCCGTGTCTTTCTTTTCTGACGTTCCCATCCACACTCAGCCAGCGAGCACTTTGACTAACTCGACATGTGTGCGTGAGAGAGTCGACCAAATACATTATTTCTCTCTCTGATCCGAGCAGTAGATCAATCAAATCGAGAAAAAACGACACCTGCGTCTCTCGATTTTGACACTTTTTTCAGCGCATCGATGTAAAAATGTTTCCAATTTTCTTCTTAATCTACGGTCTTAATCTTTAGCTTTTTAAGCGTAGATATTTTTTAATTTTTGAAAATCAGCTCATAATATCGGTCAAATAATGCAAAAATGGGACTTTGCTGTTATCACGTTACAGCCTTAATATTAAATATTTTAAAAAGAAATCTTTTTTAATTAAGAGCCTCTCTTTTGACAATTAAATAATTCAAGTGAGAAAAGTAGAGACTCACCATTGGAGGACTTGAGATCTCTGTGGATGATGTTGATCTGCGCTTCGTTGTGCAGATAGTTCATGCCGCGGGCGATCTGGATGGCCCAGTCGACGAGCACGTTGGGCCTGATCTTGCGGCCCTGCAACACCCGGTTGAGCGGGCCGCCCCTCGCGTACTCCATCACGAGGCATAGGTTGGGTGGCGTGAGGCACACGCCTTTGAGCGACACGATGTTCTCGTGCTGCAGCATCCAAAAGAGCCGGGCCTCCTGGCGAACGCTCTCCAGGGTGACGCTGGGGTCCTCGTCGGGCGCCTGGCGGGCCGCCTTGACGGCCACCTCCTCGCCGGTGAGGTAGGCTCGGTACACCTTGCCGAAGCCGCCCACGCCAATCACCTCCTCCAGGGTCAGGTCGTTGAAGTCGATTACGTTGGGCTCCTCGAGGTAGTTGTTGGTGACAAAGTTGGACGGGAAGATGCCCACCTTGCCCTCGATTTTGCCGATCCACCAGCCTTCGTCGCCGGAGATCTTCGAGTCCTTGGACAGCACCTCGACCAGCTCGCCCTTGCGCAGGCTGAGCTCGTCCTCGCCCATGGCCTCG